>NC_063214.1:61984260-62288843 GCF_020740725.1 Corvus hawaiiensis | reverse complement strand
ATAGCTTTTCACTCTTTTCAGTAAGAAAAAGATCAAAGGGAAAATAGCTAATTAACATACCAAAGGAGACAAAACCCCTAGAGCTTTATCGTTGTTGCAATCCAATAATAAACAGCCAAGTACAAAAAAGATTATTTGATAGTGACACACAGAATTGAAAGCCTTTGAAATGTCAGCTTCTCAAAAAAATATTTTTGGAAGGAAAAAAATATCCATAATTATACAGAATAATGCTTAAGCATTGGGGAGTAGCTCTTCACTCCTATGAGAGCTTGCTTGTAAAACTACTGTGCTTAAGAACAACAGCTTGGGTTGCCTTTATTTAAAGTAAAATAAATTTTAAAAAATACCACACAAAAGGCTTCAAATCCCTTCCTAAGCAAACACTCAATTCTTTCATAAATTAAAAATTAAGTACAGTTGTACTTGTTCTATTAAAAAATAGCATCAATCTCCATTCCCAGACAATCTTCCTGCTTTTACAGGCTTGAGGGCAGTGGGACACCAAGATTTCAAATGATGGCTGTATAGGCTGGTGAACTCCTATTCCATGCTGTAAGTTCTAGGTAGTTTTAGAAAGCCAGAGGCAAAAAAGACAAATTCATGTAGCTGTAAATCATGTGAAACTCTTCTCTGGGGAAAGCAACTGCTCAGACTACATGGATGCATCAATACCAATAAAAGAAAAAGGACTGGGGCATGGGCCCAAGCATATTAATTTGCAGGTGGTTTCTGTGGCACACTTCTGGCTCAGAGCAGCTTTCTTTTCACAGCACTATTAAAAACACCACTCTGAGGCCATTCACAACAGATACTTGGGCACAAACAGCCTGAGTTTGGGGATAATTTTAGCTGCATGGACAGGAACAGTTACAGAATCACAGAATGATTTAGGTTGTAAAAGACCTCCAACATCGAGTCCAACCTTTGACTGATCACTGACTCATCAGCTAGACCAGAGCACTGATGGGATGTGCCTACAAGTGTTGAGGCATCTGGCTAATGTCATTACTTTCAATTACCTTTAAATTATCATGGCAATAGGTACAGGTACCCGAGGAAGGAAGGAAAGTGCACATCATTCCTGTCTTCAAAAAGGGCAAGAGGGGTTATCCAGGGAACTATAGGCCAGTCACATTGATCTCTGGGAAGGTGATGGAGCCACTAATCCTGGAAACTACATACGGGCACAATAAGGACAAGAAAACCATCAGGAATAGGCAGCATGGATCCATCAAAAGGAAGTCATACTTGACCAACCTGATAGGCTTCTATGATGAAATAACTGTTCCAGTAGATGAGGGAAGAGCAGCAGATGTTGTCTACCTGGATCTCAGTAAGACTTTTAATGGTGTCTCCCTTAAGATCCTCCTAGAGAAGCTGATGAAGTATAGGCTGGATGAGCAGACTGTAAGGTGGGTTGAAAACTGGTCGCATAGCTGGGCCCAGAGGTGGTGGTCAGTGGCGCAAAGTCTAGTCAGTCCAGGCATTAATTGGCACTGTACCCCATCTTGTCACTCTGGGCTACAGGCTCCAATCCTGTTCAGCATCTTCATCAATGATCAGGATGATGGGACAAGGTGTGCTTTCAGCATATTTCCCAATAACACAAAACCAGGAGTGGCTGATACACCAGAGGGTTGTGCTGCCACACAGAAACTTCAACAAGCTGGAGAAATGGGTTAACAGGAACCTCATGAAGTTCAACAAGAAATGCAAAATCTTGCATCTGGGGAGGAACAACCCCAGGCAGGAGCACATCCTGGAGGTCCACTCAGCTGGAAAGCAAATTTGAATGTGGACACCAGGTTGAGTATGAGCCAAGTGAGACCTGGTTTCAAAGAAGGCTAATGGCATCCTAGGCTGCATTACACGAAATACCATTATCGGATGGAGAGAGATGATCCTTACCCTCTATCCACCACTGATGAGTCCACACTTGGAGTACTGTATCCAGCTCTGGGCTCCTCAGTATGAGAGAGACATGGGCATACTGGTGGGGAGAGTCCAACAAAGGGCTGTGGGGATGACTGAGGAACAAGAGCACCTCATGTACAAGGAGAGGGTGACAGAGCTAGGACTCTTTAGCCTGGAGAAGAGAAGCCTCAGGGGGATCTTATCAAGGGATATGAATAACTGAAGGGAAGGTGCAAAGAAGATGGAGCCAGATTCTTCTCAGTGATGTCCAGTGACAGAACAAGAAGTAATGTGCACAAACCGAAATATAGGAAGGTGCTCCTAAACATCAGGAAACACTTTTTCACTGTGAGGGTGACTGAGCACCAGAGCAGGTTGCCCATGGAGGTTGCAGAGTCTCCTTCCATGGAGGTATTCAAAGCCATCTGGACATTGTCCTGAGAAGCTGCCTTTAAGTGATCCTGCTTGAGCTGGGGATTAGACCCAATAACCTCTTTCAAACTCAGTTGCTCTGGGGTTCTGCAATATTATCTCACATCAAAGGTATTCTCCCTTTATTAGGGCTGCTATTGTAGGAGAAAAATTAATTTCCTTTGCTTTTACTCCTCCTACTCTCTGAATAAAGGTAAGTTTCAGTTTCTAGTGGAACCAGTCATTACAATAAAAAAATTTCTTCATTTCACACTGCAATTCCTTAATTTATTCAGCATATTTGTGACTCAATACTGAAGTGCCAATCTACAGTCCTCATTGACAGCAAAACAACATTTCTTGAACCCTTTTTATGCAAGGCAGGGATGCACAGGAGATGCAAGGAAACACTCAGAACTTGCTGCCTGACTCAGCCATTGAAAGCAGAATCCTTACTAGTTAATATACAGTAAATACTGTGTTTTACCTTTTAGGTCCTAAAACAGGCACCTCCATACCACTGGCACTAGAGGATCAAGAAGCAAGAGTGAATGGAGGACCCTAGCTTTTCAATAGGGCCTGGCTCAGTCTGGGCTATTTCAAAACTCAATCTGCTAGAGAGGAGCTAGCCCTCATGTGAACACAAGCCACATTGTGCTACACAAATCTTGGACCATGGACTGACCTCTGGCTGTCTTTCTACAGCAAACTGGCAAATTGGTCACAGTCATAAATTACGTCCTTGGGCGAAAAAGCTGCATCTGTATTCCCAGTTAAAACATGACAGTCACCAACTTGATGCAGAGAATATTCTAAATTAAACCATTTGGATCCAAAACTGAAAAAAAAAAGCCTCTTTCAGAGGGCCAGTCTTCCACTTCAGTCGTGCCAAGCTTAACGAGTCAGCTATTATATATAGAGAGAAAAAGCTTCCCATTGAAAAGACACAATTATCATAAATAAATCCCTGAAAGATGCCCAGGATATGACATTTGAGAGGCTAAACATGACTACATTGTGTTTTAGCAATGCTCATTGGTTCCTAAGTGCAGTGCAGGTTGGTCTGAAGAGCCCAAAATAACCACCTGTAGCTGCAGCTGACAGGATTGTCACTGTCACTGTCACTGACAGTGACACAGGTCAAAAGAATCCAAAGTCCACACCTCTGAGTCTGCCCTGATAGTCCAGCAGCAAAGCCTGCCTTTCACCTTGCTAGTGGTACACCCAAGCTCACAACATAATTTGGCCTGAAATCCCAGAATAACTGAGAACTCATTCTACTCTTCAATGAAGAAAACATCCTCATGTAGCCAGCATAAGTGCTAAACCCAAACTGATCTGGAACTGTACAAACTGGGTTTCAACAAATCCCCTCTAGTTGTGACTGAGTTACACCCCCTATTAAAAAAGTCAGTCTAGAAAGAAATGAGGAGAAACTTAGCAGTCAGCTAATAAACAAAATACTTCTATGGATTCTTTGTATAGATGCTTTGGGCAGGCTGTGAGTGCACCTCTGCTCTTCCAGAGTTAGTCATTTCAGTGTGAGATGATAAAAGTACCCAGTTTTAACCTCTATTGTTTTTCCACTTCAAAAAGACTCCAAAGACTCTCAGAACTTCTGCAGGACTGCAAAAATTCTTAATGATATTTGCTTGTGTGTCTCAACTCACCTAAATATCACATTTAGAAGTGCTTTTGCTAAAGCGGAAACAAATGTATATTACAGACTAGGAGAGATATTATGCCATAATGACTCTTTGGCAAGCTACCAAAATATAAAAGGCTTCTGACAAATCAATATAAGAAGTGTTTTCTACAACATAATAATTGCTTTAGCTATCTACAAGACACAATTTTTATGTGTCCATTATCTTTTCACTATAAAAGCATTAGAGAATTTAGAAACATCATGTGTGTATTTTCATGTCTGCCTAGTCTCATGTGCTTTACTAAAAATAGTCCTTTCATCAGTCATTAGTCATTAGTACTAGGCAAATGCGGCCCTCTTCCCAAATAAGAATCACACATATTCTTGTAGATGGCAAAATTAATTCATTTCAGTCCCTATTGTGCTCACTTTCTCCCATTGTTTTAGGGAAATGTTTTCAGGGGAAGGGGGAGAACTGTTAAGAAGGGCAACTATCTATGAATATCAGAAAACAATCAGAGAACTTAACTTACAACAGAATATAACCAAATATTTTTACTACAAACCCAGTTCAGTGTGTTGTGACACATTGTAACATGACACATTACTTAAAAGATCAGTCAAAACCATCCACATTCTGAATAAAAAACACACACAAAGAGTCACTTATGAAATGGAGAATTATTTCCATAAATTAATTGGGAACAGATTTCCTCACATCTATTCCCACCCAGAAGCAGCTTGTTCCACAGACAGGTTTTTCTTGCTTCAGTATGAGTAACCAGGAAAGTATTTGACCCTTAACAAACGATTTTGAATAACGAACATGTTTTTAAAATATTCCAATCTGCTCATGGGCAAATTCATCAGCAGAACAGCAGGCAAAATATTCTACCTTCATTATTTTTTATTATTTAGCCATCTATTCTAATGTCTCTTCAAAACCTCACCCTTTATAATGCCCCTGCCCCCTCCCTCTTTAACTCCAACTGTAGCAGTAGAGGCTTTTGTAAAAACCTCCTGTTGATAGCATTCATTGCGTGTTAGTCTGCAAAGTGATGAGGTAGAGAATGCTTGGAATTAAAATAGGAAAATGATTACTACAGAGGAAATGCAATGGCAATAATCATCAAGTACACTAAGTTTTCACTGTTTGATTGCGAATCTCAACCAGCTGCCATAATTTCATATTCAGAGACGATTGGGGTGGAGGAAAAAAGAGTATGTTTTTTAAGGCTTTGTGAGGCTCCCTCACTTCCTCTTTATGTCAGGCTTATCTACACAAAAATATACACTAAATTAATATTGCTCAGATTGTAAAGTCAAGCATTCCAGTGCTAGTAAATGCCAAAATTAAGATTTCCTGAAAACATTAATTCAGTCCCTTATACATATGCATTGTGCCACACTCTTTAATTGCTTGATGACATACTGTTTTTTCCACATAGTCCTTGCCTCGTTCTGTACTCATGCTTGATGGTGCTCACTTAATGAGTAAGCTATTCAACCTTTTCTTTTATCCTTCGTCTTCAGTGTGGCCCCAATGCTTTATTTACAGCACACTATTTAAACCCTCCTATGAAGATGGAATTTATTTTCTCATGGGTTTTTCCGTGGCTGTCATCACTATCATATCTTAAATATTCATTAGGCCAGAGATAGAGGGAGAGATATGCTGTAGTTTGGCGGTTGGAAATCTCACCTGGAAGAGACCTCCAACACAGTCTCTGCTCCAATGAATACTTAAATAGCCTGTGTCAAACAGAATAGCTCCAAAAGGAGACACTAACCTGGTACTTGCAAACTCCTGGTTATAGCAGTCATCAGAAGGGTGGGAAACTTGGGTTGGAGACCTTCCTAACCAGGTAAAAACTGCTCCTAAGCTTTTGGAGGGCTAAATATGACATACCAGACTGGTGCTTGCTTTTCCAACAGAAGAT
Source organism: Corvus hawaiiensis (assembly GCF_020740725.1). Lineage (NCBI taxonomy): Eukaryota > Metazoa > Chordata > Aves > Passeriformes > Corvidae > Corvus > Corvus hawaiiensis. The sequence goes on along the minus strand of NC_063214.1, from coordinate 62,282,927 downwards.
TACTGTGGATAACACACTTAACTACAGGAGATGGCTTACCACTATGTGAAGAAATTAAAAGTTGGCTTTCTTCTAGATGAAGGCAACTCTCCATGACCTCAGGAATCTTCTTACCAAACTTTCTGTCTTCTTCAGACTCTTCTTGAACATCCAGTTCTCTCCATGTCCCCTACAAGTGCCCAGCATATAAGACTGTAAGCCTTCAACTGTAGGGTAAGCTTAAGTACCAGTGAAAGGACCTAAGCCTAGCCTAGTCCATAAGGACCCTAAAACTGGGCAATCGTTCTTTAGCCCCACGTTTCCTAGCATTTGGTGCACGTGGTGTTACACCACTGCATAAGGTGCAAAGGTATCTGCCCCAAGCAGCTCAGCACCCACAGCTCAGCACTCACCTCTTTCTCCATGAGGTTTTTAACAAACACTGGGTGTGTTAAACAGCTTCAGAGTGTGGACAGAAGCTTGAGGCTGAAATACACAACTCTTTTCTTTAGGCAAAGAACCAAACTAGGTCCCAGCATCTCAGTGCTTCTTTCCTCCTATGCTTAATCATAAACCTGCCAAGTCAGTAGCAGTTTCAGAAGGAGGAAACAATAACACCACTCCAAAATATTTAGAGTCTCTTGACTAAGGTGACTTCCTGCTAGGCATAGTACTGGGTCGCATAAGCAGCTTTTTAGCTGGAAGATAGATTAGCAGCTCGTTAGACTGGCTGTAGATGAATGCAGCTGTCTTTGCCTTTTAAATTTGTTCTCAACTATGACAGTGGTAAACACCAGTTTTGCAAAGTGAGAGTCAACCTCCACCCACTTTAATTTAACTTCTTTCTAATTCAAATAAAATTTATTTGTGTAATGCCTCCTTTACACTTTCTTACTCATTTGAGGGCTTGGTCTCTTAGTTGCTGAGGATTGAAATACTTCAAGTGATTTTCTTTTGCTGACAAAGATTTCTTATCAGCAGGTTTCAGCTAGTTGTCTGTTCTTTTTTTCAACCTTCCATGTCTGCCTATGCTCCATATAAAACATCTTTGTAGATTTCAGACTTTTTTCCATGGGATTTTCCCCCTTTCCCTTAAAATCATCCATTTTGGAATTTCATCTTCTCTTTTAATTGTCAAAACATACATTTAATTTGTCATAGAAACACGAGCTTTCCCACATCTAACACATCCTAATTTAAATTTAAATGAACACTGATGGAGACAAAAATAATCTAAAATTTCATCTTCCTGCTGGGGATCTACTGGAAAGGTGACAGGAATATGAAAATCTTTTCTGCAGAATTAGTCATAAACACAGCAGCAATCCCTGACTCATTTCACCTAGGTCTCCCAGGTAGTCATCAGGTGATAGTAATGCCTAATCACCTTCAACAAGGGTCAGATTTTAACTGGTGACCTTAACTCTCAACATTTTATCTGAAAATTACCAATTCTTTGAACTGTCCAGATGGTTTAATAGGTTCTTTTATTCACTCACATTTAATTACTTGTCTCCTCTAAATATTTGGTTAGATTCATTAGAACACTGTGTGCCCAGGAAGCACCAGTCAATTCATAAAACCTTTATTGAAGGTTACAGTTTAAACAACATATTGCCACCTTGCCCTATTTATCATTCATGGGTCCAGATTCCCTCAGCAGGCCATGGGCCAGCATCATTGAAGGGTAAAGTCTTAGACTATGCAGACTTAAAAGTCCAGTTACTGTAACTCTGTCACCAAAGGGCATCTGAGAATTGGTACTGTTCAGCAGCTAGACAGTAGCCTAATGAGCAGCACGTCTGAGTTTCATCTCAGGGCTCCACAAAACATATGTGGCACTATATAAATAGTGCATAGGGACCAGAAAGCAACCAAAAATAGAGCTTCAAGAGATATAATTTGAAATGAACATGTGGTGCTGGTAATGATTGGCATTCGACTGCACACTGAGCACAGGGTTAAAGGAACAAACAGATTACACTGTAGTGGCATGGAAAAGTATCATAAGGAGAACACATGACACAACATATAATGAAGTAATTATTTATATGGCAAGGTGAGCCATGCCTGACTCTTTGGATGTGCTCTGTGGGCCTCTTCACCAAGAGGAGACAGACCTATACTTTCTAGGTGGCCTAAAAAAAGGAACTTGTCTTACCCTTCCAGTGCTAAGCCAAGCTGTGCCAGAGGCCTCATGGTGTCCACAGGAAATACCAAGCTTGGAGCAGGTTTTTCTCTGAAAAAAAAAAAAAAAAGGCAGATGATAGCAGAAGCAGCCCAGGAAATAGTAAGTAGCTCTAATTGATCTTTCTTTCTCCCCATCTGTGGCCATACCAAGAACCTTGAGTTTGTTCTAAGTCACTCATATTAATCCTCCCCCACTCCATTCCTACTTAACTGGAAAATCAGAAAATATTTTGTATTGGGCTGGGTACAAATAATTTCTTAAGGACATACAGGTTATCTACATGAAAACTGTAATCAAAATAATAAGCAAAATTGTCCATTTACCTGTGTCAAGGGCTTGGAGTTAGGTGACAACTGCATCCAGCTCCTGGGGACCATCACTCTTTCCATGGCTTCATTTTATCACTAGCAGCCACAGCAGTTCGCTGCCCAGCCCCGGAGGTCCTTGTCACCTCCTGCAGCCCTGCTGCCATCACCATGAGGCAGCCAGATCTGCACTCACCAACACTGACTAACAGGCAAGCCTGTGGACAGGGAGGGGAAAGACAAAGACCTTCTCTTGCTACTTGGGCAGCCACAACAGAAGCAACTGCAACTGAGGATTTGTCTCCCCTTCTTCTCCGAGGCTGGTAACCGGCTCACACTGCCCTCATATCTCTAATGTGATACACACTTAATGGAATGGAGAGTAAGGAGAGGGTTGACTCCTGAAGCACATTCCAGCTGTCTTCTCCACGATGCTCTGGTGTTATCCTTAGTACTTGAGTGGGCATTTCTTCCAAATAGCTTGGGGACAACATCCTCTGGGAATTTCATACAGGCAAAGAATTCAGCATAGACTTACTCGTTAATGTCAAGGCTATATCTCCTTCCATCCTTAAAATGTCCAAGCTCCAGAACACATACTTGTCAGAATGAGGGGTAAGTATCCCAGGGAGTAGAACCTCTTCACCCTGCAGCATTCAGAACGAAATGAAACCTTTATGGAAGGTCGAGGAGAGGAAGAGGGAAGAAAGTGAGATATGAACTTAGTAACCCGGCTGGTAGGTAGCTCACCTCTGTTCAGACTGTGCTCTGGGCTCTCAGGACTAGTCCTTCTTCATTTACACCCAGGATGTGTTTAAATGGTGTTTATTCCCTGACTGTGGATTCACAAACATTACTGGAGGCAATTATCACAACCGGCAGCTCAGGTTACACTCTTCAGAATGATGGAAGGTGTGAGTAGGATCTGTTGTGGTAAGGAGAACCCTGAAAAAAAACCTTTTCTCCAAAGTGAGTGCTTCAACCACTACATTATTACACAGAAAACTGGCAGAGATACTGCCTTTTTTGACTGTGGGATTGTGGTTTTTTTTCCTCCCAACACAAGAATAACGTTTTTACAGCTGCAGGGATTCCAGCTCAGTGCACTGCAAAGGGGGCACAGGGTAATCCCCTGAAATCTGCAGAGCTGCTGCAGGAGCATGGGGAAGGGCAGGGGTTCATTCATCTCTCTTTGCTCAGTGTACCCCCACTCAGTCAGTCCATGGGTGGGTTTAGATTCCAGCCCAAGGCATTTTGTCTCCCTCACACATAGAGGAGGGAGCATGTGTGTCTGCTTGGGGATTGTGTAGTACATAAAGAGAACCAAACACTTCATTTCTAATAACATCTGGCTTCTCCTGTTTAAGCCATAGTCTTTCAGTCCCTGATACTAACATATCATCCAGTCTTTCTGAATACTGTATCATTTTGGGATCGTGATTAGTAATGTTACTATTTTTATTTCTTTTCTGCTATACATCTAGATCTTTCACAAAGATCCCTTATTTGTCATTTATCTGACTAGCTCCTTTGTTAATTTATATGTGTCTATGAACCTCTCTATTTCTCATTCATTTTGAAAATATCTAAAATATATTGATGCCTTCTTTTTCTATCTGGCAGAACATCTTGATTTTAGGGGGAGGAGGGCCTACAGAAGCATTCATTAAAAACTTGCAATTCTCAGATATATATTCTTATGTTTAAATGTTTTCTCTCACTACTTCATTTGTAGTTATTTTTATCTTTGGTAAACTGGCATTCTTAGGGACCAAGCTCAATTTAATGATGTTCATGTTTTGTTCAGAAAAACAAGATCTACCATGCTACAGAGCTGCTACAAGTCTCAGGTCCCTGAATGCACAAGTGGCCCTGAGATGCACTGAGCAGATTGGCTTCATCTCGGACCTGCCATGTCACTGAGCACCTGTCCAGAAGCCACTGGGCTCTTGGACAATCATCAGTCCCTGTCCCCACTCTGCTGGCCTCACTGGAGCACCACAACTTCAAGGGGAGGACACTGTCCCTGCTTGCCTCGACACCAACTGTGCTCCCTTCTCCTGTCAAGAAGCCCTGTCTGTGCACTGACACCAAGAATTTTATCAAGCCTTTGTGCTCTGGCATGTTATTTTATATAATAATTCGATCCTCTGAACTATTTTCTCTTAGTATATCTTAGCATGGGTCCAAGTGACAAGAGTGCACCAAAAACATGAAGAAATGTTTCATGAAGGAAGTGCAGCAACACCACTGACCTTAGGCATGGTGGGGTTTTCACAGCAGTTGTATGTCCTGGGATGCCCATGACTTTCTCTATTGGGACTGCTCATCTATGTCTCTGCACTGCTCGGACATGGGGCAGCCCACACAAAACAGAGTGAATAATTGATTTCTCAGGTCTGCCAGCAAAGGGAAAAAAAAAACCCCAAGCATCACTTCAGACCCTTTGGAATTTCTTTCATCTCTTTATCTCCAGAAGAATAAAAAAAATTTAAATTATAATTATTTTTTCAGTGCATATCATTATATTCTACTGTTAAAATCAACAAAGAATGAGAGTGTTTTGGACACCAAAAATGAGCAAACACCCATTCCCCTGAAGAGAGACAGACAAATTCACAAAACCTACTGGTGACATGATTTCCCCTCCAACTTTTTAGCAGAATAGGGGCCAGGATTCTGCAGTCCTGGATTTAAAAGTCTGCCCTTCTTCATATGGCCTTTGAACCCATATTTCACAGACCCACAGTGTGGGCCAGCCTGGGGCTGAGAGCACCCCTGACAGCCTTTCTCCATATGTTCTAAGCAGGACCATCCTTAATGTCTGCTTCATAAGGTGGAGCAGCTCTGGGAAGGACACTCAACAGCACATGCCTCCCCAAAACCTGCTGCTCAGGGCTATCTAATCAACAGGACACACAAGCTCAAGGTCACCTTCTGACCAGTTTGTCACAGGCAAAAGATCCAAGGTTGCATGTCTTCACTGAACAACCCAATCACCATGTGTTGGAGTCTCCTGCATGGCTTCCTCTCAAGGTACTAGAGGAATCATCCTGTGTCCTAAAATTTGCAGCACTTGAATTCTTGGGTGATGATATGAAAATGAGGCATTAGCCACAGCAGGTGAGAACTACCTAGCCCTGGATAGCTCAACAGGAGGGGCCTTCCCTGGACAGATCAGGAGAAATGAAAATTGTTTCACTACAGCTGAAGATGTCAGTTCCAAACCACCCAGAAACTGAGCAAATGCTGCACCACCCTACACTGCTGAGTAAAAGTTGTTTCCTGAATTAAACCTCTCACATTATTCTGTCTCCCACATTATTCTGCCAGATTTACACTGTTAACCCAAATTTATGACTAGCTTTAGGAAAACTAAGATCATATTTTCCAAAGATTTCAACTAGTCACAAAAATAAATACCAGTTATCACCTAGGTTTTCTATTTGTTCTACTTAAATAAGTATGGAAAATCATACCATGTAAAACAGATTACAGAGATTCTTTGAAACCAGTCCACCACCCAAAATCACTTGCACAAGCTCAAAACTTGTGCCAAATGTTAATAATTTAACTTAACAGAATTTTGCAGCCAATTTATATTGGCAATATGTATTGTAAGAGAGAAAGGCTTCAGACTTATTTATGTCTGTAAAACTGTCTGGATGAGAAAGTACTCACTGCCCTCTTCTCTTTTTCTTGTCATCTCTCTCAGTCACCATCCTAATCATAAGCCATCTCTTCAGATTTCCCTCATGTAATGATCGCTACGTCTATCTGTCATCCAGCCTTGAGTGAAGTGGCTCTTTCACTCATCTGACAGAAGAAGAGTTGGTTTGCCAAATTTCCATCACTATCACTGCATGGCACAACTCTGGGATATTAATAAATAGTTTGTTACCTAGGGCCACCCAACATGGATTACTTTGGAAGCATCTCTATCTTAGTGCAACAATTATAGCATTTAATAGGTTAAGGGATATAGTGTATGTAGGATTTCAGGAAATCCTTTCGCGATGTTTTCATTCCTTAGTTGAGATGCAGGGCGGAACTGTATAAGGATTAGCTCTTCCTTCTCCCAACACATGCTTCTTTGATGATACCACATCCTTCTATCTTCCTCTGTGGAACAGAAACGGAGAATAGTCATGCTGGGGGAATTATTAGTCTCAGCCTCCTTTATACCTTTAAGGCAATTACATTCCAAGACAAGAGTATCTAATGTGCAGCACTTTCAGCATGTGTAATTTAGGCAGTTTTACAAAGTCATGAAAACCTCCAGATATATTCCTCTTTTAAAGACTGTCATATGCTATAAACCTTAGCCAGGTTTAACGCAAGCGTTGATATTTTTTTTATGTTTTGAAGGTGGAATATGTTTTCAAATAAAATATATGGGTATTTTTCACTCTGGAAAAAACTCCGTGAACCCTTTTTTCTAAAAGGAGTGTTGGGGTCTCCTCCCCCTGCCGTGTAGCCCTGGGAGAGGGGCCCTGAGGGGAGGCACTGGGTTTCCCTGCCCCTGGTCAGCCTTGTTCCCCATTGGTTGTTTTGTGCTCCCCTGGGGGGGAAGGACCCTCGGGTCCCGTGACTGAGGGAGTTCCTCAGCAGACCCCCGGCCATGCGGCTGGAGAAATAAACATCTCTGAAACATCTACCACGAATCTGTCCATATATATTTCCTTTCCACGGGACTCCTGGTTTGAAATATGTGTGTTACAGTAATCCCCGCTGTAGCAAAGGAGAACTAAAGGTAGAATTTTATAATAACCAAGGATAATTAATTTGTTTGTTTGCATGTTTTAATTTGACACTCACCATCATGGTATCTGAATGGAATATTGCTGCAATGAAGGAGCATACAACTTTCAGCCCAGTACTGTAAAGAATGAATACTTATATACAGGCATCTTTTGCACGGTACCCTGGACTGGGCAGATAAAATGTGTGTGATTTGTGCCAGAGATGTCCCAGGAAAAGCCACTCCAAATGTATCAGTCTTAGTCAAGATGTATGGAAGAAACCAGTTCACATATTTCTGAGCAGACATCTCTGGCATCTCTGCCTAAAGTGATAGAAGACTGGGCATAATAACAAGCACAGAAGGTGCCAATATTCCTCTGTGTTAATCAAGCAGAGCTACTTGAAAATTTCCCATCAGCAGGATTTTCTGAAGGAAAAGCTTGTTAGATAGTTATAAACAAAAGAACACCTATCTGCATGTATTTTCCTGCCTGAACAATCCTGATCTTTGACTGTTCATCTGCTCAGAACTGCTCTTCTCTCTCATAGGCAGAGTTTCTCAGAATCACACCTCCATTGCCACAGTCAAACTTCTTCTTTCTTGACACCTTTGTTATGAAGTATTTCTCCCCACTCCCTGTACCCATTCACAGGCTTTCTTTTTGTCTGTCAGTCCTTCTGACTTCAACTTTGTTGAGAAATTTCCCCCTAAATTTCACCAGGTTAAGTCCACTTTTTACCTAGTAATCCACCACTTGGTTACCCCTCCTTGAAGTGCAGAACTGAAAAATTGCTTTGTCCAATGACACTCAGCCTTTGCTGGCAGTCATTCAAGGGTGCTAGAGTTCGGTTGTTATTCATACACTAGATGCAATAATTTTTCCTATTCCAAACCATGGATTTCATTCTAATAGATGAAAAAAAGCATAGAAGAGAACAAAACCATATCCCCAAAATGTATTTTTTAGCTGAACACTTGCATACGTGGCAAATTCCCATTATCAGCCTTTGTACACAGGTAGGATGTCTCCACTGGACAAAAACTGTCTCTATGGGAAAACATCTGTCTTACACACAAACAAACAAACAAACCCACAGTTTCCATCAGGAAAACAAAACCAAAACCCTTAATTTTCCTCCTCACAAATAAACATGTTCTCAGCTACAACTTTCTGTTCCATCAGGACTTTTCACAACAAAAAGACTTGTTTCTCTAACTGTTGTATCCAAGGGGCTTGCAAGGCCATAGCTGACTGAGTTTCACCTGGCAGCAAACTGGAAGAGATATTAGAATGCAGGGAGACCAATATTGCAATGGTGTTTAGTGACCAGCCCACTTCTATTTCTAGCAGATATTTATAAATCCTTTTAAAGCAGAACATGTTGCAGAAATCTTGCTTGTAATGACAAAGACATGAGTAAATGTGACAAGATCCTTGTCAAAGAAAAAAAATGTTTCAGTCCTCTGTCCAAATAGATTTCAAAAGACACAATAAGATACCAGTTTTGTCTGGAAATGGACATGGAGTGACGGGTCAAGTATGGCTTTTAACTGATGACCACATAGTAAATAGGAAGAAAATTACTCCAACAGACAATTTAGACACCAACATTATCCATCTTTCCTGATTCTTCCATAACCTTTTCTATCTTGCCTAATCCATCCATCCTAGTCAGCTAGTGTCAGGAAACATGAAATTCTACAACAAAATAAAAAACCAAAGCAGCACTTCCATTAGCAATGCTGCCATCCCTGATGGCTCACAGCCTAATGTGGTGGACCAGCTAAGTCTCTGAAGGGAATGAAACACATCTGACCTTCCAGAGTCTAAGAAGGAGAATATTCCCTTTGAAGAGGAGCAAGTGACCCAGATAAAACACCTGTACACACAGACACATGTACCTACGCAGTCTGCATTCGCAGATGGTCGTGTTCCTCCAGCCACCCTGGCTCTGCCTGGGTTGTGAGCAGGGTGCACATCTTACCCAGCCTGTGTGGAAGCTGTACCCAGCAGGGCAGCACTGTCCTTATTCTCCACGAGACATTGAGGGCACCTCTCCAGCTGCCACTCCAACACCACGCAAGTCTATAAATCCAGCAGCATATCTCTTATACCTTTGCAGGTGTCAGAGGTGCATTCATGTATCTAATACAGAAAAAAAACCATGTTTCAGGCACCTGTATCACTCCCTTGGCATAATACTCAGTCTAAGACATCTAAATTTAGGAGCAGTATTCAGCTGACTAAACAAAGCCATTCAATATCTAGGACAGTCGGGTGGAGCATCCTGAGGCGCCTCTAGTGGCAGGAGACTCTATCATTTAGGTAGCTCAGATGTTTACCTGTGACCTGTATAATTCCCATTATTGTCAATGCAGATCCTGACTCAAGCCAGTTGCACACACATACGCTTGGAGTTACATTTAAGATGTCCTGTAATGTGGAAGACAGTCATGTGAGGAGGATGGATATGACAGGAGGCCTACAACAAGCAATAACTTTCCATAGCAGCAAGTGAAAACCAGGGAGGGTATCTCAGGGAATCTAAAACATCAAGGAGTCCACGTGTAGGCATCTGAATTCAGTTGCCAGTCAGCACATTCAGCAGGGCCTAGAAAGTGACTCAGAAAATGCTGAAAACCTGCAACAGGGCTTTGGTAATATTATAGTAAATACCTTCATTTAGACACCTACATTTAAGCAACTCTATCTGGAGCTGAATCCCATCTTACTGATCAGACAGATGCTGCCAGAGCAGACACAGGATCAAGCTTGTCAACCATTTAACACCAAGTCTGCAAGCCTTGGTTCAGAATGGCAGGAGAAATTCTGGGTCGCTACATCACTCAGAACATTTGGACAGCTGTAAAATCATCGTAAAAAGGAAATAATAGGATAATAGTTCTTCCAAGACTACATCTGTCAAAGTGGTGTGGATACAGACACTGAAGTCCCACTCACTGAAATAGCTCTATACAGAGCTAGTAATTAAAATGATCCTAGCAATTGCATTGTTCTTACCACCTATGTGGTGGCCACATCACTTACCTCAGCTGACCACACAGTTGAGAGTAACTAATAAATCAAATTATTCCATAGTTTCTGGGGGTAAAAGTAACTGGTTCACTATCATTTCCATCTCTACTGTTTAAAAAAGATTCAGTTTATCACCAAACTACCAGGAGAACATAGTTTCCTTTCCTGTTCTCATTTTACTATTAAACTGCATAAATTGGAAGTCACTAAATGGGTAATGAATGCCCCCATTCTATAATAGTCCCCACCATGACCTGCAGGTGTGCTTTTAATCTTGGAGAAATGGAACAGACTAATCAGAGAAGATACTACGTCTGCTTACTTTCCATAGATTCTGCTGAGATTCAGGTCAAATCAAAATATGTCAAATATTTAGGCTGACCTCTACAAGAGGGGAAACCAGACAATTCCACCTGATACTTTTTTGTCAAGAAGAGAGAAGTTCTTCCATTATGGCAGTGAATATAGTGAATATCAGCAGGGGCAAGAGAGCACTACTACAGCTGCACTAGAGTTTTTACATGACTAACAAACTGCCCATGGTCAGGTATATATAGGGAAACATCACCATTCATAGCATCAAACCAACAGTAACACTCCAGTTATTTTTAAGTTTTGTGTTGTTCTTCCTTGTGACCTAAATTTACAAGACGTCTGAGGTTAATTTTCATCTTGCTGGAGTTCACTGTTTTGGGAACATTAAATGTTTCATTGCTTTGTGGAACTCTGGCTTCTGCAGACTCTACTGTCATTCTGTCACTGTTGCCTCTATGCATCCCCTTTAGGTGATGTTAGATCTATAATCTATTACATTCTGCAAATAAACTGCCAGTATGCTGGCACTCTCTGGTCTACTTTAGAAACCTTTCTTTCAACAGTAGCTGACAAGGACTGGGCAACTAGTCAAAGCCATTCCCCTTTGGGGACCAGGAAGGCTATGCCTAGGAGATGTGAAAGGAAAAGCCAAATTGTGTTAAACTCTAGTATTAAGAGGGCCAGGAAAGGAAGGAAAGCAAAAAAGAAGAAATAGTTGGAATTAGTGCAGTAATTGTGTTGTTGTTGTTATTATTTATAACTAATGTTTATTCCCAAAATCATAAGCATGAAGAATAAATGTGCATCTATCCAGATTAGACCAATTCTTTTAAAGTAGCTAAGCTGTGCATATTACTATAAAGGAACTAAAAAAATTAAACTTTACTTGCACTGAATATTCTGAAAAACCAGAAACAGACATTGCTGTGTCAGTAAACTTTTTTCACTCTTTGTTCATTATTAAATGAGTATATTTATTATTTACAAGAAGACGTTATCTGCCTTACTGTCTTGGAACTTTAGGACCTTCAGAGTTAGCTTAACGTCTTTCAGGACTAACCTTGATAAAAGACACTGGGGTTTTTCCCACAAAAGCCTGGGAGTTTGCCAGCACTGAGAAAGGCCATCACAAATGTACAGATAAACACAGGTTAACTGATGGGGCACTGCATGTTAAAATCCAAGGTAGACAAGGATTGTCTTGCATCCACTCGCAGCTCAGCAGCGATTAGCCGGCACACACCTAAGCACTGCATTGTTGCCAGCTGAAGCAAACAGTGAGCATTGTGTTATATAGCGAGAAAGAAATTAAATTATATTCGAGCAAAAGGCCTGCCAAAGGGACTTGTGACGGTGCTACCCCTCCTGTGAGCTGCCAGCCCCAAGAGGCTCAGTGGCAGCGGCAGCAAGGCAGGAAGCAGCCTCGGGAAGGCAGCCGGTGCCCCGCTGTTTGACAGAGAGTTGCGAGCAGCCAGTAGATGGTAGCAGCTGTCGGTCACTACTAACCTGAGCTGGATTCCTGCCACAGCCAGCATGCAGAAACACTCCGCCTTCCACTGTCAACCGCATGAGCCTCTCAGTCTCACAGCAAATAACCTTTGCTGTAGTTGATAGGGGAAAACGTTTGCAGAAATAATGCTGACCTATATGTGGGCTTCTTAAGCTGCACTGTTCACTTATGTCAATATTCAAGGGGAAAGGAACACTGGGGCAGAACTGCGTTGTCAGAGTGCGTGAAAATGTTCTGAACAGATGGAAAGACAAGAAGAAAAAGACTGTCTTGTCTATCCATGGCTTTGAAAGAAGGAAAGTTAATAGAATAAGAACAAAAGGGTTATTACATATGTGCAGAACTTTCAAAAATCTGTATCCCCATGTTTTCGAAAACCTGTCAAGTGTCTTAAACATTAATTATCTTTATGAGGAAAATATAAAAAATGCAATCATCACGCTATGGGGAATACATGAAAGGAGAGAATATCTCACTGTTGGAGAAAATAATGCCAAGATTTCTTTTACAGGAATACTCTCTGGTCCATGATGACTGTTACTGATCGAAAATTATTAGCTTGAAACTACAGGATGTGTCTTATAAAAAGAATTTGTAAATTTAATAACATAATTTCTGCATAAATTAAAATATTTTAATATAATCTACTTGCTAAATAGTTGAATAAATGCTAATTGAGGGAAACATCTGCTCTGAACAAGAGCATTTACCACAGGCAAAGTGCTTGTCTGCAGTGGCAGTTTGCATGAGGAATAACAGGATGCAAAGCCTCAAACTGTATTTTTACTCTGACAGGGAGTTTAGGGATATAGCATGTCGGGTTTAACACACATTGTGTCCCGGATTTCCATACCATACTTGCTTAGTTTTCACAGGAAAAACTGAAGGAGGTGGGAGGAAGTGGGAAGGAGATGTTGCAAATGATAAGAGATGACACTCAAAAGCTTAAACTGGGCTGCTTAAGTCAAACTAGTTTTCTGGCTCTCCATTTTCTTTATTATCTCCACTAATAAAGGATATTAGGCACATCTGTACATCCTGAGAAACACCTATGTCATGCTCACCTGCTGACTGTGAAGCAGGTACAACTTTTAGAGGTCCTACAAACAGCTTTCTATCAAAAAAGAGGGCACATGATGCAAATGCAACCTAAAGAGCCTCTGTCAGCCTTCCCAGTTTTTCAGAGCTGCCAAGTTACATGGCTTTGGAATCTTTTTTTTTTTCCCCTTGCTTTTAGAAAAGCAGCATCTCTGTCCCTGAATAGACCCAGAGAGCAGAGCTGCTGAGTAAGAGGACTGGGCACTGGTGTAGATAATAGCAAAGCTCTGCCTGCCATTTTCACATCCCTGCTAAGCTGTCTTTAATGAGCATTACAATTAGCTTCTGATAGCTGCTCGGAGGCCTGCACTGAGCAGGCTGCCTGGCTGAGTGTGGGTCTTATTAGTGAGTTGCTCTTCACAAAACTGCCTTCACAAGTGACACCCTTCTCAGCAGCCTCCGTGGAAGCGAAGGACTGAACCCATTCAGAGACTGAACAGCCTGCAAAGCCCGTACCCTAAAGAACACAATAACAAGAAAATAATGTAAAGGAGAATGAAGGAGCAAGGACAGGATTGCATAGGAGAAGCTGTGATGATGCCAAACAGAACATGATTGTCATAAGGGTGTTTTTTTGACCTCTAAACTATCAACCTGATCATTTTCTCTTGGGCTAAATATGCTTACAGCTAGTTTCAGCGACAAGCAATTCTTGTGCCAACATCTGTATCTTTTAGATATGAAAAAAAAATAGCCTCCTTTTAAAACATTGATTTATTCCCCACAATAAAATGAAATTATGGTGTAGCTGAAAATAACAGCAGCCCACAGCTCTCAAATACCTGGTAAAAACAATTTGGCTGGCTGACCTCTCGCCTGTGTTTCCTGATTATGCTGTCACTAAAATCTAGTTATAATGATATTTTCTTTATTAAATTATGTGCTCCTGGCAGGTATGCTTGCTTTTGTAAAGGACAAAGAGTATAATGCATGATCTCAATGCAGTTAAACATCTAAGTCCTCTTTAAAATACACTTTGTGTAGAACAAAAACAATGCCAAAATGAAAAATGTACATGCATTGAATGAAATAAGTTTAAAGCAGGGGTTGGGGTTTTTGTTTTATCATTATTATGTTATGCTGTATGTAATGTTATTCCAGACATCATCAAGGACTTCTCACAAAATTCTGCATTTATGGAATCATTTTTTTTTTCTAACCTCCAGCTGAGAAAATGTCTTTTAGTTTCATTTAAATTTGATCATTATTTTCCTTCCGCTTCTGCATACATACTCCCTGACACAAAAACTCTCAACAGAAAAGTGAATATACAGGTAATTGCAGTGTTTTGTTTGAACACTTACAGCACATAATTCAAGATTTAATTCTAGTAAAAGGCAAAACTGACCAATTTCCAATCTTTGTATGAAAAGTCAAACTTGTTCTCCAGAGTGGTCTCTATCACAGAAGCATCAAAGTGAATATAAAGCAGAATTTTTCCTACCAATGTCGTGTATTCTATAATACTTCTCTGTTGGATCTGTGTATACAGGCATGAACATGCATATAGCCAGATTCATACCTACTAGAAATGCTTTCAGCAAATTTAGGAGGGTTACATCAACTAAGATCTTGACCAAGAGTTTTGTGTAATGCAAATTCAATATTCTGAAATTGCAATGATGCAGGCACTTCTAATAGGAATAACTTTGTTGGCAAGCCCTCCCTGAATGGTAATGTAATAATAGTCTCATTCTGAAATCTGTAAGAACAGTTCTCAGGGGAAGATCAAGGATTCATAGCAGCACAGACAAAGTCAAATTTTACTGTCCCAGCAATGAGGACAAATTCTTGCAGTCTCAGTACTGGATAGGGAAATGCAGTGTCACAGTAGCTCCGAGCTTCACCCTGCTGCAGCCAGTTGCTGAGGATGCAAAGGAGCTGGCACAGTGGAGGGTTGATAGTAGGGGTGGCCATGCAGCAGTGGGATCATGGCTAGCTACTGATGGGGACATGGAGGTCCACCAGTCATGGCATTCTGAGTTGCTTGGGAAGGACTATACCAACAGGAGAAATCTGCCCTGCCTCAGGTGAGCCAGTATAAGCTGAGTTCAGCAGTGCATTATGATACCAAGAGCATCCTTCTCATTCTTTCCCTTGCTTTCCTGGCATGATTTTTTGGCTGCCATGCCAGTCCTGGACATGTCTGATCATGCTGAAAAGTGCCCCAGAGCAGTTGTGTAGAACAGCTCTCTGGCATACCAAAGCATTTTGATCAAGACTACAGTAAGCTCCACTTCAGATGAGAGCAAAATGTGTAAGCATGAGGCTTTAGCAGCCAAGCAAGACAATCAGATAATGCCATCTGACAGAAGTGACCAAAACCAAAGCACACACTAACCCTGGAGGAATTTATTTCTGCACTGAATCATCTCACTTGCTTATCTCCAACAATGACATAAACTAGAGCCATGAAAACAAGCTTTCTTAGGCCTTCTGAAATGTTTGAATCTCAGGGTTTCGGCTCAGTCTGACCCTTGGTGAAATCTTGACATCTGCAAATACAGGCCTTTCACATGCAAATAGAAGGATGTAAATAGGGAGCACAAGCATTTTGGAAATGCTTTGACATACTGGGCCCTTAGACCAACTTTTTCTGTGGTCACTTTTTTCTCAGAAGTTAAGAAATGTTAAGACATATGCCATGCAACATTGTCAGGGATTCTTCCCCTCACTACCCATGTGCTTAATGATTTAGATGGAAACATATTCAAAAGGGTCATTCACCAATCTCCCTGCAGGCTTAAATATTTTCAACTCAGTGTCAAAGGGTACTAGAATGGGAGTGATACTCTGTCCAGTCCTTTTCACAATACAAATCATCCAAGCCATACAAACAGAGAGTGTGTGAAAAAACACAGACAAGCCTGATGTTATTGTAAGGTTTCAGTGTTAGCACCCTTGTGCTGGGAAAGGGCTCTGCTCAAGTTCTCCTGTGGTGATGAGATTTGCCTGTGCATGCAGCACGTTTCCAGACCCTGTAAAGGCAGCTGCATGCCTTCACCAGATAACTAAGATTTTCCCTGCACAGAATCCTCTGCTGCAGCACTCACACCCCACTCTCTCTTCAGGTGATAATCTGAGTGTTAGTACAACCCCCAGTGCTTTGTATGCTACTTTAATTTTTATTATTTTAAATATGAAATTGTCAAAGAGCAGGTTCTTTTAGAGTCTTGCTAAAATCTCATGAGCAATTACGATTTTTCCAAATAACCTTGGCCCTCCCTTTGGGATACTGGCTTAAGTTACTTTCCATCTCATTCCAGCTGATTTCCTTGGTCAGCACACAGACCTTGTTATTCAATAACTCCTACTATCTAGTTAATTTAATATTATTGAAATTCTGGGATTAGCCCAGAAAACATGATAGAGTCTGATTTTTACCTAGATTCTAATTTCCTCTTTCATGGAACTCACAGCACTTACAGTTTCACCAGTTGAAGAGCCTTTAGTGAGTCAGTTTATTTCTATGCTCTTGATATCAGATTTATAGTCAGGTCACTAAGGACTTAAATGACTAAAAGATCTTCTCCAAGGAAAGTCTTTCAGTAAGAAAGATTTCTTGGAAGAGTTTTAACCTTTCTTAACCACAAAAGCATTGTAAAATTCCATCTTAAGGCAATATGTGACTGACAGTTTTTTCCATTTTATTGCAATAATCTTGCAATCCTGCTTTACAATACATCTTAATCTTCCACTTTCTTCTGCACTATTGGATTGAGATCACCAACATCAATAAAGAAGCAGAAACAGCATCTACTTATATTTATCAGGAGGAAAGAATTTCTATTGACAGTGATGAAGAAAGATTAAATTCTTGTTCACTTTCAGCCTGTTCCTGGGGATTTTCTGATGTATTTTAATCTGATGGATTTTCGCAGGACCTATAAACAAACTAAACTAAAAATCAAAACAAAAAAGCCCTACAAGATCCTCCTTAGCAAAGTTTTTTCTTCCATTCAGTGTGAAAATCTTTCTCATACACTTTTCCTTACTTTCTCATTTCCAGATTAGAAATCAGTGCCTGCATTCCAGACACAAATGGTCTTAAATAGCACAGTAAAATATGGAGGCATCCAAGACACTTATTACATGTATGTAGTGATAAGTGACAGAGTTGTTTTTGCTGTTATAGCATATCTATGTAAAGGGGATCGTTTTGGGTTTGATTTAGGAGGGGATGGAGGGAAGGGGAGGGGAGGGAAGGGAAGGGAAGGGAAGGGAAGGGAAGGGAAGGGAAGGGAAGGGAAGGGAAGGGAAGGGAAGGGAAGGGAAGGGAAGGGAAGGGAAGGGAAGGGAAGGGAAGGGAAGGGAAGGGAAAGGAATTTGAAAATATGCCCACATGTCCCCAAAAGGTTTAAATTTGGCTTGTTCTTCCCATGCCAACAGGTCATAAGTCTGAAGAACTAGACAGCATTAGCTTCAGGTCTTTATGAACAAACCATTTATTGGGTGCAGCAAGGACAAGTACATTTAGGAATGTCTACTCCAGTTTCAGCTTGGCATGATCTGACCCTTTATTCTTCCTGCCAGCTCTGCTGTGACTTTGTAGAGCTGGTCAAAACATAGCACCCAATTTTATAGCACCCAAGTTCAGAAAACAGCATGAAAATTTCTTAAAAGTACTTTCTTGCTTTGCTTTTCTTTTCTTCTTTCCTTCTCCATTTGACCACATTTTCATTTTCTGTAGAAAGCTTCTGCACTTCAAGTTGGTTTTCCTCTCGGCAGACTAATGTAATCAGGCCTTTTGTCAAAATCTCAATGTATTTCCAGGAAGAGGCTATGTATTTCCCCTGGTGTGCATGATCCCACAAGGATGGACTGGCCCAATAATTTTATGTTCTTATGTTACAGAGCGCTTACCACTGAGGTAAAGGGGAAAAGTAGAGGGGAAGTGTAATTTTACTGTTTCGATCTTGCAGAAGGGGAATTTAGGCCAATATCAAATATCATCTTAGAATATCATACTCTGTTTTAGTAGCGTGAAGAAAAGTGCAATACTTGGCTTCACAGTCAAGCCTTAAGACAGCAATACTTCTGTTGGTTTCACTGGTGCAATGAGCAGTAGATACAGCTGAATTCAGGAGTTAACAAAGTCAGAGAAAACTCAGTCTGGAGATTCAGTGGAAAAAAAATGTGAGCTTGGCTCACTGCAACTTGCTACCTCGTGTAATCATTGTCATTTCTACAGGACACTGTGTAAATAGGAACATGTGGCAATGGAATGTTCTGACCCAGAAACATTTTGTACTCACATTATGTAAATGTCAGACAGAAGAGACCATGGCTCCTGCATGGCCAAAGTTTGTGTTCAGGTCCAGAGGACCTCTCCAAGGGCTTTAGCAAGCCTTTTGGACCACTAGAAGTGGATCTACAGGCCTCAGGGGTTGGTACAGAGGGGTTCTGGCACCCCAATAAGCATATTTCTGAGTGCTTCACTTGCAAACAGTTCTAGTCTGGTTATATGGACTAAGTGCCTGTCTGCAGCTCATGTATAATATCCTCAGTCATCACTTCCATTTCAGTTCCAGCCTAAAAGAATCATGAATTGATCATGAATGCTGAGATCACTTCATGATAGAAATCAAAGCACAGCATGTGATGGAGAGTTAGCTTTCAAGGTTATGGAGAATTGTTGGAGGTTCATAAGCAGTAGAAACACATTCAACTTACTAATTCCAATAATGCACTTATAGTAGGTAGTGCCTATCACACCGATGACTCCTTCAGTTGTATTAATTGCAATTTGTTATGCATGCATTCATTAGGCCCATTCCTCCAGATCTGGCTGTGCTCTGCTTGATTCAGCACCTGGGTGCAGCATAATTTTCCTTGCACTTTCCGGTGCCTGTGCTCATCATTTCAGCCCCTGGCATAATTAGATTCCCTGTTGGGAATTACTGATTCAGTCAGAGATTGCTCAAAGCAGCAATGATCCACCAGTGCTCTTTCCTTTAGGAAAATTTATCTTGGGGTAAGCTTGGTTCTGCACCAGCCAGGGATTACTCCCAGCTTGGGCAACCTCACAGCAGCATGAGGAGGACAGGATCAGTTCGATAGCATATTTCCAGATTATCATACATAATATGTAGCTTGCTGTTGTTCTGATTTGTTAATCACTGTATATCAGCAGCAGGTATTAGGCTTGTGTTCATCATTCCAGATTAAATCTAGCAACACTCAAAGTTTAGTTTTCACTTTTTCCCTACAGCTTGATAAATGTCACAACCCTGTGTGAAATTCTCCCCTCCTAGATTTATTAATTTTTTTAGATATGTCTCTATTCTGTGCATAGGACAATTTCTGTAGGAATGTAAAGATGCAGCTCCAACAGAAAAATTGCCTAGGAAGCTCAGAGTTTCTGAAATCAGAAGATGAGAAAAGAAACCATTCTGCAGACTTAATTAAGGCTTTTGCTAGCAGCAAAAACTATAATGCAACATGACAGTTATTTGAATGATTTTTCTTAAGTTGACTATTGCTTTTCATTATCTAATTTGACATTAAGGTTGGTGTTGTGCATCTAGCCTGCAAAACAAAAATAAAAGTTAATAAAACACATGCTAGAAATAGAATACAAATTCAGAGGGAATGCTCTGGGGGTTAGGCCTTTCTCATGCTTTGGGGAGAAATATACTACCATATCCTTGTCCTAATTTTTTCAGTGTAGTTTAGAAAAGGCCTTATGGCGAATATGTCACATCTAATATAATTTGCTATTTCTGCCTTGCATATTATTGAACCTTACTTTTTCATATTATAACTGCTCTGCTAGAAGGGCTATAGATAAAGTTGTGTCAGCATTTCATTATTAACACTGGCTTTTCAGTGCTTTTCAAGTCAGACATTAACATAATTCTCATCCCTGGCTTTAGACTGGTAGATATTTAAAGCTTAGGTGAGAATCATTTGGAATCATTTTTAAAGAAACATTCTGGCCCACTTTTTATTTGAAGATCCATTTTTTCTTCTGAACAGGGAAACAAAGCAGGATTTCTACTGAGTGCTGGAGCTGAAACCACAGCAAAGGTGATTTCTCACCGAACATGGCAGTTTAACTTTCCAGGATCTCTTCTTCCCAGTTCTCATCCAAAGTATGCCAAAAGTCTAGTGAATGATAAAGTCTGACCATTGCAGGTGCTGAGTGCACCTTACACAAACTGAGGATCTAGTGGATCACTCAGACTCAAGACTGTGCTTTCGTAGGACAGGGAGTTGTCTCTGCAGCATCAGTAGATCCACATGGTTGCCACACTGTTCAGTTGCAGGCTTTAAATCAGAGATTAAATGCAATGTTGTCTTAATGACAATATTTTTAAATAAAAGTACATTGCTTGTGAAGGTTTCACTGCATAGGAATAAATGACCAGATCTTCTGGGACTTTTAATTAAAACACAGCAAGAAATAAATAAATAAACACAGTAATTCTGCCTTGAATTATTGAACAATTGAATTGGTTAATACCCTCAATGCCAGCTGAACAAAGAAAATAAATGAAGAAGTATTTTTCATGAAAAGAAAAGCTTTTGTCTCAACTGTGTGCCCGTCTCTCGAGCAGCGTAGATGCCGAACTGGAATATTGATTGATAGGTAATTAACAAAACATATCTAATTTAGATGATGATTAAAGATCTAAGTATCTCTTTCAAGTGGATTAAAAGAAATTCAAATATAAGTATTTCATTTGCGAAACTGTATTGCTTAAGTAATTCTGTATTAATTGCTTGCAAATGAGGTATTTTTGTTTCCTATGCTTTAAACCTCAACAAACACCCTTAATGAATTAACTGATAATGAGTGTCTTTTTAAAGCAGATCAGATACTAATTTGAAGTAGCTTAATAGGATCTTAAGGCTGATATTGTCATTACCTACTGCAAACATCAGCAAAATAAAATGTTTTCCTTTTTGTACTGTCTTCTTTTACTATTCTCTACTAACGCATGAATGTTAACCCTACAGTAAAGATTTCCGTAGTTTGTCTTCAGTATGGTATTTTGCAGGATAATAGCAGGAGGCCTTTGTGCACTTAATGCCAATAAAAAGAATTTGTGCCCCTTACTGATGGACAAATTAAAGAAAAAACCCATGTTTCTATAACTGAAGTTGGGGAAAATGGTACAAAATACTAGAGCAGCTGAAGTTGGAAGGCACCTCTGAAATAATCTCATGTGACACCCTGATGAAGCCAGGGTTGACCTAGCTCAGGGCTTGAGATTTTCTCAGGGCTTGAGATCTGAACACCTCCAAAAACAGAGAATCCTCAAGTTCCCATGTAGCATTGCAAGAATTTCACCCTCTCTGCCTTTCTCTGTGTATTCTCTCGGTCTTCCTTTGATGGCTTTCACTAGCCATCCTGCACCTTCTGAGGCAGACCCAGAGCATTCAAGTGCCCAGACTCTTCAAATGTTCCATTCACCAGCACTTCCAGCTCACCTTTCTCTCATCACAGTATTCCCCCTCCAAATTTCACTGTTTGTTTCTTGCTTTCTGTATCACTTATAAGTAGATAGTATTACAATTTCCTTAACTAGAAGTAATGGTTTTCCAACATCTTTCACACCCTTTAGACCAAGATCAGCATACTTCTATTCTGTATTCAGATGTTATTGGAGTCCTCTTCTGTTGTTAAAGTACCACATATTTATATCAGCCTTTCTTAATCTCAAAGTTACATTCTAATTTGCAATTAGATGTTGATTTAAAATTCCTATGATGTTATGAAAAAAAAAAAAAGAAAACAAACACAAGAAACCCCAAACCTTCTGGCTAAAGAAACAAACCCTGAATACTGTTAACCAAAAAATGTAAATATTTTGGTGAAACTGAGTGATGCTGGCACTTGGAATTTAAAACCCCAATGTCTTGTGCTCCAGTTCACAGCCATACTCTACTTCTCCTTACATAAACATGTATTTTGAGACAGCTATTTAGCCAACCCTGATAGTTAATAGAAAGGTATAATTGCTCCAGACAGCTATCCAGCCATTTTACCATGATGCCTGTCCCAAGGTACTATTACTGCATAAGCTTTTTTCTCCTTGTCTCAACCCATGGGGATCTCCACCCTTTTCAAGATGCTAGTCTGTCTCTGTACTTTGAGTTTAATAGTCATTGACTTCCAAAGATGTTGAGAGGTATTTCTAACAAGAAATATTTTGTGTCATCAATTCCCTTGTACCGTGCTGTTGGCTATAGTTCCTAGACACAGCAAATGCAATCTGTGAAACTGGTTTGGCGGAGCAAATATCTGTGAATGACAACTGAAAATTCATTATGCCCAGTCACTGAAACATAGAGAAGACAGAATCAAGGCTAAGACAGGAGAGAAAGGAAAGGTGAAAATGCTGAAGGCAAAAGAGAAGTATAGTTGATACAAGAAAAGCAGAATGATCTGAGCAAAGAAAAACATGGCAACAAACAAGTCTGAAGTGTGCAGAGCGGCTTTGGATAGAAAGAATAAAACAAAACTCATCCATCAACAGATGACATGACAACTACACATGGAGAGAAGGATGCACAGCCAGAACAATGAAAAAATTAAGCTGAATATGTCTAGCAATTATTGCTAATTATCAGTATATCACTCCTAAGAGCACCAGAGTGATTGCACACAAAAATGTGTTAAATTGTTTAGCACAAAGGGAAAGAGATGAAGCAAAACTATTCATAACTGATCCCGTAAGTATAAATTCAGCATGTCTCAGTCTGTGTCCACTGACAGACTCAGCCAGAAGATGCATTCAGAGCAGACAATCTCCAAGTGCCATCAGACAGGCGAGATACACTGGTTGGAGGTAAAATGGGACCACCTGCCCAAGACCACTGCCTGGTACAATGTGCATCCACCCACTTTCCACACGAAAGTGAATATAAATCTGCTGGCAATAGACTGCTTCTCACCTTTCATGCATTCCTTCACAGGCAGGATACAAACCTCTAGGATCTGGGACACAAAGCTACTGATTAAACACCTTTATTAGGTAGCTCACAGGCACCCCCTGGAGAGCAGCACTTAATTGCATGGTGCAAGAGAAAGAGGACAGAACAGGCTAACAAATAATTTTGGGAAGTTTGTCTCTTGCCCCCCATTCACTCCAGTGTGATTCACAAAGGCACCTCCCCACTGCCATGGAGTTCCTACTCTGAAGGACAGGACTGTACCCTGCATCCTTTTATATGGAAAACTGGACTGCACTGAAAGAACAGAGTAAAAGGGAAAGAAAGTATTCCATTTGCCCCTCATTTAATACAGTTTAACACACATGCTGTCTCTCTTTTGTTTACTATCTGTATCTTCTCCTGCAGGAGAAGATTCACTTCCAGAAAACTACCTAGCTAAAAATATGATACTTTTGAAGGGGAGATATTAACTGCACTTCTGATAGGAACATACATAAAAACCCCTTTTAGACTGATCTTCCTGATTTCACTGACGCCTTGAGTGTTTTATTTGAAATGTTAGACATTCCTCAGAACTATGAGGTTTGGCTTTTAGCAAGACAATCAAGGTTTATTCTTTTAATCACCATCTGTTGTTCAATAAATGTCAAATTGTTCCTAATGCTATCTTCTAGCATACGGTGTTTTAATTTGATTTTGTATTCTGTGTTCATTACTGCAACTCAGAGCTTGTCATGTAAGATTTTCATTCCTTACACTGTCTTGATTCCAGTAGGAAATAAATATACACATGCATTCATACGTAGACAGACACACCTACAAAAGATGGGCATGCTTTTCAAAGCAGAAAGCATGCAAAATTGTTCTTGCAGTGGTCACTGTGACTGAGAACCCCACAGAGAATATTAAAAGAACTAGATAACAACAAATCCCTGTAACACTTTTGAGAAACAGAATTGCTGGACTGCATTTTTCAATCAGAAAGATAAAAAAGACAATTTAAATGAATATACTCTGTATGTTACAGTGAGGTTCAGGGTGCAGCCAGAGGACTGTGTCCGAGCCACTTACAGAAAATAAATCTCAGAAGGTGGTTTGGAAGTCACAGTGAAAAGTCAATACACCCTGAAACACCGTGCAAATCCAGACTGGTTGGGCTGTGATATTCAATATGAGAAGGTTTTAATCTCATCACAGCAGAGAAAGCAGAAATGAACTGCCTTTGATGAGCTTCTTCAAATGTCAACAGAGAAAGCAGAAATTCTGTGCTGCTCCCTGATGTGGGATATCAGGTCATCTGACAGTGACTGGTTAAATAATAGGAACACACTGTTTTCCTAAAGAGTTTTACAAATATTTCAGGACTCCCTTTCTGAAGAATTTTCTTTGCAGTCATCAAGGAGAGGTGAAATACCTTTCACCTGTCAATGTGCTGTTAACAATTTGAGCTCTACATGACACACCTGATTGCTTAGGTCAATTTTGAAATACCTTAAAAAGCCTTGGGAAACTGCATCTAAAGCCAGTTGGGATGGATTCAAGGATAGAAATACAGAACACCAAGGTAGGTCATTGTAAAAAGCATCATAACTATTCAGGCTACTACTGTTTAGATCCTTGAGAGGTATAAACTGATGAAAAAAGCAAACCAAGATGTCTTGTGAACATATGTAACACAGTAAGTTGCAATTAGCAAAATTCAGGAACGAAGATGGAGCTCAGTGTTAAATCTAATTCTGGAACTGATGTAAGTCAGAAAAAGGAAAAACTTTTTGCTGAGCTACAAGACATAAGATGGACTCACAAACAGGACAAGAACAGGACCACTGGCATGACAAGAGGCTGTTCAGACTAGAACCAGCAGGACAGCACAACCAACCAAGTTTGTGTTATTCTTCACAATATTTGTCCAGCCTTAAAGACGCTTTTATCCCCAGTCATTCTCTTAGGTGTTTGTCTGTCCTTCCAGTTAGAAAATCTTTCTAAATCTTGATCCTACTGTTCACTTGCTGTAACTGGAAGCTGCAGCTTCTTGTTCTATGTCCTGCTGACATGTAAAACAGCTCATTCCTTTCCTTGGCAGAGCCCTTTGCCTATTTATTTCTCTTCTCAGCACCATCACCAGAAAGAAAAGCACTGATAGAATAGGGGGGTTTCACGCATTTTCACAGTTAAGTCATTCTGAAGCTGGCCAGGTGGGCCATGATAAGCAGCGCTTCTGCGTGGTGAAGTGGAAACAAGCACCAAGCATAGAGCTAAGAAAATAATAGCAAAGCAGTTTCTCAAAGATAGCCAAACACCCCAGATATTTTTTTCTTTTCAAACATACAACTGGTCATCAGTTTAAAAGGAAAGGGATTTGATATGCCACAAACCACAGCCAGGTGACAACAGCCTTTGCACATGGCAATAGCAGCAATAAGGTGACAAGTATATTGTACACACAATAAAAAGCACCATAGAAACAGATAACACCACCGGATAAGATTTCATTCTTTTCCCTGCCTTTGTAGATGAAGTGCAACCACAAACTAGACCAGACTCCTTTTGTACTGCTGCAGGAGCCTGCTCCAAGGACCTGGCTGGTGTATTCAGGATGTAGCAACGTCCACGTTGCCTCACCTCTCTGCAGCCACAAACTGTTGCTGATTCCAACTCAGGTCAGTTGGTGGGCAGAAGCCAAGTCCTACAGCATTCCAGAAATGCTGCTAATTCGATGTGCACAGCTGCAGACTGGGACCATGGCTAAGGTTTTCCTGAAAATGTGACCCAAAATTCCAATCCAGCGCCTATTTTACACTAAATTTTCAGAAATCATCCTGAGGTGTCTAAGCACAATGATGGTTTGTGAAATGAGAGGTGACTAGGGCATGGGTGGGAAATAATTAGTGTCAGGGAGGAGGGGAAAGGACCACTATTACTTTACAGAAAGAAGCAGAAAGATTTTAAAATGACCTGTATATTGGGATTTGGAGAAAGGATCCAGGTGAGAAAAGTCTGATGCCCAGTGGCAGAGGAAGGGAAGAGGGCTTTAGGGGTGGCACTAAGAGCTCCATTTTGTCTGCATTAAGCTTACACTGATGGCTTCAAATGCATAATTGCTTCTAAAATAGTCAAATAATGCGTAATGAATACATTATCTCATGCATTTTGATCGCTTTTTCTGCTGACAAATACTTCACAAAACAATCCAGATTTCTGCAAATATACCCACTCGAAGCTTAGCAAGTGGTCTCAAAACAGATCTTTACAGCACAGGGAGAAACCCCTCAGCCATCTATCAGATGGATAGATCTTCCATTAGACAGTCATTCTCTCTCTCACACATACATGCACGCAAGTCAGGACATACTATCCAGCTTCTATATTATGGCAGTCTCCTAAACGTTTCTCAGCTTACAAGAGCAATTGCCATGGAAATGTTGTGACAATCCCCTCAAGGCAAGTGAGTGGTCTACACAACAGCATTTCTGAGCTCAAGAGGTCCCTTTTCAAGGCTATGTTGAATTGAGTAAGTCACACCATTACTGAGGCAGTCTCAAGACTGGCAGTGCAAAACTATGCAGTGATCTGCCAGCCTTAATCGCTTTTCAGCTCTATGCAGCAGCTCTCTGGAAGTCCTGAGACATGCTTTTCCAACACTTCCACACTATAACTGAAGCATCCATTGTTAAGGAGCTGTTTTCAATTTTTCTTAGCAGTCCCTTTTGTGGCAGGGTCAGCGCTTTTTAAGGACGGCTAGCACTCCTTTAGTGTCAAAAGGACCCCAGTTTCCAAGAAAAAGATCCCACAAATTAAAAAGAATTAAACAGATTATTTAAATAACCTAATACTGTATTATCACAGCTCAGATTATTTCTGTCCTCATTCTTCAGCACAGCTAACCTCCTATATCATTTCATATAGCTTTCAGGTATGAGCCTTTTAGGGGTTTAGGATTTGCTTTATTCTTTCCATTCTTTACCTCTTTACATCTTTTCTTCACTCAAGGTTTCTCTCTCCTGTCATTTGTGATACATAGGTGTTAAAAATTAGTGCATATCATGACCTGCTGTGCACCATCATCTTCCCACTGCCCTAGAGCTGTGGTAACCTACCCCAGATCAGAATATTTTCTTATGTCTTTTATAGAAGAGAGACTTCAGTTTTCAGTTGTTGCTTCTAACTGATACTTCTTCCAGATCAAAGGTCAGGAGCACTTGAACTGAGGAAGGGGAGCTTGCCAGATATATAGACCCAATTGCAAGCTCTAAGGTCCTGTTTGCTTACGCTCCTATCTGGGGTCTGGTTCAGTGCCATCTCTCTCTGTAAGGGGAGTAACTGCTCACTAGAATTGCAAGAATGACAATCTGGGGATTTAGGAGGCTTCCTCAGGGACAGAAATGACGTAGCATAAGTAAGAACAGGACAAGGACTTTAGTTCATGGTGTGTGTCAACACTGAGTTTGAGGGAACATACCCATAGGAGTAATAGACATTCGCTCTTCCCTGATGTGTTTGCTGATGTGCCCAACAGTGCAAAGCATTACAGGGACAATGCTGATGTGGAGATAACCTTTCTTCTAAGAGCCAGGCTGAAAAATAATTCATTTCCCATAAGCTGCCAAATGGCCTTTTCCACAGTCACAGCCCATGGTATGTAGATGGAGGCTTCTGTATTCAATCTGCCCTTACAGACATCCTGCTCAGCCCTGTTAGAAATACATACTCTCTTAAGGAGAGGAATAATGATGATGACAACAAATGTGAGTAACCTGCCCACAAGGAATTGGTTCTCATAATTCACTCCTTGAACCTGCCTCCTGCACTGTCACCAGATCAGTCCCTCCTCACCAAAGGGACTTTCAACGTCACCGCCCAAGCAGAAGCTGCCTCCCTCTTCACACTCAACAGAGTTATGCTCACCCCTCCAGTGTCTACAAAGCTTGTGTTTACCCACCTCGAGATGGGCAGACCTGATCACAAGCTCCGTGATCCGTGTGCCCTCCACCCTCACACACAGAGATGGTCTCAGCTCAGCATGTCCACCAGCACCCAAATCCAAGCATCCCCTATTTCTCCAAGCTGTCATATGCCTGGTCCCACTGCAGCCATACTCATGAGGAAGGTGCGGGCCCATCTTAAAGTCAGGAGCCTGCTCAGCTGTGCCTTCCCAGAGAAATGTATAGCTCTGCTTCCTAATTATAAATAACAGGCATGGAAAGGGAAGTGGAAACTTTTGCGACCAAACTTGGACCTGTTTCAAATTTGCCTTGCCTGCCCAAATGCAGTACTGTTTTTCTTGAAAGACTCATTGCTAATATTATAATTCACACTGGCAAATAAATGTACACATCTCATTGATTCTAGAATGAGTGAAATGAAATTACTTCCTCACGTCTTTCTGTCGTCTTTCTTATCTCTGCACATGTAATTTTCCACTCTATTGTACTTGCTCTGAACTCTGCTTTGAAGAGTTTTTCCATTTACTGAAATACTAAACAGTCACAACAATTTATTTGCACTTCTATTGTGCCTGCCTCCCCTCAGAGAATATCAACACAAATTACAAACATCAGTGATTTTAGCCTCCATCCAGCAATATAATCCCCAGCCTACAGATGAGGAAACTAAAGCGTAACTTGTCCAAAGTCATATAGGAAACTCACTCCAGAAATCCGTGGTGTCTTAAGGATGCTGGAGGCCATGGGTACTGTGAGCATGTGCATCGGAGACACTCTCTGCACGTGCAGTGAGACCAGCTCCCTGAGCAGGAGGTGTGGATTCCCTCCATCTGAGTCTCCAGTCTTGCAGTGCTACTCCCCAGATAATCTGACCTTTTTGGGAGTCAGGCTGCTTTTGAAGGAGAGACACAAAATCTGAGCCTTATGGTGTCATAATTTAAGAAATCACTGCTAAAAATAAGAACCTAATTCCTGCACAGGTCCCTGCCTGCTGAAGTTTTAGGCCACACTTAAGAAAGTGATGTGCACATCAGCAAAAACGTCATTCCAGTTTCTTTTCCTCCTGTAGGTGTCTATAGTCCTTCTATCCCTAACCCTCACCAGTGGTCTGGAAATAATGTCATTCGACAATTAGAACAGAATCCAGCTCAATGATCTTGGCTCCTGTGTTGAGCTTTATGAGGCTTATGATGAGGCAGATCTCCTAACTTAATTGTTTCGGTCCCTAAATAGCAAATATGGAAAAGTGAAGACTTCAATAGAGAGGTTTTGTTCCCAAATCAAGTGACCAAATATAGATGGACTACACAAGTTTTTAGAGATTTTCAAAAACATTTATCATTCCCAAACATCTACGTAGAAGACAGCCTTATAAATACTACAGCAGTTTAAAATATAATCTAAAGTTAAATACATAAAGTAGGAAAACTAGACCCTATCTTCATCTTGTATGAGAAGTTCAGTTTGTTTTTGTTTCCAATTCAAGCAAAAACACAGATAAAAATTATTTCCTTAGAAGTCAAAATTATTTCCTTAGAAATCAAAATTATTTTCCATTCATAATCTATTCAGTAAAAATCATTATATAGCCAACCTTTTTAACACAAATACCATGGGAGTTGAATTTTCAGTCATTCTTTTACAGCATAGAGAGTCACAGGGAATAAGTTGTCATCTTCCTCTTACAAGTGAATTCACACTGTGCTAGTTTTTAAGTTGCCTGCTCACACGTCAGACATGAATCTATCCTGAAAATATAGGTGAATAATAGATTTGATAAAATATGTTGTTTTCACATGATAGAAACTGTGTAAATTTGATTTGCATTTATTTGACATTTCATTTGAAAAAAACAGGAATCAAACTTTCAAAATGGCACATTTCATTTCAACACTTTCAAAAGGAATCTTTTGCATTTTTTATTTCAAAATGGCTTTTTCGTATCAAAATTGACCTCATTTAAAAATAAGAGGATTCAACTATATAGGAAGTTGGTGGTTTTAGTTAGCTACACATTTTCGTTATGCCACTATGAAGCAAATCATACTGGTTTTGGGTCCTGCATCTCCCCCCAAAAAAAGGAGACATGCTCCAGTTTCATGTGAGTTGAGCTAGCTTTTTTTTTCTCACACTTTTTTGTCTCAACCTTGGGTCATATTCATCTCATTCAACTTAATTTCCCCCAAATGCAAGAGTGGAATGCAGATATTTACGTGTAGGTGTCCAGGGTGCAGGTCTCTGCATATGAGATGAGTTTCATCCAGGAGCTAAGGAGAGTAGAACCAACAGAAACTATGAAGGTACTGAGCACAACCCAGAGTAAACATGGCTAGGAAGGAAATCTCCAACTTCATTGACCATGACAGCTGAGGGACATTTGTTCAGCTGTTCAGTTGCCCCACCCTGTAAGAACCTAGGGTAGTTTGAGGTGCCCTGAAAGAGGCATCTGTGACAGGGCCTATGGGAAATGCATCTCACTAGGCCAGATAGAGGCAAGGCAATATACCCTAGGGCACTTCAAACAGCCCTAAAAATAACAGGGTGGGACGCAGAATTAAACCCCACATGTTCAATCTAACCCACCTAACATGAAAAAACACTCCAGAGTGTTATCTGGCCTACCTATTTTGGCTATTTCATGTTTTCCTCAAGGAGAAGGTCAATCAGTTGGGCAGTGTCTAACTCTTTCTATGGATAGGGCCTATTCAACTAGCTTAGAGCAATACATGTTTTAGATTGATAAAGGTGTATAAAATAAATTTCATTCCATTCGATTCATGTGGCTTTGCAGTACAATAACAAGTGTGAACTTTGAATATTCACAGCAAACTCATCACACTGAGAGGACCATGAATGTTGCTCTACTGGTCACAACAAGCACTTCATGAACTATTCATTAATATTTTGCAAAGAGGAAAAGTGGGTTTGGTTTTATAATTAAAGCATCCATGCCAAACCATTTGCTGTATTGTAAGAAAACTACTCATTATAGAGTCATAACAGCACTTAGTTTCATTTGTGGAAGCCTAGGCACTGTTCTAAGTGGCACTTGGGGGATTCATATTGCCAGCTTTAGGCATCCCAGTGAAGCACCTCAATTAGGAGGCCAGTTTCCCTGGGCTCCTTGCATAATCCACAGAGAAAAAACAAATGGAACCAATCTCCCTGTAGGACCTCAGTCTCAAACACCAATCCATTCTGCAGGCTTTAGAGCCCTCCTAGCCCTATAGATGATTAAAATCATTAATAAATTAGTTTGTGGTTGCTCTCACGTGGGTATTTAGGACCTTGCAACATACCCTGGGGTGTCATGGCTCTCAGATAGGAAGCACAGACCCCTCTGGAATGGCTGTGGGGGCCAGGCACAGCACCTCAGACAGCTCTAGACCTAAACTACATTAAAGTCTAAGTGACTTCCCACTTCACCTCAAAATTCCAAGTTTATCCTTAATTACCCATGCACACTAAAAAGGAACTCTGTTATGAGACTAAGTATTTATTGACTGCCTAAAGTTCTATTGCAGTCCAGGATTAGGCAGACAGGTGACGTCCAGACTAAGTCTCTTGGAAAAGCTCAGTGTATTCTGGTCTGGCAGAAATTCTATGGGAAGCCAAATGTCCCTCTTGCTGAAAAGGCTCTTTGGTGGCAGATGAAAAAGTAAATGTAACGATTTAACGGTAATATTTGAAATTCACTTCACTGTGTTTAGACTTGTTCCCTCCACAATTGCCTCCCCCTTGTCTGGGCCGAACAATCCCCGTGATGTAACTATGGAGGTCCTTGAGATGTGCACCATATTTGGGACAAAACAATGCTATTATCATACAAATGATGCTGAGGAGCTGCCTCTTGTGCAGGCTAAACTTAAAAATGAATGAAAAAAAGATTAGATTCTGTGAGATCCTTCCTTGCAGGAACAATGTATTGTAAAGCAGATCTGCTTCATTTCCTTCAAAATCCCTCCGATAATGCAGGACAACGCTTTTCAATGGTTCCCACTACAAGCACTGCGTGTCTGAGTAAATGAGAACATGGTACACTTCAGAAATCATTGTAAAGAATTACTGTTTATCTGGATAAGGAAGGGTAGTCTTAAGACCTGATTATGCCTACTGATCCAAATGCATTGAAAACTGTTCTCATTTTCACATTCCTCAAGTAGCAAAACTTGACATCTGTGCAAAAACTGTCCCGCCAAACAAAAAATATGGCTGCTAGCACAGCTAAAAGGGCTAGAGTTTGTTGCTAATGAAACTTTCACCACATTTCTATTTGTCCTTCAGAGGAGTTTGTGGTTATTGTTTTTTTAAAGTTCCCACAGGAAATCTCTACGGTTTTATCTGCACTTTGAGGGTCATGTAAAAGGTTGGGGCATGTTTGAATGCTGAAGAAATTATTTAGAATGCAGATTTGTAAACGAGGGTGGTTATTTACTCAGAACAATTGAGCCTGGGCATAAAAGCCAGGAAGCACATATACAGTGAGAGGGCTAGATGCCAGCTCTATGTGCTCACTGTGGTTCTGAGCAGCACTGAGTATCTCTCAGTCAGTGACACTAATAAGGGATGAGGATTTTCAGCATCTCACAGGCTCTGACTGCTCCAGGGATGTTTGCATGGACCATTCCAGGGTTTGCATGCCTGCTACTGTTCATGGAAATTTGGCAGTGGGGATATATCAGCTTGCACCTGGACTTCTGCTCTAGCTTTAAACACATGGCACTGGTTCTGAATGCTGGTATTTGTTCATCTCTTTAACACTAGAACTGCCACAGTCACAGTTATCCTCTGTAACTTGATAGTATCCTGGCAACAGTTTTAATTAAAGTACATCACCAAATATTCCTAAACAGTCTTTCCATCCTGTAAAACACAGCTGATATATCCCTGAAAGATTTGTATCTGTTTCATGGAGAGAAATGCTGAAGTCAATCATTTGATCATTTGTGTAGTGAAATCATTTGTCTACTGTAGTAGGGAAGTAGGCTGCAAACGGTGCTGATTTCATTATGCACAAAGAGCAGGTATTGAAATGATGCAGCATTCAGGCTCTCCCTCCTAAAGATTGCCCACCACACAAAGCAGAGTAATATAATTGTTAAGAACGGAGGGGTACATTTTCAGAGTGCTTTGCTCAGCAGTTTATTCTCCTGACTCTGATGAAAATTAATGGGAGTCATGCAGCTGAAACCCCATGGATTGCTCATGGTTTGATGACACAATACAGTTGCAAACGAAGGCAGGATTGTGAAGAGTCAGGTACAAAATGGCAATTTTTGCTCCATTTAACCATAATCTCTTTTCCAGGTCTCAGCACATTAACCACTTTTCTGCTGATCATGTCTAAACCAAGCGCTGCTCTTTAGAGTGACCTATTTCAGCAGTAAAACTGAGACCTTGTCAATATAGCCACTAGTACCTATGGTAACACCTATCTTGTAATTTGTTCCCCAAAGTAGAAGGAATTTTACTATGTGGATTGATGCAGGATGCTTTTCACCCGGTTGCAGTCTGCTAATAATTCCTTACCAAGATACATGAAGGATTAACTCCTGGGAATGCTCCACAGGTGCTACTGCCTAATCCTGTTTAGTGCACTACTCAATTAACAAACAGGATTTTTCACTTTATGAAATAAACTTGTGTGATTTGTGGATACAAAATAATTCTTGGCCAAAAGTACATTGTGAATGTTGTGAACAAGCTATAAACACATACTATTTAAAGGTGAAATATGTGAAGACCTACTTGATAAAGTACTTAACTGCCAGGAAATTTTGGTTAAGCATTCTCTTGAAAACTGAAAGTCCAGAAATCTTGTGGTCTGTTCTTGTAATTTGTTCACCCCCAAAACTTTTTCAAAGCCAAATCATTCAAAGCCCTTCTTCCCATTTTGATAACAAACCTGTATCTTCCACTTTCACTTTTGTCCTGCAAATATCATTTTCAGGCTACCTTGGACACACCACTTAGGACACTCAGCCCAAACCCCACCATAGGCTGGCAGTGGAAAAATTTCTTGCTCATGTTTTACAGACACTTTTCATATGGAACTCTGTATCCCAAGATGGGGGGAAAAAAAGAAAGAAAAAAAAGGAAAAAAAAAGGAAAAAAAGAAAAAAAATGTATCCATATGATATCCTGTGAGTCATAGAACTCCCAATGCTGGAAGCTGAAGCTATGCACTAACAGAAAATCTGTACTTGTAAATATCCAAGGATGAGGAACCGTGCTGCACTGCTGATTATCCACACAGTGTTTCCTCATTCACTGTCTCTGCTCTCCAAGCAGACTTCTTCAAAAATTAGCTATGAAAGAGTTGGGATCTCTCACCAGTATATCAGTCTGTGTCACTGGGATTCAGCCCTATTCTTCTTGCAATATACATAGTGCCAATTTTTTTTCTGAGGGTTGCAAAAATGGATTTCTGTGATCTGCCTATGAATCCACCTCCATTCCCAGGAGGAATAAGTGCACTTAAAAAGCCATCTATTTATGAATATAACTATACTCAAATGCTTTTAGGAAGGTGGCTTTGCAACACAAAGAAGTTCCTTGCTCATATTTCTCCATATAGAAACATGAAGGACTAATACTGGATAAAAATAAAAATAAAAATCAAGAGATGATTCTTTTGTCTTGAGGCTCTTATCTGGACCATCACTCCAGATTCCAGACATCACTCCAGGGATCAGAATAAGAAAAACTATTGCCAGCCTCCTTGAGCCTTTTTCTGTGCTACAGATGCACATCTGAATGTCTCTGGGCCACTTCTCTTACAGCTGATACAAAGGGAAAAGCAGGAATTATTCTGAGCTACGGAAAAGAGAAAATACTTCCCATCTCCAGCAGAGAACAGACACACAGCTAAAGCCCCTGGGCCCTCAATAAGAAGACATCAAAGAATCACTTCCAAAACATAATCTGGTTGCCAAAGATTTGCACTAAGAAATCCCTGCAGGAGCTGGTGATGCCAGAAACAGTACCATTCCCCATCCTGGCTCCTGTCCTGC
This sequence comes from Corvus hawaiiensis, assembly GCF_020740725.1. NCBI lineage: Eukaryota > Metazoa > Chordata > Aves > Passeriformes > Corvidae > Corvus > Corvus hawaiiensis. The sequence continues at coordinate 62,247,889 of NC_063214.1, read as the reverse complement.
GTGGCAGAACATAGTGTGAAGCTGCACAGTCTGCACCCCCAAGTTTTTAAGGGAGTCATATTGGTCAAAGGGAAAAAAATCTCAGTTGTCTGCAGACAAAAGCCCAGGTGCACACACTTCTTTTGTCCTGCAGAAACCTGGCTATCCTCCATTCTCAGAAGCTGCAGATTCTTCAAAGGAAGAAAAGCTATAAAAGGAATGTTTTTCAGATAAAGAGATCTTTCACAACTTCCAGCTGACTATTCCCTCCTTCCCCATTTTTAAAGGCATGGAATTTTGAATTAATATGAGGATTATTATTATATCTTCCCTTCCTCACATTGAGGTTTCCAAGTTAAATTACTGTTAGTGAAAGACTGGGTGGCCCACAGAGAAAAACCACTATATAAAGAGCTAACCATTATTATTCCCATTTAAAAATCCAAACTAATATTTTCCTTTTTCCTAATCTTTAAAATAGACCAAAATGGAGATGCAGAAAATCTTAAATCAAGGTGCATTTTATCACTCCAAACTTTCCTGAGTTCCAAAGACTCGGCATCTTTAACGTCACTGTTTCTTGGGGGTATTTTTCATCACAATAAAACAATTCAGCAGAGAATGTTTCCATTCAAAATGTTTCAAATTGCATTCCTGTCAAACGTATAAAATGTCCTGCATTATGCATAAGAAGGATTTGTACCTCAGCTTTGCTAACATAAAAAAGTATTTCCAGCATAGGCAACTAATAGAACAGGTTAATGCTCTGGGGTCTATTCGTAATACAGATGGTAATGATTTGAGCAGCTCGTGTATGTGCTTCCCACATAAACATCAAGAACCTGAGTTCTTTTTGTCAATCTTTCCAACAATGATCTTCCATCACACGAGCAATGGCAGCAATCTTCCATCACCTTGGTCTTTCCAGAGTATTCTTTGGCCCTCCCTGATTACAGATCAGGAGCTAATTAATTCACATAGATGCATGTAAAATTAGCCAAGAACCCAGTAGGTTGACAAAACTACAGCTCGCTAGGTAAAGGTACAAAATCCATTCCCACACCCAGTTGCAGAGAGTCCGAGACTGAAGAAGCCTCCTGTCAATGTACCCATGGCACACTGCACTGACAGGCTCGTCAGGAATTTCTAAACAAGCTGGGTCATTTCCATGGCAGAGTGCTTGCACTCTGGAAGCCAGTTAGCCACATTAGCATAGCCTGCTAGCCAAGTGCTCATGTTAGCATCTGCTAAAACAGCTATCCTGTTTTTCAGCTTCAAGAATATGTCTATACTGCCAAGTGAAAGACAGCAAAGAGGATTCTGTCCTTGGTCCAAGAGGCACTGGCAACTTTGCATCATCACAGCTTAGTGACTCAAGTGTCACTGTAAGGACTTGCACTGCAGGGTACAGACAGATCCACAGTTCCCCACGTAATACTGTGAGAGACCTGAGCTTCTCAGAGGAGGATGCAGAACAACCAGCACACTGAGCCAGCCAGAAGGAAATGCCACAGAATGAAATCTCCCAGTAAGCTGGCACTGCAACACTAGGAGTCAGAGCCAAACCCCATACAAATCCACATATCCTTCAACTCTCATCACAGCACAGCAGGGAATAATATAGGGACTGGGGTTTGGGTGCAAATTCTCCATTCCCCCTCTGAAAACTGTATAACCATGCAAGCAGGAGTGCAATATCCCTGGGCCCTAAGGGAGCATGACTGCCCAATTCCTCTGCGCTTCTCTGAGGAAGAAGCGCTAGGGCTGGTTCCTCTACAGGGCAGCTTCTGTGTATCTCATGCACACCATTCATGAGCATCCAGTGCAGGAGGCAGGCCATGGGACTCTCCACATTCAGGATGTTGCTTGGGCTAGGCTATTAGCCCTAACTTCTTGTTTCTTCTCTTCGTGGCTCCTTAGTCCTTTCCTTTCAAACCAGATTGGGCTAAAACTCATCAGCAGTAGAAAAGATTGTGCCAGTTCAAAGTGTTGTACACTATAAGATTTACAGCTAACCAGTCCATCCTCCTGAAAGATGATTAAAGGAGTTGTAGGTCAACTGAAATGAGAGATCAACACAAATTTTATAAGGATTAGAAAACCTGACCAAGGAGGAAGGGGCAGGAATATGAACTTTCTTTATCTAGAAAAGAGAAGGCATTGTAGCTGTATGAAAAGCATTATCCACTACACAAATGGTTCTTACACAGAAGAGAGTTAACTGTGCTTTGAGTCCCTTGCAGACAGACCAACAAAACATTCCCAAACTTAAAGCTACAGAAGTCCAGTGGCAGGATTATCACTACATTGTTGTCCTGCTGCTATGTGTTTCTGTGAAGCCCCCGCTATCAGCCACAGCTATGTAGAGATGCTGGGGCAGCTGAGCCTTTGGTCTCAGCAACATAGTCGTGCTTATCTTCTTAAATCCACTTAATTTTCAGCAGAGAAGGTTTATGAAAAATTTTCTACTTGTGCGGGTAGTTAAGTGCCAAAAGAGGCCACTAGGGAGACCGTGAAATCTCCATCATTAAAGATTTTAAAGAACAGATTACACTAACAGCTGTCAAAGGCAGCTCAGACATACATATTCCTGCCTTCAAGAAGAGGAGTGGACAAGGAGACCTCCTGGGATCTGAGTCTAGGATTCTACCCCTCTTTTACACAGCTCCAGCCAAAAGCAGTATGCTTGGATATCTTCTTCCAGTGAGAGTTCCCATCATTGGTGGATCCACCAGCTGTATAGCACTGCTGTCCAACGCCTCCCTCCAGCATAACACATGACCCAAGGCAGAGAGATGTATGTGGGATATGGCCGTGTCCAGTCACTCTGTAGCAATCACACTCAGCAGGCTGAAGTTAAAGAAGTTTAGGAGCTGCTGAGCTGAATACTGGGCCACCAATTTCCAGCCTCATTGCTGAGGAAGAGCAATGGTTTAAAGCCAGATTTGCCTTCACATATGTTCCAAGGACAAGTACAGCTGACCTGGCCGAACATACTGGAAAATGTAGGCCAGTGAAAGGACCCATTCCCTGAAGGCCTGAAAGAAGGGTTGCCCATGCAGCTTCCTTCACTTCATTTGCTTCCCTGTACATGGCTGACAGCTTGCAAACTGGCAGCAACCCAGACAGCAGAGGGGAAGACGCACATTCACCCTCGCACGTGCTCACTTTTACAAACCGTCATGTTGTGAGTCCTTAATTCTCATCTCTCCAAACCCAACTCACCAACAAAGCAAGCATTTTGTACTATTAGGAGAACTCCTAGTCCTGCAGGATGACAGGTTGTTTGGCAGCATGAAACAAGTTGTGGCTGCAGACTGTACACATGGCTCGCATTTGTGCCATTGGTCTGTGGCTTTCAGGGAGCAACTGTTCTTCAGTGACAAAAACGCAAAGAAAGAAGGGAAAGAAACCAAATATTTACAGGAGAAAAAGTGATTCTACCCCACATGGTACAAATTTAGGGATGCATTGTAGCTACATTATGTGCGTATAGCTACTGAAACAGTTTCCAACAGAATGTTTACACTGTTGTCTGGAAGCATATTGTTTGCCTACTTTTCAAAGCCAATTTATATGCAGCACACATCGCAGCATGCACGAAAATTCAGACAAAAACACAGATGCATGCAACAATCCGTGGCCAGCTCTTGTTGTTCCTTATTGTTTGTTTCTCAGAAGTACCTAGGAAAGAGGAGGAAGACAGCAGCCCATTATGCTGGGTGCTGTACTACCCTAAACTTAAAGACAGGTATTTCATTTGAGGAACATGCAGTCTCTGTTTAAGACAAGATATAACAAGTGAATCTAACAGAGAGTGAGGGAGTGACATACGGGAATGAATAATAAGAGAGTTTATGTGTGCCAGCTTCATGTGCTCATGTGCCAGCTAATTGAATACACGAAGAATATAAATACCAGTCTCCTGCTGAAGGCAACAACTTAACTGTAGCCAGCTAGCAATTTATCAGGAGCTTCACAGAGAAATTAGTGAGAAATCTGAAGGAGTCCAGGGAAGGGCATCCCAGAGAAAAGTGTCAGGTGGGATAAATAGAAGGGCATGTAACAAGGCAGCAGGAGGATGAAGGAGGTTGGCATTGTTGCGTTGTTTAGGCAGCAAAGCAAGGAGGCTTGGGTAACTTGGTTGCTGAGAGGAAAGGATGTGAAAGTCCTGGATCAAAGAATAGAGGGTTTATATCTAACTTATCAAGGAAATAGTGGGACCAAGGAGGACTGCAAAAGGTGAAAGAGGATGTCACTGCACTTTGCATAGACCAGGCAGAACAAGGTCAATGTGTGTAGGAATGTCTGAGTGAAAAGAGTCAGAGTGCAACTTATGTCACTGCAGGCAAAAGCCCTCTCAAGAAACAGTGTAGAGCCACCAAACTAGTAAGAGTCCATGCTGGGAAGTATAGGGTAAGGTCTTCTCCACATCCAAGGAGGAAAGAAAGGAGGGAACACTCCCCAGACAAAGCAGAGGTAGCACCAGCAGTAGGAGAGGGGGCAGCAGGGACAGCAAGTGAAGCCTGCCCAAGGTTGTGTGCCATGGCCAGCTCAAGAACATGCTTTAATTTTAACAGACAGCTCTACTGAACCACCTTCAGCAAAGGCCTGAAAGGACAAGTCTGAGAAGTGAAAAGATGTATTACTCCCACTTCTTGAAGTGCTCCTTTGCAGAAGATCCCTCTCTCCCTACATGCCATCAATGCATGGATCAGAGCCAAGTCTCCCACCTTAGGTGTCTTGAGATAGGTGGTGTGAAAACCACTCATCAGCAAAATTGCCTCAAAGTCCCTGTAAGGCAGTTCCCTGTGTCACCACGCAGACAGATGTCCTCTCCACCTACCTCTGTGGCAGGAACTATTTATGTTCAATATTGTTTACAGACCCCAAAACCTCCATGGGGAGATGCCAAGTCAATAGGCTAAGAGCTGAAATAAAGTCATTTTGTGCCTTTATTTTTTCTGGTTTTAAAAGGACAGTGATCTTTTTTACAGCTCTGCAACCTCTTATTAACAGAACTGCCAGAGCCGCAGGGGCATTTATGTACCTCATTGCCCACTGTGCCCACCTGCTGTGGCTCCCCCCATTCTGCCCAGGACCCCATGTCAGCCCCCAGGGCCATCAGCCCCTAACCAGTGATGCCACATCCAACTCCCCACAGCCCTGCCCTGACCAGCCATGAACCCCATGGAACCTGGCCCACTCATGGGGCCATGTCCCAACCCAGCCTTGGACTGTCCCCAGGGGTGTGCCCAATGCCTGGGGCTGCCCTGGTGCCCTCCGGCTGCCCTGATCCCAGCAGGGGCAGTGGGATGGTCTCTGGCTGCCAGGCCTGCCCTGACAGATCCATGGGGAGTCCCCCCTGCGCTCTGGCATCTGCTGCCTGAGAAATATTAGCACAGGATAAAAATCAAAGGACAAGCTCAGCCTTGCCATCACTGAAACATCCTGACCCAGCCCCTCTACACAAGATATTTAAAAGCCTTGAAACTGCGGAGATATTTCTGCTTTCTTTCTGGTACTGATCTACCAAGGTCCAAACCGGTTGTGCTTTATCTTCTCTGCAGTGGCATTGAGTCATTGACTGAAGAGATGGCTGCTGTCACGATCTTCCCACCTCAGTGGTCACAGCTGGAGCCTGGTGCCAAGCGACACAGGGTTTGGGCCACACCGCAATTGAACATGGTGGGCAGCCAGAGCATCCCCACCTCCCCTTCACCATAGAAGCCTCCAGTCCAGGACAAATGTGGTTTCCAAAGGGGAGAAATCTGTCCCCAGGAATCATAGAGCTGTAGAACCATAGAATGGTTTGGGTTGGAAGGGACATTAAGATCCCCTAGTTCCAACCTCCCTGCCGTGGGCAAGGACACCTTCTACTGGACAAGGTTGCTCAAAGCCCCATCCAACCTGGCCTGGAACACTGCCACAGACGGGGCATCCACAGCTTCTCTCAACAACCTGTACCAGTGTCTCAGCACCCTCACATAAAGAATTTCTTCCTAATACCTAACCTCAATCTATGCTTCATCAGCTTAAAGCCATTGAAACATTAAAGACGCTGAAGGAAGGACTCAAGAACCGCAGGCAATTCACCAGAATCTGTTACTTTCATGCTAACATCAACTCCCTCCCTAAAAGGTGGTGAGCTGAGGAGCCTCAAGGCCCATGCTGATGGCATTTCTTGATAACAAGTGGAGAGCTGCTCACCTTCCTTGACACACACACAGATGAAGAGGGAAAAAAAACTTTTGCAGTGTTTTCTTCTTCCTTTCTCAGCCAAATCCTTATTTGGTCTGTTGCAAATTATTCACACAACAGCCCCCTGCCTGTACTGCTTGATCTGATTACTGCACCAACACCTCCATGGCTTTCAAATTCATTTCACAGGTTTCCAAGAAACAGATGCTGATACCTGATAAGTGGCAGCACCTGGATTCAAAACATGTTATCAGTTCATCTGCCTCCAATATCTTGAGTAGCATCTCAGCTTGGTGGAGAAGTGTTGCCCTAACCAGCTAACACATTTCCATGCAGGGAAATAAAGCTCCCCTTCTGTACTTGACATACAAATTCACACCTTTGTGTTGTTCCTACTTAAGCACACAGAGTCCAAGTGAGTGCAGTGATCCTGTTTCAAATATTTGGTGCCCAGGCTTCCCATTGCATCCCAGAAGTTACCTATTTGACACAAGCAGCTTTAAATGGCTCTATAGAACAGCTGAGATTCTTTCAAACTTTTTTATTAAAACAAAAGCAATCATTTGCATACATGTTGATTTTGATTATCAGAGGACACAGACACAGTTGCATATGTAACAGAAGAAAATGAACCACATGAACTGCTTTCTTCGTCATTTCAGAGCTCTGAATTTCAGTGGTTTAGCTTGCTTTCTGACATGATGAAAATAAGGCATTGTTACAGTGCACATATTCAGAAACTATCACATAATACCCATTAAAAAAAAATCAAAACCATATCATATATTCAACTAGTCTGACCAGACTCATGTTTTCCACAAGACCTCTTACCTTGCTGTAAGACAGAATTACCCAAGGAACAAATTGGAGCCTAGACTAACAAGGCTCCCAGGAATCTAATTACAGGATGGCAAAAATGTTGAAAAGAGGCACATCAAATAACAGGTCTGTTATTCTATGGCTATGCATTATATACACCAAGAGCCACTCGTAGCCAAAAAAGTCAATGGGAGGATTTGCATAAACTTAGAAGAGCATAAAGAAAAGGAAAACAGTGTTCTTTGCACTGCACTGGCTGGAAAATGGAGCACCTAGCTAGATTGTAGTAAGACCATTCCTAAGGCCAGGTTTAGGCACACAGAATTAATAGGGGAAGCAGAGTGGGACAGCAGGGAAAATTGATGAAAACCATACTGCCAGTTTTGCCCCCACAGGCACTCCAGTAAGGCAGCCTGGTACTGTGGCAGCTTGGGAGAGGGTTGAACTGATTAGAGGCAGCTACAGGTGGGGACCAGGGGCCACTGTCCCATTGGATCACTGCTGTCGAGGGCAGTGAACCCTCTCCCTTCCACAATGCCTTCTCTTGCCTTCCTGTGGTAGGACTTACACAGCAAAGTGCATTTTTACCCTTCCTCCTGAAGCCTTGAGCCAGATACCACTGTTTCCAACTAACAAATGGATTGCTGTCTTCCAACCAAGTCTACTTCCTAATCTATTTTAATCCTTGAATTAATTTCTCTGAGGCCTCATTTCACTCTGATGAAGATCAGTGGAAATTCATTCTGTTTCTGAGTGCCTTGACTGTGTTACTCTGACAAATGCAAATCAGTGGGTAATTAGCTTCTCAGTCACTAGATAGTCTGTGCCCAGCTATTTCTGCAAACAAAATGCACTAAATCTATGCACTGAATCTACCCCCAGAGACAGGACAACTGTAAAGCATTGAGCACCAATAAACACCAAGCAAAACCTAAAAAAGCCCATAGTGCCAACTGCTGCCAGCAACATTAGTGGTCAGAGTGGGCAATCCCTTTGAAGAGTGTAAGTATCTGTATGACAGCCCCACATACAGTACATCAGACCAGATGAACTCTGAACTGGCAGTAGCACTGTCTCAAGGCCTATTGAATCACTCATATTGGCTGCAGTCAGTTTTATCATATCCATATGTCCCTGAGGTACTAAGGCTGAAAGATCACATCATATCTTACAAGGTAACTATCACTGTAAACATACAGTTTCTGATCTGTGGGGCTATAATCAATACTCTGGATTGTATCTAACTTTTTATCCATAATGATACTGATCCTACCTTCTTGTCCAGTACTTGTGTCATACATGTAGAAGATCTCCTCTTTCTTAGTGTTCAATGGCCTTGTGGCGTAAAGAACACCACATAACATGAAAGCATTGGAAACAGATGGCTTGTACTGTCTCGTCTGCCAAGTATTTAGCACATCAAGTGTGGTCTCATTGAGTTTGCTAATCACAATGTTGCCCACGTTATTTTCAGTTGAATATATTACCCATAACCCACTTTCATCCACGGCAAAATCTATGTCCTGCCATGCTACGCCCGCGTAAGAGAAGCGGTTACCAATAGCAGCACCTGGAAGCTCCTTCCTCAAAACCCCCGTGTTTGTGTTTATATCGTGCTTCACCATATATCTCGAACCATAAGCATGATAGTACAAATAATTTTTATAAAGGGCAGCACCGCCTCCTTCCCCATATGTTATCCTCCTTTCATACTTGTATTTAAACAGCAGCAAATCATCAAAGGAACTATAAATTCTGAAGTATTCTAAGTGTCTCCCATCTGTGTTCAATGGTGCAACCCAATAGACTTCCTTCTCTGGGTTAGAGGGATAGTAATCTCTACCCCAGGAACCATATTTGAAGGAAAATCCTCTCCAGTTCAGCTTGGCAACATAGGGCTGGCTAACATTCATCAGTCCACGGTGAATGCAGGTACCTGTAATTAAAGAGAAAAAAACCAAAACAAACAGGTTTTCCAAATGTCATTACTAGGAGAGAGGTTTTGCAGACTGTAGCCTCTAGACTGTATTTAGTGAGGAACAGCTTCATGACCAAGCACAGACATAAATGCACAGCTTCAAGTGTAAAAGGCTCATTTAGGGCTAAGGCTAGCAACTGGATGGCACCAAGTGGTCCAAGCTGACTCAAAAACATAGCAAAAAAAAAAAATAGGATACATATTATTGCAGTTATTTGAAAGGGGAGGTGGGGGATTAATTCACAGAAAATAAGTACTCATTGTTCTGTTCCATACAAGGGACAGATTTCTGTTTCTACCCATTTGAGGCAGGCCAGCCTAATGCATTAGGAAATCCCTTGGAAAACACAATTTCAGAAGCATTTTAGGTTATTTTCTACCTCAGTGGAACTGAAAGCATGGGACATGGGGGAAAAAAGAACGAGGAGCATCTGATTTCTGTGTATTTCACTGTGGAGGGGAAGAAAGGAGCAGCAGCAGCAGTAATTCCAGAGTCACATTTCAGATTAGCATTCTGCTGTCAGAATCACAGCTTTACAACTGTGTGTCACAGCCACATGGTGCCTTCCACCTCTGGCCCTCAAAGAAATCTGCAGACAGTAACAATCACAGCCCAGGAAATGTAGACTGATATTACTCTGACTTTTCATGTGGGATGACTCTTTAGAAAATATGACTTCAAGCTGAATCAGAACAGCTCTGTTTTACACATATCCACAGCAAAACCATTTTCAGTATCATGGAAAAAATAATTTAAATACAATAAACAGTTTCCTTTTACTCATGCTGAACTAGTGATATTCCTGTTTCCTGATAAATTCTCAATATTGTAAGTCACTGGTAGGAAAAAACTTTCACTCAAAAATGTCCCTGGGCTTCTGATGAGTCTGAAGCTGCCACTAGCAAAAACCAGCATGCACTTTTCTAAGTGTTAACATGAGCTTTTTGTATTACTGCCACAAAGTGTCCCAGATTTTTTTCTGTAGGGTTATCTTCACCTGAGGTAATGGAGACAGAGATACCAAGTGGCTGGCACCAGCTCACAAGCTTAGTGGTACTCCAATGCTTCCCAGTTCACTGGGGTGTTCTAGCCACTGGATAGTCTTCCTTATTAAAGATGGAGTATAGTATGAATAGACCCAAGTCTCATACATCAATTAGTGAATAAATTAATGGCCACAAAAGCTGGTTGCTAATAATGCCTCCCTAAACACAGGAACTCCATGCACTGACAGCTATGGTGCTGATGAATGTCAAGATTATCTTTCGAGGTTTTAATAATTTGAGTGGGAACCATGTCATGATTTCTTGCAGCTTCTGTGACAAGAATGGATCATATGCTCAGTCATATGAAAGGATGTCTGGCATATAAATAACCTCTGTCTTAGCACAAAGAAGAAAGGAAATAACAGAGAAGGAATTTATCTTTTGCCCTCAAAGTTGGCCATCCCTAAGCATAGGCAGACAGTACTTATGGACATGAATTGGAAACTCCTGAAACCACTGACAGAAAAGTCTAGGAGACATTTTGTTCTCAAAGGCTTTGCAGTCTATCCCAGAGAAAGAAGGAAAATTAGAGGCAGACCAATCTGAAGTATTGTATTTGGAAAAAGACTGGGGAAAAAAGATAATTGGTAAAAAAAATGCACTGTTGCAAATGCAGAGAAATCTTTTTCTGATCTGCTTTGCCCAGGAGAAAGGTGCAGTACGTGTGGGGCTAGAAACCTGTGTCCCAAATGTTAGTAGTGTACAAGCACTGACATTTGGGCCAATGTCTAAAGTCAGTTTGGACAGTGAAGCTCTGCATGTCTCCCCCTTTCTCAAAATGTATTATTTCTCTGCTTCTACTACACCGCAGCTTCACTCCTCAAAGTTTTGCACTGTCTTACACTAGTGACTGTGACCTGAGGGACATGTGATTCACCTGCAGCCTCCTCTCAACATATGTGAGGAAGGCGGGGAGCAGTTTTATATTTAATATAAATCACTACACTGAAATAAATCCCTATGTCCCCAGGCTATGTTGGCAACTTCCTTGAGGTCAGTATTGCCCATGGCAGCAGCTCCTCATCACTGAGTCTCCATCTGATGGCAGACAAGGTGGCACGAATTGTAAACAATCCATCTCCTCCCCCAGACCTTTTTGTGGCCTGGGTTTCTTGCCGCTGAAACATGGCATGACCGTGGTTGAATGCTGCTTTCCTTCGTGCCACCAAGAATCCATTCGAATCAGCATTCCTGGCTCGGAGCAGATGAGCATTTAAGCATGCACTTAAGTGCTTTACAAAGGACAAGGCCCCGGAGCAGAAACCTCATTTCCAAATATAGCACACAAGGCAGGCACTGCTGTATGGCTGGCCAGGCTGCATCTCTGGAAATGGCACGTAGCATGTCTAGTAACATGGCCTCAGCACTTGGCACAGCTACCAGTATTTGGAGGTGCTTACACCTCAGCTCATGCAAAGGAAGAATGCTAAGGCAGCCAGTGCAAAATGGCTTGCAGCCTGCCAACTTCATAAATCAATTTGAACTGGTTTTTTCATGTATCTCTATTATGTATTGCTTCCTATGGCATGAGGACTTCTTTAAAGCTGGTGACATATTGGATATATTACTGTGCTTAAATCACAATAAACTTATCTCAGAATTAAATGGTTATTAAATGCTCTAAAACTCTTCATTTGTTTAAAAAAATACAGCACCAAAGCTTGCAGGTAGTGAAGCACTGCTAAGCTCATCTATATGCGACCTCAAATAATTTTTCATGTCATTAAGCAGAACACAATTCCAGATTTATTTTAATAATTCATACATTGTTTCATAAATAAAAAACAAACGTGTGTTCAGCAGAGAGACCTTTTTTTACAAAAGAAATAATAAATTATTATTTCTTCCCTTAAAGAGATCTCTCTGCTGAACACTTGTTTGGTTTTTATTTATGAAACAATGAATTATTAAAATAAAGTTACAAGTGTGTTCCGTTTTAATGACATCAAAAATTGTCTGAGGTTTCTATAGAGTATGTGCTTGATTTTTATTTCCTTGAAAACTCTCCCATAATTATTATTTTTTTTTACAAAAAACCCTCTGTGGTAGTCGGGGGTGATCTGTCTTTTGCACAGGTTCAGAAGAATTCATTGTTGTTTATTTAATCTAAACTTGCCTCCCTGTCTAGATCTTGTGGGAAAAAGAATTCACGAAGGGAGCAAAGTGTCATGTAATTTTGTAAATATTAGAAGGTACTTGAAATAAATCCAAATGCATTATTCAAACTTTCAAGTTTTTAACTCCTTTCTCCATTGTTTTGGGCCACTGATAAATGATGTCCTGGTATTTCTGCCTTCCTTTGTCTCGTGCTTATGTAGCAAACAGACAAGGGAAGGTCTAGCACAGGTCCATACACACATACTTGTCCCCACATAAAGAATCAGTATCTCAGCTCAATTGTATACTAATCCTTCTGATTCACCAGAAAAAGAGCTGACATCTAATTGTCAGGACTGAAAGGAGCCGGACTTGCTTGGCTAACGGGCTGCAGAACTGAGCATGAGACACATCCTGCTGGATCTCCCTTTACCCACTTCACTCTGAAGCACTGGCAGAGCACATCAGCTTCTTACTCCAACAATAAAAAGAAACATTCCAGCAGCCTCCTCCCACCAAGCAGCTGCATCTGATTGCAGAAGACAAGGGACCACCCTTGGCCTATGCAGCCAAAGGTCACAAGACAAGGTGGGACCCACACTGAAAGGAACTCCCACGAGGGGCACAGACGCCAGAAGCAGGCTGGTGCTACATTCTCACACATGCTCCCAAGCACCAGATGTGCATCTTCCCCTCCCATCCAGATGTGGGAGCTGTTACCAGCCTTACTAGGGCTTGAGATACCGAAGACAGAGCTTTAAAGGAAAGGCTCATCCTGGCTTCTACTATCTCACTGACACAGGAAGACCCACAAAGACACTCCAGTCTTCCACCAGTATCATGGGGGACTGACACAGGCTTAGAGCAGCGTAAAAGACAACCTATGCTGGCAACATTTAACAGGGCATGAGGTGGAGGGAGGGCTGATTTTCATCTGACATGCCTTAAGGCAACTAAGCCACTGAGGTCCTTCAGCTCAGCTCCCTCCAATGCCACTAAATAGATGCATGTGTCTCCAGGGGCAGTTCAGGAAGTCCTGGGGAGTACAACTGGACAGTTCTTTTCAGGTACCTCTAGACATATCTCTCTCCTTGTGTATGGATGCATTCAGTTCAAAACACAACCCAAAATATTCAGAAAACACAGACACCTTGGGTCCATAGGAGGTAAAATATAGGCTGAGAGTGAAATCACTATAAGACTCCAATAAGATTGCCTGAGTTTCAGAATTAGGCTACTCCAGGTATTCCTCCTGCTGAGACCTACTCACCAGTAGCTTGAAATTCTTAATTTCTGAGTGTATAAAATCCAGGGGAAAAAAAAACAACAACATTGCTCCTTTTTTTCTTCCTTTCTATTTTGCCTTTGAATTTCATCAGACTCACTTCTCCCTGCTTCCTCTCACAGATCATTTCAGTGAGATGTAACACAGAATCTGCTGCAGAAACCTCAAAGTACCATCCTAAGGTCTTTTTTCTCTATACCTACCCTATGCAGCCACATGAAATCAGCCCAAAAGAAAATGAATGAATAAATATTTCTTCCCACTGGAGTGGTAAGGAGAGAGATGCCATGAACCACTGCAGATAGGAAAGCCAGTGACAATGATGGGAATGACTACCTATATATCAGACACTCAGACACCCACCTCTCCAGTCAGAGGAAATGGAAACCAGTGATTTCTTTCTGCTATGTTGTTTGAGAACAGGCCTGCTCACTCTGAGAAATACAGCAGCAAAAGCCTTGGGGGACAGAGTCAGAGGGGCTGCATACTACGGCAGTGCAAAGCAAGAAGCTTTAATTAAACTTGCATTTAGACTCATGATCTTAGACAGCTTGGGGATTAGCCAAGCTCTCTCTAGTTCATGCTGCCTACCCAAAATATTCAGGAGAGAGGATGAAGGGGGAAAGAAAAAGCAATCTGAAAACAGGACAAAGAGTCAGTTTAATACAAACATTATAAATATAATATGAACTAAAATTAGGGCAAGGCCAAGAGGTTTGGCAGGAATTCAAGGCGTTCAAGCTCGCAGAGAAAACATACGGAAATTGTATTCAAACACACAAATGGGTGCTAGAAAGCTCCAGAGGCCTAGGTGTGAGCGTCCATGCAGCACCTCCAAAATGACCGTCTAGGAAATGCAGCTCTCTCAAATACTTGCTCCATCTTCCCAAGCAAAAATTGCTCCATCTTACTGCTTTTATGTGTTTTCAGGTACAGTCTGCAGGACGTCTAATTGCTCTACAAAATCCTCTGCACAGGGGATAGTTGCTCCCCACCAGTCACGCAAAGTCACAATGTGCTAGTCCAGTGTGGATTAGCAGGGATCTGAGCCTAAGTAACACTTGTGTTATCTGTAGAGCTGGCATCTCCCAACACAACAGTTTCTCTGCCAGTCCTTTGTGCCTTCCTCAGAGACCACATTCACCCTGAAGGAGACCATGTGATAATACACTCACAGACATCCTCCAACCCCTCCCACGTTCCTACCTCTGGACAGAAAAACTCACAAACACAAGAGGTTGTCCTCAGCTGATATCAGTGCTGGTAACTCTCTGGAAGTTGTTATATCAGGTAGGGTTTGACCTGCTCCATTCCTTTCTGCTACAATGAAGTGTTGCCATATGCAAAGGTGCCTGAGCTAGCTGGCATACCAGTCTGGAATAAGGCAATGCTAAAGCAATACCATTTTGGTACCAGATAAAGTCTATCCATCTCCTTACTGTGCCCTGAGAAACAATGCTGAATAAGTCTATTACAGTCACAATTCCATGCAATTACATTTACCCATCCCAGAGCTACCATCCTGCTCTAGACATGACTTGCCTATCCCTGCACAGAGCTGCACTGTGAAGTGTAGTCTCCCCTTTCCTACACACTGAAAGCTGCTATGTCACACAGACACACCAGCCACCCAGATGTAAAAGCAGCCCTCTCCTCCATCCCTCATGGAAGGACACAGTACTTGTTCTGGAGCTCAGTACTTTCTCACCAAAACAAAAGCTTGCTGTAGGTTTGAAGAGAACGAGATATCTCCTTTCCACACACCATTGCCCTCAATAAATCAGTGAGATGCCCATCAAGTACTTCTAAAACACTGTGCAGTTTTTTTCATTGAAACATTTTAAGCCTTTCCTTAAGCAGCAGAGAAAGGCCTTGAGATTTTTTACTGCAGGTTTTTGTTTCAGATTTCTCTCCTGTCTGATTCCCAGACAAGGTGTTACTCATGCATTCTGTCAGAGAAACGCAGCAATTGCTTGCAGTGCCATGAAGCCCTAAGGAGGGACTGCTCACCCTAAGGGAAGTTTGTGTTTCTGCCTCTCACCTTTCCAATGAGATGTTTGAATTAGCTGACCCCAAGGTGATGAGAGGTAAACGCTGGTAGGTGCAAATTTGTGGTCCTTGAAAGCAGGACACCACTCCTCCTTTATTATAGGCTCCTCTAGCTGATTGTTAACCAGCTTATGTGAAAAAGTAAGATTCTTCCCCTGGGTATTGTGTACAACACAGCACTTTTGCTCTTGCAATACTCTGCCTAAAGGAACCCCCTGTGTGTAAAACACTCAGGGGACCAACACAGTTTTAGAAATCTTCCTGTCTGTTAGCAAGTAGGATTCTTGACCTGGCATATCTAGTCTAGTGTTTTCTAAATGTTTTGCTCCAGTATATCATATCTGACTCTCAGAATTTCTCAGACTATGATTCACTCACAATATGATTTTTCAAACTGAACACAAAGACAAAAGTTCTTTCAGTTATAAACTAATTACCACACACCCCATAACTCTTATCACCATTATATGAACTGCACTCTGGGAGCCACTGATCCAGGCACCAGAATATAACCTTTCCCAGTTAAGAAAACTATAAAATCTTAGTTCCACTGAAATCAGTAATACAGCTTCCCCTTATTTCCCTGAGACCAGAATTTTTCCCCAAGTCTCTTGACCACCTGTTTTAGAAGCATCTTTTGCCTGTGAAGCAAAAGTAATCTTCACACAAAGATCCCTTCTGGAGCTTGCATATCAACAGCTTTAGTACATCAACAGTTGCTCATACATTTTTCAAGCAGCATTAGAGCAATATTGCTGTGACACAGGTCACTTTCACAGGAACTACTAAAAATTGAAGCTAGTCAGTAAAAAAACATACTTTCCCATATTTCATTGTTATGAAAAAAAAAAAAGAGAAGAGGGATAGAGATTCACTTTTCACACTATAGGTAAGAGGAAGACTGCGACTTCTTCCAGCTGAAAACAGCTACTGTTTTTGCAAGAATTTGATTCCTGCCTTCCTTTTCCTTTTGAATCATTGATGAAACTTTAGGAACTGTCTGCTCAATTTTTCAAGAGCTAAGGAGTATCATTACAATTGTATTTAATAGTAACAAAAGGAAATCTCTGCATTTACAGTTCTAACAATGTATTGTATTATTTCTTATGTGTTATCCAACAGAAATACTTACCTGGTGAGAAATAAGGGGGTGGTGTAGTTTTGGTTGCATTCTCTTCACACTCTTTCAATCGATTCTGCAGAGACACAATTTGTCGACGAATTGCAAGGACATTGTTTTTGTCCAGTGATTCCAGTTCATTTACCAATATGGTCAGATTGGTGATCTAGAGGGGAAAAAAAGACAGCAAGTTTTAATGTCAATGTTGTTTTACAGATATTTGCAGGCAGCTTGATCAGGTCACAGAAGACTCTACAGAGGAGGTTCTAAGAAATATCCCTAAGAGTAGGCCTTATCTTCCTGGCCTCAGCTTGATATTTCCAGCAGAGTATGTGACCACAAGGATATGCTTTAAGACTAAGTCGTATAAAAGGATGCAAAAAATACAGTGTTATTTCATACATAGTGTAAAAATATCCAGTAGGTCTTAGGCAAGTACTAACTGTTAAATACAAAAAGTACTTATTCCAGACTTACAAAAGTATCTGCAAATTTTATTTGCAAAGATAAAGAGTGTTTTTAATCACCTGCTTGATGATCTAGAGGACAATGGAGCAAATGATATTTCAGGTTCCATCTGAAGTAATTATTCTCTCTAGGTGAGTGATTAACTACAATTTTGAAAATGTGATTTATAGTCTGCTGGGAAGGTGATAATCTTTCCTACTTCTTGATTTCATATTGATTGGGCCACTGCCTTAGCAACCAGCAGCTAATTTTTTAATTATCTAAATGAAAGCATAGAGGCTTTCAAGCATGGGGGTCTGTAAATTAATATTTATTATAATAATTTAATCAGCTTGTGTGTTTAACACTATGAAAAACTTTTAACTTTCAGGCAGATATTTGTCAAAACCAGAGTGGTCTCCATTTGCTTTGGGGTTTCTTTGCTTTTCTGTGCTCTATATCAAGGAATAAGTTGTTAATGCATTTAAGGTCAAACTTTCTTTTAATTTGTGCTGATGAAATGCTAAAATAGTTCCACTGGCTGCAGTAGAGACACACTGCATTTCCTCAGCCTAAACACTAAAGAGAGAATAGACTATCTGTGTATTTGAACCCTCTGTGGCTAATTAAGACCTTGGCAATACCTCCAAATATATTTGCTCAACGATGGCATTGCTTCCAACAAGGCTGGGTTTCAGCTGAGTGACCAGTTTCTCTAGGTCACGGATTTCCACTTTCAGTAACTGGAAGTCCAATTCCGTGTAAGATACACCACCCGTCTCCACTTGCTGCACTCTGATGGTTAGATTGAGGATTTGCTGCTGATACAGTTCAATTCTTTTTGAGTACTCCCTAACCTGAAAGAAAGAAAAAAGAAATACATATTCAAGTCCAGGTTAGCAAATAAGACAAGCCTGTTTGACATCCTTGTTATATTTCTGAGTACCCTATGCATAGCTTCCACATACTTGCCATATATATTCTTCACATAAACAGCATAAATGAAATTCTCATCACATACATTAAAAAATATGAAATTTAACCTTCATTTATTGTTAGCAGTTTTGCAAAATCCCCTCAGGAATGCCTGGGGATAACTGAAGGCAGAATTTTACTCACAGTCATCAATTTTTTTATTCTTTTCTAATATTGTCTCTGTGAGCTAATTTTATCCTCAGTATGCCAAAAACTTACATTGGTAAAAATTGTATTAGGAAATCTGCAGTATAATATCTCTCAAAAGCAACCAGAGAAGGCTGAAAAATGCAATAAGGAATTCCCAAGTTTTTCAACTTCATTTCCTACTAACTCTGAATCCAAATAGGACTTTACCTTGTGTACATTTGAATTGTGTCAAATGTTGGCAGAAGTGATTTGATGCTTGTCTTTGGGCAGGGGGAAAATATTTAAACAGAGCGTTAAAAATGAAATCTGGTTTAAGTGAAAGTGTTAAATAGATGGCAGGCTTTAGCTGGAGTAATTTATATAGCAGCCTTTTCAGTCTTTGAGCCATTAAATAGTTGTCCAGATAAATATATTTTCACACATATATCTGCTGAGGTAAAGGTCACAGTACAAGCACTGTGATGCTGAATGTTAAGAATATTATAAGGATTTGGGACTTCCCTTAGAAATGTTAGTTCCTTGAAATTTAATGCTTTGGTAAAGGGGCATAATTTCTCTCCCATATGCTTCATAGAAGTCATGTCTCTTTTCCCTTAAATCAATATCATTATATCACAAAAGATAAGTAGGAATAAATATAAATAGTTTGTTGCACTATTAACTTCATATTTATACCCTCAGATGGTATTTGTGCCTCTATCTGCAGCACTGTAATTTTCATAACTATTACTTCTTCAGCTGAAAGTCTTAGCCTACATCTTCTCAAGCATCCTTGCATTATCTTAACATTAAATAAAAGTCAGTACTTTTTCCCATTGTGTCTGAAATCCTGCCGTGGTTTGAAGACCATGGACTCCCTGTTTTTCTGTTTTGACAGCAGCCCTTGAGACAGGGACCTAACAACACCCCACATTTATCAAATAATTCAATCTTGATTGAATCCCTTGTGTACTAAAGAGGAGGTGTGGGAGCTCATGGCATGGAAATTCATGAAGAGGATCCTTTAAGATCATAAGTTATTTAGTGATGTGGATTAAGGAGGAGAAGCATAAGAGTAGATCCTCTGTTCAGAAGTATAATTATCAATAATGGCACAAGTACACTGTAAATCTTAACCCACTACAAAAACCCTGCATGGAAATACGTAGTATACACCAAAACCAGGATGCTCAGTTCCATGTGTATAAATCTGAGTTTAAAACAGATCTTCTGTTCTAAATGTGTGCAGCCAGGCTTCGAGCTGCTCGAAACTGTCAAGTTTCCACAAGCTGTAGCAGAAGCACCCTGGCTCACAGCACTGGATGCTCTAGATCTCCCAGGTCAAGCCAGGATAACTTCAAGTTATTGATTACAGTTAAGAATCAAAAAATAACAGCCTACAAAGACTTAGACCTAGTTCTTTGTAACTGGCTGGCAACAGTGATTGCTGGGATCCCTTGCCCTGATGCTTTAGGTTTTAACTTTTGTATTTTTTCGAATCCTGTCCTGCTTGGTGTATATCTCTGAAGTTTCTTGTAGCCTGTTAAATTCTGCTCTCTCATGCTAGGCAGACATAACAGAGCCTCTCCAGGCTTTGTCTTCAAGGACACCCAGACCATCCTAGGCCCAAAAAGTATAAACCAAAAGCCTTTGAGAGGGGGGTCAGCTGAGGGGAAATTACATCATTAACTGAAGCTTTAATTGGAGAATTAACCCTGATATGCAAATGAACAGAACCTATAAAAGTGTGAAGAACTCATAACCTGTCATCCATCTTGGGATCCATCTTGGCAGTAGCCTCTGGCTCCCCAGGGGGTACTTTTGAAAGCCCTTCGAATAAATACCTACCTTTGTTCCCTTACTCCTGTCTAGTCCGTGTTTTTAGGTGGCCTCTCAAGGCGCCAGTCCTAACTGCCACCACCATCTGCTAGGGAATAGTAGGAAGAACCAAACAGTGGTTTTGGAAAAGCCAGAGGTAGATGGACCTCACACTTACACTGATCACCAAAATCAGTTTGGAGTTGAAAGAGAATCTCAGAAAAAAACCCATCTGGAAAAATTATTCAAAGGTAAATGTTTAAACCATGTGTCTAGAGTTGGCACAACAACAAAAAAAGAAAGAATATGTGATTACAGCCTGAGAAGTATGAAGCAAGTCCATTTTTGAGCAAAATTGCACTGCTGTGTGAAGCTATGTCTATCACAGAGGTATCTGGAAATCTGTCTACTTATTAATAATCTTTCTCACAGTAATACTGGTAATAATAATGCAATACAGACCAAATCTACAGATTTGGTAGAAATAAACAGGCTGCTGGAATTAGTGATGGCTACTCATTAGTGAGAAACCTGTGAATTTGAAGTTTTCTCCAGGGTTTTCAGAGCCTGGACAAAATGCTGAGGGCTGGAACAAGGCATGTATAGTTATTCCAGCCCTGACTGCAGAATGCTGCAAGACACAGCCCTGAAATTCTCCTCCCATATTAGAGAATTTTCACTCAGTCAACCATCTAGGTCATTTAAGGACATGTCAACACCATCCAGCAGAGCATAGCTGAGCCTGAACTAGCACCATCACTCTGCAGTGCTCTGCACAGCCACACCAGCATCGCAGTGAACTTAAGCTAATAGCTCCCCTGGCGAATTATTGGACAAATAAAATTTTCTCAGCAGTACTGCACTAACAGGCCTATACTGCTCTTGCAGATAAATCCAGTACACATGTTAAGCATTGCAATGCTCTATGTGGAGATTCCCACCTGCTCAGTTCTGGTTTAGGAGTTTCTGTGGATTAGAAATATCAGTTGAAAGAACACGATGTTGCTCTGTTGATCGGCAGATAGATTTAAGCAGCTTGTAATCCCTGCTCTTCTACTGCGTCTCCCTGCTAGGGACTGGCTGTAGTCTTTTGACAGGCTGGCACAGAAATTCTGTGCATTTCCTATATTTAGAGATACAGACCAATAACTAGTACTGATTGCTGCTGCATTTTTCATAAAAGCCTGAAGTAGGGTATCATGAGTGCATAGGGCCTGGATTAGCCCTTTATGGGAAGAAAATGGAACCACGTGAGGTATATGTAAGGAAAAAATCCTCAGTTTCAGTTTTTCCTCCTTTCCAAGCATTGTCACCTTTGTTTAATGAAAAGGGCAGGAAAAATATGCAATGCTCATTTATTGTGTGGTTTACCTGCAGCTGGTATTTACCAAAACAGGTTTTGCAGCATGCAAGCAGACACTTCTCCAGCACACATTTGGAGAGTACAGAAGGGGGAACAAAGGTGCAAGATGAAGATGTAAAATAAAAAATATGGGAGGAGCGAGGGAAGATAAGAAAGAAATTACAAAACCAGCAACTTTATAAAATCACAAAGCCAGGGCACTGGCTTTGGGCAGGCTTGACCTCTACAGAGCCATAAGGAGCAAGGCTGGCAGTCTGCCTTCTGAGATGGAGAAGAATTACATTACAGGTTAACCTGTTTTGAAAACCAGTGGGCTTTTTCACTCCTGTTTCTGTTACATGAGAATGTTGTGGCCATCGTGAGCCATGTTCTGAAAGGCACTTTCTCTCCTTGTGATCATGTGCTGATCCACCCCCACCATGGAAGTGTCCTCTCCCCTTTCCTATTGATAGGAACAGCAAATTCCCACTTTGCTTTAAAAGGTTAATTTTCTTCTGTAGTCATAATTATGCTGGCAAAGGTTGATGTGACAGAGGAAAAATTAGTCTGGTATTTTCAGCCTACAGTTTGTACTCAGTTGGCACATGAGAGCATCTCTTTATCTGCAAGCTTCCTTGCCTGCTGATTCTATAAAAGGACCCCCTTGCTTTTTGAATTAGCCAACAATCAGGCAAAAGGTTAATGATTCAATCAGGTTGTTTATCTGGCACTTCTAGCACATGGAAAGCATCCTTAAGAGGGTCCAATCCTGCAGCTCTTATCCAGGAAAAGTTACCATGATCTTCAAAGGGTGTTTTAGAAGAGCAACAAAAGCATGGATTCCTAGAGTCAAAAAAGGAAGCATTCAGTAGAAATTCCTACTTCCATGGTGAGACTAGGTTATGTCTGAATGCAATTACCTAGGAATTTGCTCAGGATCGTCTCTAGTAATGATCAGTATTGAAAGCTTGGGTTTCCTCCACTTCATTATTTCCTTGTCCCTGCAAGTATCATTATGACTGAAGTAATATACAGGATTGCATTAGGATTTTTTCCACAATTGGAAAGGTAAAGAATTTTTGAGCATGGAGATTTATGCATCACAGGATCTCAGACTACTTAAGTTCAGATATCAATAGAGAAATGCTCAATAACTCTGTTCCTTCTACAAAAAAAAAATAGAACATTAGAAATGAGAAATCTTACACACATAAATTTACACCAAAATTCAATCTGTTCATTTCAATTTCTGACCTAAAGTGTCTCTTTTCCCATATCACACCAAAGTATATGTCACACTTCAACTAGATGCATTGTAACACTGCTTGGCTGATTGGTCTCGACAGGATGAAATTCAGTGAAGCCTGAGTTAGGTCAAGAATTTTCACTGTCTGAAGCAAGAGTTGCAAGTCGAGGTCAGTGTCTACACTGTGGTACACTGCTGGGCACGGGTGACAACAGTCACAGTGGCTCACACCAGCTGGCAACCTAGACATTAAAGTCTAGGGTGGGGACTCAGCTTGCCTTGAATTTAGAGGTGAGTTTCAGGGACAAATCTGGACACCTAATTTTAGGTATTTATAGTAACCTGTGTCTTTATATGAGCAAGATGTCTGAACTCATTGGAGATCAGAGGTTGTCCACACAGACAGGTCAAGCAGCACTTGAGATGCTCCACACATCTGCCTGGCACTAGCTTAAAGGAAACATGCACCATTCTAAGGAAAACACCAGTAAGAGATAGGTTGTGCCAGGGCAAGTGACTGGGAAAGGTGATACACAAACACCTTGAAGAATCATGCCAATTTTTGGCTGGGACTCATGCCCCTCACCCTGTCCCAGTGCAGTGACCTTCAAATGCTGGCACTGACCACAGTGGGAACAGCATGGGGGCCTGAAATCTCAGTGATTTTCATGGCTTACTAACCCTGAGCTGCACTTCCATGCTCCAAGGGATCAGGTAACTCCTGTGCTTGGAGGCAGCAGGACTTATGTCAGTTTGCCTTTCATATGCCTGCTGACAGCTGAATGTGTTTCACTGTTAGCTCCAGTTCTTTCAAAACAAACTATTTGAACTGAGAGATCTTGCCACAAGATCCTACGCCTGTTGTTGTGGGTTTTATGCACAACTTCTTATCTGTTCTTGATTATACCAGAGGAGGGCTATGAATATTTATGATCACAATTTATAATTTAATGCTTTGCCTTTTCTGCTGATTAATTCAAGGACACTTCATTTCTTAAGATGCTTGGTTTCCAAAGAAAACACTTTCTGCTGGACACCAAATCTGAATCCTGAATATTTATCCACTATAAAAAGTCAAAGGCAGATTCCTGTCTTCACAAGCAGCTTCACCCAGTGCACTTCAGCATGTGTAGGTTTGCCCCAGTTCCTTAAAAAATGGAGCTCAATTCATGCAACAAGCAGCCAAAGCAATGTAAGGTGTATTTGTCTTCAACAGAAATGCATAATTCAGCAGTCTCACTGCCACAGCTTCAGATGTTGACAAGAAAGATTTTTTTATTATTATTTATTTATTTTTCCTCTGTGAGAGCAGAAGCAGTGAAGGGGCAAATATTCACCTACTTCTTCACTCTGGGCTTTGGTGACCTTTCTCCTCTTTCCCTTCACTGCCTTCTCGCAATCTGACTGGTTTGATACAAATAATAACACATGAAAGAGCAGGAGGCTTGGCTTCCTGTAGCATCATGTAGCAATCCCAATCTAATAAAACTGAGCCAAAAGAGGAAAACCATAACCATTCTTCCAAAACATACCATATGCCTCTAGCTGAAAAGGCCTAGAAAAGAGATCTGAGAATATTCAAATGTATGATATGCTATTACAATGTCAAAGATCAGAGATTTAATCACCTTTCTCCTTGTTCTTACAGAGCCCTCTTTCCAACTGTTTGAAAGAGAGACCATAGATAAATGCTAATTGCTGCACTTTTTCATAGGCAACCATTTATCCGAAAAGATGCAAGTGTTGTTTTTAAGACAAAAGAACACCTTACTTTAGAAAGCTCTGTCTCAAACTTCTCCGAGAGCGTTGTCACTAGAATTTCCAATTGCTCAGCCTTCTGCACTGGAAAGGTGGTATCCGGCAAGTACACGGAGCACTGACAGGTTCCCTCATCATTCACAGAGCCAGACACATTGGCAAAGAGCTGCAAAAATAAATTGGTAAGAAAAAAAGTGTTAACATTCTTCTCTAGAATCAGCACCTAATAATTTCTGGAAATAATAGGAGTTGTGCCAATCACGAAATCAACAATTTCTTTACTAGTCATCTTCCACCTTCTTCCAAGGAAGTCAAAATATCTAGCAATTTCTATGACTCATCCTTACAAATCTCTCTAAAAATAGTTAAATATTGCTTTAAAGATTTTACCATTGGAAAAACAGAGGCATATAATAGTCCTTACTTTCCCAGTCTTGTGGACAATGTTCCTAAGATAATGAAATAGCTTTTCCAGCAGATAGGAAAGCAGGCAATAGCAGGAAAATAATAATGTAGTAAGTTAGGTCTTACAGCTACTATTCTGTTCATCTAAATTGGTCAAATCATTTAGTCATTTACATCCAAAGAGAGGAAAGCACTGAAATAGAACTAGTAACAGGGAAGGTTTTGAAAAGAAAAATCTTTCATTTGAAGATTTGCAGCCAGCCACAGCAAACAGACATGTGCATTTAATTATATACCACTGAAAGGTGATAAATTAAATAGGCAGGTTTGGCCTAGGGTAGAGATTCTTATTTTGCTACAAAATATTGCTCATAAGACCCACACATCACAGCCCGCCCATCCATCCTTGTGGATAGTTGGCAAAGCTCTTGCCCATGAATTGCCTGTCCCAGTTGTCTGCATGCTCACAGCACCATCACTGAGCAATGTGCATGAGGTACAGAAAGGTCAGGACTGGCACCTCCTGATCTCACCATAATTTACAGCCAAGGCACACTGCATTCTATAAACACCAGGCTGAATACTGAGTGTGTTCGGAGCAGTTCTTTTCTGTTTGTACACAAAATGTTTCCAATTCATAAACCTATCAGGAATTTATTAATAAAGATATTTGGTGTTACTTTAAAATATTCTGGCACACACTTCAATGCAGCTGCATATTTTAAAACTGCAGACTTGCTCTTTAAACTCACTTCTTTCTATAATCTCTTTTCCTGCCTTGCAGAAATCCCAGTGTTATTCATGTGTTCTCTCTTTTTCTCCCCCTCTTGAAAATAAACAAGCAAACAACAAAACAATGTCCTGAGAGCTGGCATTTCAGCACTTCTTCCCTTGCTTTTCCACAGTGGATTCAACTAATGTCCTCACTGAAAAACCAGCCCAGGACACACAGTGATGGCCAGCAGCAAAACTGTCTTAATCTGTGAGCCCAAAAAAAGGAGCAGCAGGCAGGAATGATCCCAGTTCACACTTCTGGCAACCTCTTTACTGCAGCCACAACAAACAGCATGCATCTCATTTTGGAAGAAAGCGTGGAAAGTCATTTTATCTGTGTTGTTCAAGTACCATGGGCCTTAAAACTTCACTCAGACTGCTGAAGACATTTAACATGAAAGGAAGCAGAGAAGTATCTCATGGCATTCCAGAACGTCCCAGCACATAACTTCCATTGATTTCTCTGCCAGGCAAGTTACCAAAGCACTTTTGAAAATCCCACTGAGAACACATTATGTCTAAGTTTCCAAGTATTTTTGAAGATATGGCTATCAGTATGTAAATTACTATGAAAAATAAGTTCCTAAGTCACCTAGATATTTTCTACACCTCTGAGTCCTCAGCACATGGACATGGTTGGGATGGCAAGTCAAGTTGCTCAGTAATAACATACAAATGGATGGGAGAGACCA
Organism: Corvus hawaiiensis; assembly: GCF_020740725.1. Lineage (NCBI taxonomy): Eukaryota > Metazoa > Chordata > Aves > Passeriformes > Corvidae > Corvus > Corvus hawaiiensis. The sequence goes on along the minus strand of NC_063214.1, from coordinate 62,221,728 downwards.
AAAGAACAAATAAATGTGGCTTAATGAGTATATGGGAGCTTCTCTGAGACTGTTGCACACTGGCATGCTAATTTTTGTGTGGAAGGTATTGTGTTCTGTTCTTTCTGTGCATAACACAAATATGAGTACATGTATACAAGAGAGAGTATGCTATACATTGTACAGCATAGTGTCTGCTATACCTTTGTATGCATTATACACTCTGCTGTAAGCTACAGTCTTGACTGTGTATACCAATCAGTTTTCTAGACTTACCATGCCTATTGTGCTAAAAAAAAATTCATAAATGTATTCAGGTATCTCCCAAAAAACCTGCAACTCGTGCTTTTAACCTCCCTATGAAAAACAATCATTATATTTTAACATTTGAGTTAGGAAGGAGCTTTGAGTTGAAGGAAGAGATTCACTGCAGTAACCGCAGCTGATATTGAAGCCAACAGACAGTTTCCCCAAAAGAGTAGACAGCCTGGGCAGACAGGACTGCTTCCATTCTTCCATTGACATTACAAGCATTGGGATCAGGATGTTGACAAGACCAATAAGCATTGTTTAGTTAAAAGCCCCTTGGGTCAATAAGTGCTTCAATCAAAATATAATATCAGCCAAATTACAACTATGTAACAAAAATGTCTTCTGTCATCCTGTAGAAAAATGCATGAGATGGACTGCTACTTTTGATGGAGTTGTATGGTTCTTAAAGTTTAATAATTTATACAGAATGCTTAAAAGAGAGCAAACTGTCCTAGCCTACAGCAAGGACTTGACAGCAACATTTCACTCTGCAAAATTAAGCTGTTACATATACATATTTGAAGCTATGAGAAATGCTCTTTTTCCACATCCCTTCAAATTAAGAAAGGGAGTAGGAGCGAGCAGTTACTCAATTTTCTGAAAACCAGGAAATTTGTCACTGTAGCCTAGTGACATTCACAGGTCTGAATCAGCTATTTGCTCATCCTAAGACAGAGATCCACAGAAAGCACACGACAGGGCCACAGCAGGGGCAGAAGCTACCTCAGCTGGGCAAGGAGATGGATAAAGTTTGGGTCCTGCTCATCAGACTCTCAGAAAGAGAATCTTGACTCCATTTCACTTTTGAAATGCTCTACTGGAGCCAGAGACTCGACTCTGTCTCAGAAGACGTCCCTTCACACATCCCATATGCCCCACTGGGCTTGCCTGGACACACAAAAGATCTGCTGTGAAGCTGTCTACCACTGCCAACCTAATCTGGACCTGTGCTTTGGATGAACTCTGTTTTTGACTATAATTTGGAAGACCATACAGAGCAAGTGTGACCCGTTGAATCTGCTCCAAAGCAAATATGTTATTAAACAGTCACTGATAGAGAGAGGGAAGGAAACCAAACCCTAAAATCTGCAGACTATGGACTTAAGCACTCTACCAGAAGGCACAGAAATAAGATTCATGTCCTTCTACCATCAAATAGCTGATAATGTTTTAACTAGGTAGAACAGGGAGAATAAAGATATTCTCACTCCCAGCAACCACAAGTGGACTCTCCTCAGAAGATACTTTCAAGGCCCTGTTATAGTTTATGACAGAAGACTTCCTCCAGGAAGACTGGAATCACAAAACTGTTTGTCATACTGGCAACAAATCCCCAGGGTCCCATCTGTTTCATGTCTGGGGTCCAGTTCAGTAGTTACAAGGTTAATGCTAAAGTTTTGGATCTGACTTAAGGCACTGAATGACATGGTAACAGTAGTGATGAATTTGGAGATTCACTACTTCCTAAAGTACCGGATACACAACACATAAATGCTTTTTCCAGGGAGCACAACTGGTTTACCTGTGTCAGAGTCAAGTCACTAAGTGACTGTGTAGCATCTAAAGAATGGGACAGAAGTTCCTAAATTTGATCTTTTCTGGACAATATTGAAGGCTAGTAATGTTTATACCTTTGGGGTAGTCTGCAGTTTGCCATTCGTATTCCTAGGTTGTGTCAGATACGGAAGCATTGTACTGAGATAAGCAGTCTGAAAAACAAAGGAAAGACTTTTTTAGTGTGATTTCCTGCATAAGGCACCATCCCTTCCCCACCAGTTAGCCCCCATCCTGCAGCTCCAAAGCACTTTGATTTTATTATGGGAGCAATCCTGAGCAACTGTAAAATTTCTGGTCTGCTGCTGAGGTGACAGTTTCCCTGGGCACAATGTCACTTCACAGACACCTCTTCTTGAAGAAAGGCTCTGTGTGACCAGAGCAAGGCAGGGGACACTCAGCCTGTCCAGGAGGTGTGAGCTGAGGCTGTGACAGGCAGCCCTGGCAGATTGCACGGCATTCTAAAAGGACAGTGCCATGCCCCTCTGCCCTAAATCCAGAGAATACTGTCCCCCCAGCAGGGATGTCCCCTCCTCACCACCCAGCTCATGCTCCAGCCTCTAAGCAGAGGACTCGCTGCCCCTTTCACACCAAGCTGTCAGGCTGTGAGCTGTGATGGCTGGGGAACATGTCCCACTCTGCTACTAGCACCATGGAAGTGACAGCATCCAACTGTGGAGAGGGAGCACTGGGAGAAGACACCACACTGCCAAGGATACAGCCAGATCCACCGTGGGAGCCTTTTATGTAGTAAGACTATATACACCCCTTTAACTTCCATCTGTGGCTGCCACCTGCCTTCCTGCCACAGCAAGGACAGTGACTGTAACCCTGGCACCGTACTGGGGGTTACCACATTCCCACACAGTGTGAAGAGCACGGTGCTTTCCCATGATGCAGCACAGTCACCCATAATGGGATCTCACCAAAACCAGTGGCAAACTGGGAACTGGAGCAAGACACCCTCAATGTCAAATGGTGCAACAGACGGAGCATCAAATGGACTTCCCCTGCAACAGGACACTCACAGCTGGGTCTTCCTGCATTTCCCAAATCCCAGCTGGAATCCTATTCCTGAGCCAGGGAATGGTGGGGAAATCCAAATGGCCAGCAAAGGGCAGGTCTGTTAAGTGGCACAGTATAAACAAGCTTTGTGGGACAATTTGTCAAATAAACCCTCTTGAACAGGCACTTGTGTGCTCATACAATTACACTGATCGTGATGGGCAGCTGGTAGCAATTAACAGTGTTAGGGCAGAGAGCATCACAAATTGTGCAAATTACACAGACTGAAGACTAGCTTAAAGCTAAGCAGACTAAGGAGGAATTTCTCCCCTATTGAGCTTTCTACCCTCAGCTTATCAATACATATTTACACCTCCATCTTGAATTTTGCAACTTTTCATTCCTTGAGCAGATAAAGGCAGCTTCCCAGGAGGTGTTAACTTCACTGCCTGCATCCACAACACTCCTAAACTCCAAAAAATGTAACTAGGGGCACACAGGAATTCTCTGGTTGGTGACTAAACCAGATAAATCAGAAAGAATTATTGGGAGCCAAAATGGTTTTTTCCCAAATTTTAATTAATAAATACCAAAAGGCAGTCATTTTCAGCCAAACAAAACCAAAATGCTTTGCTTCATTTGAAAAAGCTCTTAACCTATTAACAAACTTTTTTTCTAAAAATTTGAACCCCCATTTTTAATTTAAAAAAAATTTTAAAAGACAGTACAAAATCAAAACTATCTTTTACTAATAAAATTTTTTGCTTAAAAAAAGTATTTTTCAAAGTTTTCTCCCTTCTCCCCTGAATTTGATGTAGCTTTTGTTTGGGCGTTATTGTGGGTTTTCTTCTGATTGATTTGTTTTGCTTTGAATTTCTCTCTTGCCCAACCAGATACAGTTTTTTAGGGAAGAGGGAGAGCATCCAACAATAACCAACCAATGTGGCTTTCATGTGCCTGGTCACAGAGTATGACAGCAATCATGCAGCTGGGAAAGCTCCCACCTCCCAACTCCTTCCACATCAAAGATGTGGATCTGTTCCTGCTATAAGCCCTTGCTAATTAATTAGAAGCTACACAGAGCATTTAATATCCACTCAGATCCTCACTGGGAGTTGCACTCATCTAACCAAAGGCAGAATTTGACTCTGACTTTAAACCTGTGCCTCAATTTTACATTTATTACCCAGTCCCTATACATTAGTTGGGGGGAGGATGGAGGAATTCTTTAAACTTTCTCCATGCAGAGATCTCAACATTTGTCTAATCATTTTCCAGTAACCTTAAAAGAATTTTCAGCAATCTAAACTATGTGAGATGACAAGAAGGCACCAAAGCTCAGGTTATGAGACCCCCATCTTACCTCTTCTGCAGCTGTTGTCGTCATCCCAGCCACAGCACTCATGCTCTGCATGAGGAGAAGCACAGCCACCTGTGTGTGCTTCATCTTCTCAGCCAGCAGATGTGACAGCAAAGGGAGAAAGGATGTATTTTATAGTAGAGTCTGGGGATTTCCCCAACCAACCCTTAAGGAACTTGCATGATATTTTTACAGGTTTTGGGTAAGTGATGTCATAAACTCATATAATAACCAAATTACTAACGCACAAAGAAAACATAAGTTACCATCATAAATTAACTGTGTCCAGTTTTCTAACAGGAAACCTTTCCCATGGGGTACAGTATCTGATCTTAATCTTGGTTCTACAGAACATCAGGTGCTTATTTGCTATGAGAGGCAAACAGGCATTTTCCTTACAGCGACTCAATCATAAAAATTCTTGTAGATTCTTTGAAGATTCCATCAAAGTTATGCAGACAATACAGGTCTTTGTGGTATTTATTACTTCTTATACATACAGAGAAGAGCAGATGAGGCTAGACTGCTCACACACCAGAACCACGTTTCCCTTTTCCCAAAGGCCAGTGGACCTTTGCCAGTGAGAAAAATACACAGAGGTCTCTACAGTTTTTCAGTTCCCTTGATTCTCACATAGCACAGGTGGGACACAGACTACCTCCCATTTCATTCCCAGCAGCTTTGTGTGTCATATATTAATACTATGTGCCCATTAATGCTTACTCGTGCATTAACACTGTGTACCCATCAAGGCTTACTCACCTGCTCTCTTTTCATGGAGCTGCATTCCACCTGACCACAATGATTGACTGTCCTGTCTCTAGAGCACTGATCCAGAGAAATGAAAAAAGGTCACATGTAATTACTGTGGCCCCCACACTCCCCAGCTGTGCCACCCCACCGTGTGAGAGGCAGTGAGCTGCCTGCAGTTCCCACAGCACCCAACCCACCATGGGAATTCTCTACTCCCAACAAGCTACTGCCTTGGTAGAGTCAGCTGCAAGCCTCCACTTGTGCAGAAGAAATTAAAATTCTCTCCCAGGTTCTTTGGATCACTGGGAAAATGAGCTTGGTGTTTGGAAGGAAGGTTCTAGTAGGGACTAAGGGAATGGCTATATCTATGCACTTGTAAAAGTCAAGAAGTCCCTAGACCAAAACATGACCATGATGAAAACATTCTTTTCCTTTTTCTCCTTCATTCTGTCAGGCTTAATTCTTCTACTGAGTCAGCAACAAAAGGCTGTCGCTGTGCCTAAGTGAAGAAAGCGGTCAGGAGACCCTTATTCCTTTCTGGTGTTGGTGGGCAGAGGTCAGGGCAGGAGCAGCAGTACTTCTGAGCAGCAGTGCTGCCTCATATGAAACTCATCTCCCTGGTGAGGAACTCTTAAGGCTTCCTTGTATTACCATAGCACTGTCAGCTCCAGGTGGCAAAGGGAAAGCCAAGGCTTAGGGCAAATCCAAACTAGAAAACTCTTGAGAGAAGTCATGTCCATTGGGGTAACATATTTTTAACTACAGCTTTGCATAAGCATAAGCTTCCAGACATATTCACAAGGCTGGCAGCAGCATCTTGCAGGGTAAGGATATAATAATTTCTTGCAAAGATATTTTTTCACAGCAGAAGCTGCATCTCTACTGGAGGATTTCATGGCTAATAATTCAATGTAAGATAGACAAGACCTGGAAGGCATGTGATAATGTGTAAGCAAAAAGAACCAGAGCCATGCTGGTACAGCAAGAAAATGAATCCAGGCTTCTTCCTCTCAGGTTACAGTGGTGTGCTTTCCCGGGTAAACCACAGTGCTGTCAAGGGAATGGAGAGACTGATGCTGTTAAGTACAGCCAGGGCTAAAGCCCTGAGCTCCAAGAGAAGCAGACTGGCCCCTGTCAGAGCAGCTGACAGCTGTGAAATATCCTTTGCGCTATAAGAAAAACTCTTTGGCCACACCAGAGCAGACTTCAGGTACAAACCAGCACATACATGTTGCAGACAACTGGTAAGCCTATGCTGGCCAAGTGATCTCTACTCTCAGTCTGTGATATCCTGATATTGCATAATTGTCACTTCCTTCCCAGACTTTTTTTTTTTTTTTTTTTTTGAGTGAACCAAATGATCTCCATAAAAAACCGAGGGAAATCCTGGAAACAAATCACTCCCAAAATATGTCATGGATGAGGGTTTGTTCCTTATCAGCCCAGCCTAGTCCTAACTAGCCCTCCAATTCCAGACATAAGCCCTTCTATCACATCTCTTGTTATGGAAATACCACTCTGGTAGGCTTCAATCCATGCCTCAGGTTATTTCTGATGCTCCAAACAAAAAGAAAGCCGAACACCAAAAAGACCTACACAAACTTACATAGAAAAGTAATGGTCACATCTTAGCACCAAAGGCCCCAGAAGACATCTAAAAGGACAAGTGTTTCATCATGTGAATACATGGGAAACCACCAGGCTGTTTTAAGGGAACAAGCTCCGAGCAGCATACAAACAGGCCACTTTTCCTGAGGACCAGGCATTATTCCCAGGGGGAATGCATTTAGCTGGATGGATGAAGCAGCAAGGGAAAGCATGACACAGAGATACAGGTAAATTGAGCTGACAGCACAGATGCATCTGTATATATGAAGACTCCAGATGAGTAGCATGCTCCATGCCCCATGCATGCAACAACTCCTTGGCAGCCTGAAAACTGCCAGAAGGCAGCTGCCCAGGGCACCTACAGACCCACTGGCCTTGCTAAGGCACCACGAGTCCTGCTGGCTACAGAGAGGGCAACTCTGCAGCACATGTGGCCACACTCGCATGCTCCCCTGTGTAGCAAGAAAGTGAAATTTTGTAGGCAGCTTTGTGCTGTCAGCACAGACAGCCTCTGAGTTTGGAGCCTGATGTCTAATCAGAAGAAAAACCTGTTTTCTGAGCATAACAGTGAGTCTCTGTTCCTTCCAGAGGCTGGGTTTGCAAATCACCCACGAAGCATAAAAGTTTCTCAACGGTTTTTCTTTTATGTTTAAAAAGCATTCCGAGATAGGAAGCAAATATTAGCCAAGTAACGATAGTTAATCACTTGCTTTGGCATAGCTCAGTAATCATAGTTGATCAGTTGCTTTGGCATTTTCCGCAGTATTTGTGTTTGCACATGACCTCACAGAGACAATGGGGATCTATATTTTTGTTCCTAATCGAAGCGTAATTAATGCTAAATAAAAGTACTTTCTCTGGATCTATGTAGAACTCTTAATCTGAAAAACTAAAATAGATGCATTTTCTACATTTTAGAGGCGAGAAACTTTATTTATATGTCATACAGGAAAGTTGCACTTACTTAAGAATTTCCTCTTGGGAAAACAGGGAAATACAAGGATTCTTTTTGTAGAGCTTCACTTTCATCAGTACTTCCTCGTTTGCAACAGTCCTAGTGGGCAATTCAGGGCAAAGTCCCTTCTTTTGCAACAGACCTTGTCTTTGATTTCAGTGGGACCTATACAACAAAGTGCCTTTGCAAAAAGCACACTAATGTCTCTCAGACACCTGTTCAGCAGAGCCCTTCTCAAACCCAGCCTAACTTAATGACTGGTTTTATCACAGCAGAGATTATCATGATTATTATTCAACAGAGAGATAGGTGATTCATATAATCTGCTCTCTAAAGCTAGTGGTTTGATCCAAAGTCACGGGAGTCAAATATAACTTGATCATGCATGGTGGTATGAACATAACCTTTTACATCTCAGTTTCCCACCATTTGGAAAATATAGTATTGCACTGCCTCAGAGCCATGTTTTGCAATTGTATGCATTAACAAGAATAAGAGGCATTCAACTATAGGAGAACAGGGACCACATCAAATGTGCAAAAATACAAACAAAAAAAAATATAGAACTTGTCTCAGTTTCGTAGGCGAACAACAGGATGAATGTAGGTTATGTGGTTCTATCTATCAAGTAATCATACACAAATATATTTATCCTAGCTGATGTCACAATCTCAAATTCTCTCTGAATCGTTCCATACAGTCCCAAGCCAGGTGTATAACCTGCACTTTCTTACAAGAAGAAAATAAAAATCAGTGGATCCAAAGTGGGATATAGTACCTCACCATGCTAACTTGACAGAATGGTTCAGACAGAAAGTACTGCACTGCACACTACATTTTGCAAGTCTAATGTAAAAGCATTTCTGCTGTTTGCCTGCAGACGCGATAAGACTCCGAGCCTGGTGGAATCAGCATTTCAGTGCATGTCGTCCAGTACCCTCTATACTGTGGATTTAGCAAAGCTTGCCTAAAGCTTGTTAAATCCCTCCTCCCACCAAACTACATATTCCTGAAGTAAAGCCAAAAATATGGAGAAAACATTAATTCATATTCATCCTATGATACAAGAACATAGCAGCTAATATTCCTTTTTATTTTCTGAAGATGTTTCTTTCTGAAAATAATGAGTCTGGTCTTCTTTGATTATAGGATCATCCTGTAGTGAAATAAGGAGGTTAGGAGGGTCAGCTTTCTTTGGTAAGGTGCTGTGGAACAACTGTCATCATGAAATCCATCTATTTCATGATACCAATGTTCAACATAGACCTGTTCTACTCTGCTAATCCCTTTACAAATTGCTTGCACTTTTTCCCTCTCCAAGTGATTCACATTCTTATGCAATATATTTTGGTGTCATCTATCATAAAGCTCATCTATTTGGAAGATATTATGCAAATACTTTCATTTAATCCCTTTATCAGTAGAATGTCAGGTTAGTGTTTTAAAAAACATCCCTCTGGGCCATGTTCAAAATAAGAAAGTGTATGGGAAATATTAACACCTAGTTTAAAAATTATGTTAGTAAGGGTGAGCCTCAATTTTCTGAGACTGTAGGAAAGTGGCATCTTCCTGGAGTAGAATGAGAAACTGAGTAGACTTTGCAGAAAGGGTGAAATTTCCTTTACACCTTTAAAAATGCCACTAACTCGACTGATTCAGCCACCAAAAATGAAAGAAAAAAAATTATCTGTAATGTCAGAAAAGAAAGACCTTCACTAAGGAAGACATAAGACCAAGATGACAGCAGCTGATGTACCACCAGCCAGAAGGATGAGAGATTATTAGTCACAGATTCCATGGCTTGGCAGAAGAGCTTGTTAGAGAGACTCTTGGATAAATCCAGAGATTTATCCAGAGACTCTTGGATAAATGAATTGAGTCTAACCGTAATCTGCCTGAGTTCAAAGCCAAAAGATATCAAGAAAGAATAGTCCTGGTCTGGAAGAACAGGAAGAAAACAGGTGGAAGGGAGAGTGGATGGCAAAATGATAACAGCATACATGAAAACTGGAACATTTTGTTAGAGAACATCAAAATGCACAAAAAGCAAGATCTAGAAGAGAAGCACAAGGGTGTATATATGAAACACTGACAGCACTATGAAAATATGCTGGGGTGGTGAGTGAGAATCAATTCCCATTCAAGGACACTTAAGAAATAACTACTTCCTTAAAAGAAACAAGAGCAAACACAGAGAACAGCGTATATTCATACAGCATGGCAAAGGAAGGCAGAAGAAAACATCCAGGAGAAGGAGCGTTAGAGGACAGTTTGGTTACGAAAGAAGTACACTGCTGCCTTGGGATTATGACAGATTTTCATGGACAGCTAGCCACATGTATAAAGGCAGGAGAAACCTGCATGCAAATTTTTTTAAAGAAGAAGGAATAATTGCTTAACAATAACCTGGGGCAATGACAAGGCAGGGGACATGTTATTGCTGACAAGAGAAAACTTCTCCTTCAAAAGGCATCTTGGAAACCAAGCCAGCATGACATTGAAAGAAATTATTTACTTTGGTACTATATTGTGGATAAATAATTTTCAGAAGTAAAAATTGATGCACAATTAGGAAAGACCTCAAACTAATAATGGGTGTCTTCTCATCTGAGCAGCTATTTGTTTAGCACTTCAGTACACTGCAGTTTGAACTCTCAGAGTCTTGCATTTATTTCTGTCCCTTCCCCCTAAAAGTGTATCCAATGATGAGAATACTTACTTCCTCAGAAAAACTTGTCCTTCATACACATGTCCCAGTCCCAAGGAACAGAGGAACATGGCCTGGATATGGTCTGAGTCATTAATATGAACGCAAACACTTACAGACACCTGTATAATAAACACTTAATACAAAAAGGTCCTTGAAACATCTGTTCCACATACCACCATATCACAAGTCCCAACAAAAATAAGATCTTTATTAAAATAGCAAAAACCATTTCTCTAATGCCTGCACATGCCTGTGGCTGGTGAATATAAATGCAGCCACTTGGCCAGAGGGAAAAGGCTCCCAGATGCTTTTTATGGCTTTGTACATTGCAGACAAACTGCTTGCTGCCTCTCTCAAGTTGCAGAGAAGCAGCCTTATGCACCAGCAGTGCTGGCTGCTCTGTGAACAAATACTGTGGCTAGCCCAGCCTATAGATAGCAAGTGTTTACTAATCCCTTGATTAAAAGTGCACACACCTCGATGTGCAGAGTTAAGGGACAAGAAAGAAAAAGGATCTTCTTCCCCACAATAATGCCACGTTGGAAAGTTGTGGCCCTCTCCTTCTTCCTCTTTCTACACGTTTTGAATCTCAGATCAGGGTTGTCTTGACCAGCTTAAGGAGGTAATGAGAGAAATGTGTTTTCATGGTAGTTTTATGAATACTTTCCTTCTCACAGATGCAAAGAGAACCTCTTCCCTCTTTGTGGACCAAACAATGTAAAGTGTTCAATCACACCAAAAACACTGATGACCACTTTCTCTTCAATTGACAAAATTTTCTGGGCTTGGCACAGATGCAAAAAAAGGTCCTCCTTCAGGTGTTCATCTTCAACCATATGTCACAGTGAAAAGCACATGGAAAATCTCTGAGCTGGAATAAGAGATGAGGAAACCTATAGACTATCAGCAGGATACAGCTGCAGCTTTATTTAGCCTTCAGCATTGTGAATATTTTCACATTAATATTAGATATCCCTAAAGAGGCCTGTAGCCTGTATTTCAAAGGCCTCATTGATCCCAGGCAAGGAGAATATTCTCATCCCTTTCCTGTGGCATGCACACAAAAGTTAAACCTATCCTACACCTACTCACTCAGCCTCCTTGGAGCATTGCATCATCACAGCATTATTACATCCAGGATCAAAGTGTGGCCATTGTATCTTTGAACTGCCCAACACTGTGTGGCATAGGCCTGATCCACTCATGTCACACAGGCTGTAAAAGGGCTTGGCTGTGATCAAATAGACCAGACCAGCAGCTATTCACTTGAGTAGTCCCTTCATTTCAGCCACATTCATCACTCAGGGAAAAGAAAGCTCACACCCAGATAACACTTGACCCTGGAAAAGAAAGTCATCATTTGGTTTTATAACCTATTCAAATGTTCTATTTTGCAGTACCTGTAGACATTGACAGGTGTGCTTTGGGCTTTGCAATGGACACAATGATCCATTCTGACCAGATACATAATTTGCATAATGGTAACTGCCAGCAATGCCAAAGCAGCCCTGGTCTCCCACAAATAAATAGATGGACCACACAAGAATGTGCTTAGTGGGCAGCAGAGAGGGGAGTCATGCTCAGAGACATTCTCTGCAGCTGATTGACCTGAACTGTAAATATAGTGGCATGCCAGATATCTGCAAACCTCAGGATGGGATAGGCACTGCATCACCTGCAGCTGCTATTATGCAGCTCAGACTGTTTCTCAGAACAAATTAACATACCAGCTCTCAACTTTTCAGACAACTGAAGTAAATAGAGTTGCCCAAGCAGCCCTGGGGACCCTTGAGCAAGGCAAGCTCTCCTCCAATAATGCTCATACTATAACACGCACCCTGATTGCTTTCTCCACTGTTGACTTCTGCAGACTTTCTATAGGCTCCAGAGTTTATTAGTCCAATCCATCCTCAGCTGCAGTGGGCTTAATCCAGTCACAGAGAGAGCACAGGTAATGACCCCTCTATTAAGACATTTACTAGGGCAAATGTCTCATTTTCAGTCCTTTGTAATACAGCCAAATTTCAAGTGTCTGAGCTCAGTGCCGGCCTTAATGTTTTTTTAAGACTCCAGGGGACCAGAACAATTTTTTGTTGCTGTTGCTTTGAGAACAAGGTTAAAGGAGAACAGGCAGTTCTTCTGAAAGCTATTTTTTTGGCAGAATTCTGAACAGCCTCACTGGCATTCAGAAGAATCTGATATTCAAATGAACCTAGAGGAGGGGCTGAAAAACCTTGCTTGTTGACCCCAAGAAAAACGTGATTCCTTTATAGAAAAATATCAAAGACACTGTGAAAGATCACTTCTACAAGGATGGGGAAAAGAACATGAGTCTATAATGCCCAGACCCCACGTGAGGTGCCGAGCCGCACCACCTCTCAGGCATCTTCTGACAAAGCACTGCACCTTGTTAATCTCACTCCAGCAGTGCTATGTTGCTTCCATCTGCTGCAACAGTTTAGCAACCCCAAAACAAGAGCCAAAGAAACAGAACTGCACCCTTAATCACATTCCAGTTCACAGTCCAGTGCAACTCATGAGTGAATCCAGGTTTGTGCTAAGACAGTGCACTTCTCACTGGAACTTGAATGAGCTGATGTTCCAGTCTGCTATCTGCCACCCTGGCAGGAACTTCTAACAGACCGACTGTGATAAATAGCAGAGAAGGTGGGGAAGTGATAACATCTTGAATTGCTGTAGGTTGAATTGCACATGAACATGAGTTGGAGTACTCACAAGAGCTTGCAAATGTAATTCAAAACACATGGTATGCTCTCCCGGGCTTGTTTACACCACAAAGTGTGTTTAAACTGAGATAGTGTCAACTTTAAAGAAAAATAAGGTTTTCCTCAATTTTTGGATACGCTCTCTTATTTCAAAATAGGCTTAGTCTGAAATAGTTTAAATCCACACCGACTGGAGTTAAGCTAACTCAAAAAGAAGACACTCAATCAGTGCATCTGCTGAGAAAATGAATCGCTGTTAAGAGATCCCTATGTAGACAAGTCCAAAAAAATTTCTCAAAACACGTATCAAAAACAGGTAAGAGTGTAGCACCAGATGAAGCTATGGCCAAAAGAAAAGGGAAGTAGGGAGAAAATCCAAGTTTAAAAGAAAATAAAAAAGTAAAAAGTAATTATAATGTTCACTTATTTAGCCATTAGGCTCTGGAAATGCACTTCTTCACATACATTTCTGAATAATCAAGAGCAATATCTGCAAAAAAAAATGCTGGGGTTTTTTCCACAGATCCTGCCTCTGGAACCTGTTTTTCTTTACAGTCTGGATTTCCGCTTCTCCCTGAAGGTAAATGAGTGTCACATCATAAACTTGACAAGGACCCATCTGCATGTCTATGTATTAAAAACTCAGTCCTCTTCTCATAAGACTCCCAATGACTGTTTTAGCAACTAATTTCCAATAGCCTGTGGAAGTTTGCCATTGGGTTTGAAATTTCCTGCCAGGCTGGTTTCTGCCAGTTTGTGACAGTATTTGTGAAGCTTTATCATTATGATCTCACCAGGAGTCTGAAGCAATGGTAAAATGTATTTACACACAAACAGACTTTACCTTGTTTCCTCAAAATTACACAGTGTTATATCAGAATAGTTCCATTTGCCCACAAGAAAATTATTAAATCCTCTATCATGAATGACTCTGTGCATTCCTTTAAAATAATCATAAATTAATCCTCTATATTTTTCATTAGCAGTTTTTAAAGAACAGCATTAGCATCCTAGTCAACTAGGATCTCAGTTCTGATCTCTTCAGTTGTTTAATTAAAAAGTAGATCTTCACCCTTCTTATATATTACGTTATAGACTCAAAATGAAAGTAGAAAGACTGCCCCTCCTTTAAAATGCAATTAAATTTTCTCAACTCATTAGATTTCATTTTAATTGAAGTAACATTGCTCCCTGGGTTGCTGAAAAACTGGAGTGAAACATCCATCCATCTTCTTATACCACTTGTTCAGTTTCTGCCCATCTGGACTCTATTCTCATTATCAGAGACATATCAAAAGAGCTTCCTCAGTGCAAGTCTGAGGAGAAAGACAAAAAACTCTACCATCTTTACACACCAAGACAACCTGAAATCTCTGAGAGGCGAGTTGTGGCCATTCTTGGCATGACACTTTTAGAGGTTTCTGCCTCCAACTGTCCCCCGCACCACTGTGCTGGCAGTACCACATGGTAACGCAGCAGAAGGTGTGACACTCTCCAAGCCTTCTCTGCTCACACCTCAGCACCTCAGCTTAAGTGGCTGGAGGAGGCAAAGTCTGCATGCAGGATGTATTATCCTTTTCTTGCTGCCTCTTTGGCTGGGAGGGGCAAAGGAGAACATGAGGCAGGATCAGCAGTGAAGGACTGGCGAGGACTGCAACACCTCCCACATGGCTGAAAGCAACGGCCCCAAGATTTCAAGAAACAGGGTGTGCGAGATGGAACGGAAGCACCTGAGGCAACACACCTCTCAGAAGAACAAAGCATGGTGTGAAATGAGTCTCAGAAGGGGACTCACTTCCCCATCTGGTTCAGCTGAACACAGCTGCCCAACCTGAGCCAGGGTGAGGTCACCTCTCCAAGCCCAGTAACACTGCTATCTGATGGCAGAGCAAGTGACAGGTCTCAGACCACAACATGGGAAAACCATAGCTGAGAGATGCTTCCTGTTTCCCTGCTACACTCACACCAAATGTGCTATAGATATTATACAAGCAGCCTCCCTTCTGTTGGATTTGCTTGCACCTGTTATAATCTAATTAGGAGGAAATTGGACTTCCTGTGCTAGCATCATAAACAGAGGCAACATAAATACATAAATCTTTCTCTTAAATTCCTTTTTCTTCTTTTTTGAAATGCCAGAAGACTGCCCTGCGAACCCAATGTGCAATTCTCTTTTGCATAGCATGTTGAATAATGGATCAAGCTTATGTCTACCACAGATGAAAATCATGCTTTTTCTGAAATCCATTCACTGCTTCACGGACCCCAAATCCTCTAGGTGCTATACATTTCAGCTGTCATAAATCCATGTAATGTTCCTGTGTATGACACTATTCATTTAGACCACCAATTTAGTTAAATTGACAGATGTGAAAAAAACACATGTAACCAAACAACTCCCCAGTGATCACACAGCTGCTGATGCTGAAGGGACTGTGTGTTTTATTCAGCGATAGTCAGGCACTTCCATCCACATTTGCCACCTGCTGTCAATATAACATCAGGTGGAGCTGTGCAGCTCTCACTAAGCTTACTTCTATTCAAGACATTGTCCTTAAGGCTTTTGCAAGCAAATTAAGTGCAGTAGCTGGGATCCTGCACCCACTTCCCCTGTGGCTTGTAAGAATCTCCCTACTGGTTTGATCAGGGCCCAAAGACCAGCTCTTAAAGATGAGGAAAACTAGCATCTGGTCCTCATTTCACTTTCTTTGCAAAATGCTCTTGTGCACATCAAGAAATAATTCAATGAAAAAACAGATAACACGCTGAACAAAGGGTATTTTTTACCTTTATCTTTGAAGTCTAGATCCTGCCACTCACACTGCAGTTCAACAGTGCTTACTCTCTATGGAGTCCTGGGCATTCTCAAAGTAGTTTGGGGACCTTCTCAAACTCAGGCAGACAAGATACAGCAAATCAGGCTATTACACCCCTATTCAGCAATGTGTTTAAGCAAATCCTTATGACCTCTTAATGTAAGTAGCCAAGAGCTTTGGTGATTCACATCTTCAAACAGCAAGGAAGCCACATTTCAAAGGGGCACCAAGTACCTCTAAAATGAGCATATGGCTCCTAATGTTTTCTGAAAGGTTTTTGCTTTACAATATGCAACAATTTATTGTGCAGTATCCAGTTTTCCACAATTTTTAGCATAATGAAAGTCATCAGGAAAAACTAAGTTTGCTTTTCTATAGAATGAGCAAAATGTGTTCAGATTATATTTCTCTTTGGCATACAACAAAGAACAACCAGAGGATGCGCTTTCTTCACATAGAATTCACCATTGTCTCAATATGAAATGGGAGAAATGCATGCTTTTCTGTTCAAATCACTATAAATCAGCTTTCATAGTGAACTTTCTACATAAAATTAGCCTGCCCAACCATGTAAACAAATAAATGAATCAATGTAACATTGTTTGTATATGGCATACTGTCATCGTTCATTAGTAATCTAATTCTGCATGTGTTCTGCAGTTTGATAGACAAGTTGTGCATGGGAAAAAAAACAACATTCTTAAGACTTTGGCACCTACAGCAAAGCTATTAAATTCATACTAATGCGTCAAAATAAGTAATCAGCAACTCTGAAAATCAGGTCACTCATTTTTGTGCCTAAATATAGACCTAGATTATTAACTTTAGGCATTCACAGTTGAAAAATGTTCATCCAAATGTGTCATCAGGGAGGGTTGAATAGATTTCTAGAAGAAACACTTGAGAAAAAAATTCTAAACGATAACAATTTAGATGATAAACAGCATTATAATTTATTATTCATGTAGTTCTATTGGTGTGCCTGGCATTCTAAAGGCAAGAGAAGAAATACAGCTAAATATGTTATTCTAAATATACTTTAAAGGCTAGAACTAAGGCTATAAAGATTTAGAACACAATTGCTGGTGTTCAGCTGATTGTATTATTTTTCAAAGGAAAGGATTTAAACAGAGATTTTTCTCCTCTGCCCTGTGAAAAGGTAAGATAATACTTGTGAACTTAAACTTCATAAAACAAAATTTTCCAGCTTTGACCTATATCCATTGAGATATTTAGATGCTTAATTTCTAGTCAGCATCCAGTTTCACATTGATATCAAGGAATAAACAATGGGAAACAGGGATGGGATTCATCTCTAAAATAAGTAGACAGCAAAGTAATTCCAAGGAATGGCATACATCACACCAAGCTAAGTATCTTGGAAAGATTTATGATATTGCTCTCCTTCTGTTAATTAGAGAGGAAGACAGCTAGTTTCAACTGGACATCTGACTTTCAGAGGTGAAATAAATCCTTTTATTGGTGCCTACATCAAAGTTGGTTTTCTTTTACAAAGATTTATTTCTTTTGGATTGAAGCATGCAAAAATCCCAGCATTGCTAGATGCCAACATTTAGGAACATTCAGCATTTAAAAATCCTATGGCTTTGGGTAAAAATTCATGATCTCTCATGGCCAAGAATGAAGTATTTTAGCAGAGACTTTAAAAGTGCCAACAAACTTTTTCAGAGGGAGCAGTCACACTCTTGACAAAGCAAAAAGCAAGTGTTCACTTGAACAGAGGGGAACAGGTATGAGCACCAAGAAAAGATCTGCTCCTTCTCAAAGATGTGTTAAACCACTCATGCTTTCCTGCTGAATCCTACTCCTGGCAGGCAGTGCAGTAAGCAGATAGTGACCATTTGAGTTTCACTCTGTGCCAGGTTCTGAGTCTGGCACCCCAGCCAGTGAGTACAATGGATTGCTCTTCCTAAGGATCTAACAGCACTAATGAAGAGGTACTGAACATGACTAAATGCAAAAGAAAATGCATTGTAGCAGGGGCATTCACATAAATAACTCAATAATAACTGCCCATTTTGCAAAGAGGAAGATGGATGTTGTTTAACGGGGTCCTTTTGTCAGTAAAACATTTCATTTCTATCCTTCTAGTGAAACGTGTCACCATGAGTTACAGAGAACTCATTCCTTTTGTGTCTGGGGACAAAACAGTTGCCATGTAAAAATTTCCCGTGAAGACAGTAATGAGGCCAGAACCTGGAAAGCACTTTAAATGTGCTCACCTGGATTACAGATAAGAAGAAATGTTTACAGATTCAAGTTCACCCGTGTTACCACTCCCTGAGATGACAATGGCAGCAAACCACCTCCTAAGTCTACCTTCAGCAGTGACACTCGATTTCTTGTGGAGTGCTGCAGTGATGGACAGTACGCACTTTCAGTCAGGACATATGGCAAAGCTGAGGCTCAGGAATCTGTTAACTATCAATGATGTAGCCACCAAATCCTTTCATAAAGGGTGGAAGCATGAGCTGGTTCAGAGAGGGTCAAGTCTGTACAAAACAGGATAGCTAGATCAACTCTCTCGCTCCCCCCACTGGCAGTGGAGTCTAGAGCCAAGCCATCTAATTATAGGCTAGACACCTAATTTTTAGACATTAATATTTAGGTAAGACCAATGCAGGAAATAGCCTACAGCATCTTTAAGTTGAAGATTAGGGTATATTAAGGGTATGTTTTGCTGAAACAAAAGTAATTCTTATAATCTGCTTCCCGAAGCAAGGAAAGTGATAAAACTACAAGCAAACCTCAAGCAGTAGCAGAGCAAACCAGAAGCACACACTTAGTACACCACCACAAAACAGCATGTAAAGGCCTGCTACCCTCAGAGTACAGCTAAACAAGCCATGCATCAGCTGGTTACCAAATCTGAAAAGCACAAGCTGTCAGTGCTTTCCTGACAACTCTCAGCTTCTGCACGACTCCTCCCATGCCTGCAGTGCCTGTCTTTGTACAGTGCATTTCCCACCAGCAGGTCATACAGCAGTACAGTTGGGAGGGTGCAATGGATACAATGCCAGCTCCTGATCACCCCTGTCACCAAAAAAATTGACTACCTTTCCAGTGCTCCCAAGCAGTCTCTGATGAGGACCTCCTACCGGGAGTTGTCATTTTGATAGAAGGCATCAATGACCCACTTTCTCCAACTGACACCTCTGGCAGAGGTCCCACTCTTCCTTCCATTGTCTTGCACATCTTTGATGAGAATTATTAAACTCTCACAACCTCAGAGTCTTTCCCACTCAGGCCCTTCTTGCAGCAGGGTGAAATAGCAGTAGTGAGACTGAATAAATCTGATGCAGTGAATATCACTTTTCTTAGGTCTGGTCTGGAGCAAACATAAAAAATAGTTTTGCATCTGTCATCTCCATAAATCTCATTATTTGGGTCCAGCTAATCTAGGCCTAGGACAAATATTTTGTGTCGGATTAGGCAAAGCATCCTCTCCACAATAAAATCAATGTGATAAACAACTGATCTTACAAACAGAAAACATTGTTCCAAAATTGTATTATATTTTTACAGTAACTCTATGACAGAGAGCATAGAGAAGTCATATTTAAATATTCTATATGTTTTAAACAATTTTTATTAACTTTGTCATTTTTATGGACTTGAAAAATTTTGGCCACTTACAAAGGCAAATATTCTTCTTTAATCTAGCCAGTGTTGATGGGAAAACAAAATAAAGAGGATGTTTGCAGTTTATGGGTACATCTGGTAATGCTGCAGCTCATGAGCCAAATTGGTATTGTTTAACTGAGTGTCATCTACCACCAGTTAAATATAATCCTTACAGTTCCCATGTTAAAGAGCTTGAAACTGGGCATATTTGAATCAGGGTTTTAAATTTTGTCCTTCTTGTCTTTCCAGACATTTAAAAAGGAAACTGTAATTTATAACCATAATGGGTTATTCTGCTGCCAAGCCACTAGGATGAAAAGGAAGAAGTCTTCCTACTCACAGGGCCTTCACATAGTTAAGAGCATGTAACCCCAGTGACCTGCAACAACAAATGAGAAAACATGAGCTCAGTCTTTCAGCTTTTAGCTTTATGCACTTTGAATCTACAATTAACTCAGTTCTGAGCATCTGGTCTTTTTAACCTCTAACATTCAAAGGTCATTTGATCTTTTAGCAGTCAAGATTTGCTGATATGGCAAACATCATTTCATACTTATTAAAAATGGAGACAAGTTAGTGACATGTAAAATTGGCTATAGCAGAGTTATATGTTTTTCTGATCTTTCCAGTTATTTGCAATTACAGTGAAATTCTAAAAATAAAAAATAAAAAAATTAATTCTGTCCATTTGCATGACACCTCTTATAGCAAACATGCAATGGTGCATGACAGAGTTTACACACTGATCAGAGTTACCAATTTACAAGTAGCTCCAGCCACCTTTTGTCTCTCAAGCATCTATCATGGAGGTTAGCTTGGAGTGACTGGTTTGGTTTGAGCCACTGCTGCTTTTCTAACTCCATTAGGTTCTGGCGGAGATAAAGTAGGTCTCTGCTGCCACTGGAGGCAGTAGCAGAGTCCTGAGGTCTGTACTACAAATAATTGGCTGAGAGATAGTCATGGTTCTATATTTTCATCCTAATATTCAACCAGTATCAGGTATATTGCAACTGCTTGGATCTCAGCTCAATATGAGTGAAAAAAAAAAAACAACCCAGGTTTCTCTCCCAGAATTTTCAAATACAATGCTTTTAAAACGAAGTCTGAGAGCCTTAGTGTTTGAGATTCGAGACATATCCTTAATTCTCCAGTAGTATGAAAATATTTTTGTGACTGCTTCAAACAGTAAAAGAGTCAATTTGAACATCCATTCATCTTGCTCAGAAATGAACTCTTCATTTTGTATTATACAGCTGGTAACTAAAAGATCCATCACTCTTACAAATATTAAGGTTTTGTCAAACTAGCTCATTGAAGTCAATCAGACTATTAGGTGCACACCTTGAAGCACTTGAGTTCAGCACCTTATTTAGAAGGCTGTGAAAGAGATGAGGAAAAAAGAATCAATTTCACTTAATTTGAGACAACTCACTGAGGTAAAAACGTAATAAATAAGGAATTCAATAATCTTAAATGATTTTATGCAATGGATAAAGCAAAGACAGTATCTCCATAGAACAATTCTTGTTAAATCACTCTTAACTGGCATTGTAACACCCCCAGCCCAATACTTCAATGCAGGATTCATAAATAATACCAGAATCAAGCCATCTTTTTCAGCTGCTTCTAGATTACCATTCATACCAGAATTAGCATATCAAGGTAGGAAGAAATGCATGAATATTTATTATCTCCATTTCTACATGGAAGCTTAAATGAAGAATTTGCAAGAATATGAGGGGCAGACCTACGAATATTATTTATATGTTTAAGCAAAACCTTTGAGCTAAAATTCTGATGGCACAGTAATGACTTTGAAGGAGTGAAAAAGCTGTGTCTGTGAGCATGTTATTTCTGTGAGATATCACTGAAATAATGACAACAATTACTCTAATTGGCTGTACTAACAATGAGTGCAATTCATGGAGCCCTGGAAAATAGGCAGCTAGGAAACAAGGGGAAGAGCACAGCTGAAGGCAGCTGAACTATGGCAGTGCACATAAGCCAGGCGACGTTTTGGCACAATGAGAGCACATGAACTCCCGGTCCTTTCTCCTTTTCACCCTTCAAACTTCCAGTGGCAAAATTTCCAACCACTGCCCAGCAGCTCCTTCTCATTGCCAAGGCCTCCTTCCCCCTCGTCAGTCACTGCCCTGAGGACCACAGGGAAGGCTCTACCAGGGTCCAACCTGCTGTCAACAACCATCAGACTTTCCATGGAGAGGTTTAGGGTAGAAACCATCCTGTCTCCATTTTTTCCCCTGCTAGATGTCAGACAGCCATGGATAACCATACACACTGTCTCAATATCATGTGGCCCTTCTCAGCCATTCTTGTATCTTAGAAAAGACTGGGAAATCTGATGTACCACCGTGAGACTCCATTCATTTTCTTGAACAAAGAGAGGAACATCTATAATCCAGGGGGGTTACAGATGTGCCCACCTTTCTCAGGTATCCTCATTTCTACATTGATTAGAAAGAAGATGTCCCCTGCAGGGAGACAGGATTATCCCTTCCTCCCAGGTATAGGTGGCAAAAACATAGAAACATTTGCACTCAGGTTAGGCAAATACCATAGTAATAGTAAATCCCACCTCTCAATACTACACAGGGGTACAATAATGTTTTATTGCATCATTTATGATTGTCCCATCACAGAAAATCCCCAGCTGATTCCCACATTTTGCCTAGTAACCTGTCAGTGGACTAAAAATAATGCTCTGTATTCTTCATATCAGAGCAGCTGGTCCACCTCAGACCAAGCAGCATCTGTTTTGGTTTCAGTAGTGGAGAGAGCATGAGAAAAGGGAGCTTTGCAGGAAGGAGAAAGGAGGGGAGGATAAGGAACATAGACAGGAAAAACAGAACAAGGAGAGGGAGATGAGAAAGAACATCACTGAAAGCAACTTTTACTGCAGTTTAAGATTAATGACTGCTCATCCACAAGCACTCTACAATCTGAAGTAAGTGGAAGAAACTGGAGCTGCTGCTCAATAGCCAGTGTAGCCCTTTACAGACATAAAAAGCGTACGCTGATGTTCCCACTCAGACATATAAAACCAATGTGATGTATGTAGCTTTTAAGTGTTGGTGCAGCATAAAAGTTTTATTGCTGCTTTGGCTTGAAGAAAGCTTCAAACCTCAGTTTAGGCATTGCAAGCCCCTGTAAAAATGGTTATGAAAGGCATTTTTCCTAATCACGTTAGCAAACCCTTCTCTCCATTTTCTTTCTCATTAAAAAGCTTAAATATTTTACAGCTATAGTGTGCAGGCTTATGTCCAGATTACCCTTCATTAAATGACTTTTACAGTAACTGGATACAAGCCTTTTCTATTATTACACAGCAGCTAATTATGTCTCCTTTGTTTTCATTTCATCATTTTAAACAAAGCTTTTAGGGACCCAGCTACTCTGTGAGAGGTGTTGCCAAGCTGAACACATTTCCAGCAAATCCCAGCTGGGCTGCATTCATTTCATCTGATGATCTTTGCAACATGAAGTAGCTTTTTGGAAAAGAGAAAAAAGAAAAAAGGAAAAAAAAAAGAAGAGGTAGACAGGAAGGAAGGAGAAGAAAAATATCAACATCCAACCTATAGTGCTCTTGCATTGCTTTAGTGCAAAGACAACTTCTCACTGGGGAAAAATCCATCAGGATGTTAGTGAGGAATGAAATATGATGTACAGCAATTCCAAACATCACAGCTAAGCTATGTGAATGATCAGTTCTATCGGGCATTTTCTGAATTCTGACAGCATTGCTGTTTTCAGATTGCCGCAGTAATGTTTCCAAAGTGTATTATTACATTCACGGCAAGAAAAGAAGGGGAGGAGGCCTGAAAATTACTTCCCTTCTGGCAATGAATTGTCATTTATGTCCCACATTGAGCCAGCTCCTCGCATTGCCTGGGAAGCCAAGGGAACCAACAAAAAGATATGATTTCCCCAGAGCTAGGGAGCCAAGGGAAATGATCAGGCGTCTGAAAACTCCCCAGGGTGCAAAGAGCAATAGCAAAAGGCTTTGCTAAAGAGAGATACTTTTCAGGATCTATGCAAATAAAATCTACATTTAGATTTTATTTTAATTGCTCATTCTCATCTATGATACATTGGATAATCAAAGTAATCATATAAGAAATGATAGCAAGATTTGTTATGTGTGTTTCCACGTACAAGGCAGTATATTGTGCCTTCTGAACAGTGTGCAAGATGGCTGGCCCTTGCTCCACAGAGCCTTAAAAGCCCACAAGTGTACGAGCCTTCTTTTCTCCTCCTTTCCCCATGGGCATTTCACTGCACTCCTTTAACTTTTTTTGCATTGTTCTTCCATCCTTTTAAGTCTTCCTTGACCGGGTAGCTTTCTAGCCCTTCTTGAGCCTACAGTACTCAACTAGCCCTAGAGGGGAAGTCTTGCATCTTCCTGCTATCAGTATTCTTTGGGCTTGTGAGTCCCACCCTTTACTTGCTATATGTTTGCAGTTTGGGTCACATGTAAAGCTTTCTAGGATTTAGGGGTATAAAATCCCAAAAGACAGTAAATCTGAAGATCTTCTATTGTTATGAGTCTAGAAGTTTATAGGACTCTTAAGGGACTGTTAACCTTTCTAAAAGATTTCAAAAAGATGTCACTGTAAGGAATTCAGTTGGAAACTGAAAAGACTGAACACTTGACCTTATCTCTACAGAGCAGAGTAGATGGTTCACAAAATATGTGATGCTTTTCAGTGACTTACAGTGCCACCATGTATTCTCACTACGTACCAACAGGGAACCAATCCTTTGCCTCCTGAACACTTTCTCATGTAGACAGGGGAGGAAATGAGTTGCCAAAGGCAGTAGATATGACAGCCTTTCTTCAACCTTCACAACTTGTAAAGAGGGTACGCATGGATGGTTTTGTTCATGTTTTCCCATCTCAGTTCTAGGTCTTTCTTCAGCTAAATAGGAGCCAGGCTAGCCACTTTTCCCAAAAATCAGCTCTAGCTGCCTAAATAGTCCATTATTGCCCTTTGTCCCAAATATTGCCAGACCAGTATGACCAGTACGTTCTCCACCCTCTTGATCCACTCTTCTTATTGACACCAAACTTCATGGATTCTTTCAGAAAGACCCGTGAAGTGAGAAGGCACCTTTATCTCTCACTGACAGAAGACAGGAAGCCTCCTCCTATTCTGTTAGCCACAGACCTCCAGCCCCATTTGCCTTATACAAAAGCAAAAAGTAAAGCACAATTCCCTCCCCTTGTTTCGGGTGCAGGAAATGAAATAGGAAAATGAAAAATGGTTTAGCAAAAATGTAGCTCTGCAAGACCCTTAGCCAAGTTACCTTTCCAAATCATGCTTGTTTTTCAGAGATATTTGTTCATGGAATAGAAAAATGCAGAAAACAACCCATCTGCTCACGTAGGTGTGGCCTTCATTTTCCTCTTAAAAAACCTTAACATTTTTCTCCCTTTTCAGCCCAAGAGGAGAGGGCTAATCACATAAGTGGACCCCCAAAAGCCTGTCTCCTTGTCGCTGTTCCATAGCACGGGCTTTGGCAGAAACACAGCAGGGGTCCAATGCAGCTGTTGGAGAGTCTGCCCTGCCTGCTCGGCTTTGCCTCTGCTCCTGCTATTTTGCTACTATATATGCAATATAAATACCAAAAAGAAAAGCCTGTCAGGCAGACCGTTTCCCATTATTTGGAAATTAGCAAGCTTTGTGCTGTTTCTAAAACTAATTGTTTCCATTATCAGAACACTGCAATGTTGTATGCATCCACAAGAAATCATCACACAAATGTATTTCTTTCTTTAATATACTGGGCTTTTTTCTTTTTCTGTGAACAGTTTTCCTCCCTTTTTTTTCTGATATTCCGTTCAAGAGAAATATAATAAAAACTCAGGTACAAACAGACTGTTGGCAATTATTTTCTTGTGCCTTTCAGTACCAGAAAATTTGTTCTCCTTAATTTCAAAAGGGAGCAACAATTAATTTAGCTAATGAGAATTACAGGAAAAAAAAAAAACAAACAAAAACAAACAAGTACTTCAAACGATTTCTAACCTGTGAAAAAAAATTCTTATTTTGGTCCTGATCCAAAAAAAAAATCTTTGCATAAATAGTCTTACTGAAGCTTTATCCTTTAAAACTTATTCCCAGGATTGTGGATTTGGCAAATGCAGGCTTCAAATTGCTGTTGTGTTGATGAATCGATTTGCTTGCAAAGTCCTTTCTTAAGGGAGGATATTATTACCAAGCTGGAAGCTAAGACATAAACCCAGGACGCTACCCAGGAGCAAATGGGGCAAACGTTTGTATTTTTTGACAACAGCACACATACTTAGACTTTTTGACTGTCACTTTACTAAAGAGAAGAAGAAAAAAGAAGTGCATTCACTGGTTCAAACATCCCCCTTAGCAGAAAAAGGCCTGCAGGGAAAGGAAAACATATAAAAATGCACTGAAGCAAAGTAATGCTCCTTGAAGCTGGCTGTGCCCCTAAACTATGCTCCTGAGATTATATCCCGAGGCGGCAGGGGGCATGGTTAAGAGCAATTCTACCCGGCTCCGAAAGAATGAAAGCAAGTGTCAGCACTGCCATAAAATCAATGCATGGATGATTGCTCCCAGGATGACTCAAAGCAGCAGTGACATGAGTCTGGACATGGTGCTGGTGAGGAATCAGCTCTAATGGCTTTCCATCTGATCCCTGGCTGCAGGGGTCAGTTCAGCCGCACAGGGCTGAAAAGCGAGGTCACAGATCTGACGTGTCAGCGTGCAGCCAGCTCGTGACACTTGTTGCGCTGTAAAGAGGAGATTGCCAAATGGGATGGTGGAGCTCAGGATACAACACAAATCTGGCAGGCTTCCTTGTACCCTGTTAATCCACTGTTCCTGTACCTTATAGAGCTCTATTTAGTGGGTTTTTCCCGGTTTTGAGGTCTGAATTACAGCTTGTTCATCAGTTAGGTGCTGTTAAGAAGGGACAGATTAACATGTACCATCATAATATAAGGGGGACTTTTAACCTTTATATTATGGTAATTATATTATGGTGTCTGATACTCTTTCCAGGACGTGCTAGCCTGGTCTAGAAAGCATGGACCAGAGTTACACACCACTAATGACATCTCTCTCCTTACCACCAAGGTGACTGTGTGCTTGCTCACAAAATTTGCACTGGTGTAATTAAAATTGGTTTTCAAATTGACTCAGCCTTTAGCTAGCACAGCATCTTTGCACAGGGGCACTTTCATCAGCTTACCATCAGGTTAGAGTAGATTGCACAGGCTTCAGTCCCATGAAGCATTCAAGACTGCCCTGCTCACCAGTTGCCATCTGTCAGCTGAACCATGACAACAGATTATAAACCCGTTCATGGCCTGCCTCTAGTGTCTAATAAAATGCTGTTAAAAGCCCCACTCTCACTCCTCTGACCGGCTTTTCAAGACCACACAACACCCTGGGGATGTCAAGCATAGCTGGGTCTTTTCAGAGCAGCTCCCCTCATTCCACCAACAAGCTTAGTGTCTTCAGCTCTTTTTCTCTTCATTGCACTATGCAACACACCTGGACATCAAGCCTTTGATGGATACCAGTGACTATTAGGAGTGAATGAGAGTTCTAATTACAAGCACTCACATTGTGAATGGGGTTAATTTCCCTATACTCCCTGAAGGACATCAGGAGGTGAAAGACGGGAGACATATGTCCTGAAATCCCAAACCGGCAAAACAATTCCCTTTCTTCATTGTATTCTGCCACTACTCATGAAAGAGATGACAAGAATAGTATGATCACTGGTCCAAACAAACTTCTGCACTCGGCAGCACAAGAAGGATAGTGAGAGATGGATATTTACACCAGATGTGTAAGCAGATGTCCTATGGCTGGGTAACAAGGCTTCTAGCCTTCTGGTACTGCCATATTTTGGTATGTTTTCACTCTTCAGCTTCTTGCAGGTTCCTCTGGCCACTCAGAGCAGTCACTGATGGCAGTTCAATCACAGGCAGCAGCAGAAGCAACAGGAGTCCAAAGGGGAGTATCAGAGACGAGGGCGAGGTTGTTTGGGACAGGCAGTTTGCACCATTTCTTTGTCATATATCAAAATTTGCAGCACCTGGAGCCACCTCTGGCATCGCAGCCTGCTGCCCACACAGCAGCAGGAGCCAGAGGGAGTGCTGGACAGCAGACAGGAGCAGGCAGCAATAGGACAGTGGCAGCAGTACTCAGCAAGAAGAAGCACAGCCCATGTGTGTGCAGGCTGAAGCAGATCTCAAATTTCAGCCACAGCAGCCCACAGCAGTGCAGCCCCCAGCTGCACAGAGAGCACCTGCCACAGGATGATGCCACACAGGTACTGCAAGGCTATCTGCTGTCTACCAGCTGCACTCCATGGCTGCAATGGAGACTTCGGAATCTTCCCGAAAGTGCTCTGAAAAGTACCAACACCAAACTAGAAAGTTCATCCTGGTACACAAGGGATTATACTGAGGAAGGATCTATAGTGGGATCATAACATGATATCAGTGAAAATCAACAGAGACTTATTTTTACTTAAGCAGTAGTAAGCATGGCTTAGATGCTGCGAGGAGCGAAACAGTCCAATGGGTTTTAGTCACACTGGACCCCCAGTCCCATGGGGCTGGAAGGTCACATTTCCCATGCAAATCAGCAGCAACTTTTCCATTAATTTTATCTGTAATTTTTAAATAGCAGTACCTACAGACTAAGAACAGAATTCCTCCCACTTAATGCTGAATGTCTAAACCCAAGGTGTCTAGTCTGAGCTCACTGCCCTAGGCTAGCCTATTCAGTGGGAAGAGTTAAGCACTTGCAGTTGGGCGAGTCATCTCTCATGGAGCAGGTGTTGAAGACATGCCCTTTAGTAGTGCTAGCTCACAAATAGACATCATTTAAACTGCACACCTCTAGAGGCAGGGATGATGAATCCTATGCCATACTTTGAAATAACTGGGCCTGAATTCTTTGAAAGCTACCCCTGTAGTATCAAACCTTTCTGTTTTGATTCTCCAAAAGGACAATCTAAATATTAACGCTAATTTACCTGGGGAATTAGGTCAAGGTGTTCAACATTTTTGAAATGAAACAGGTTTGCAGAGCAGCCACATCTACAGTATGTCCCACCTCAGTCCTACCCAAATGGCTTCTCTCAGAGATGCTGCAAGCCTCTACCTTTGGCAAGCAGGACAGCATACCACATTTCCTTGCTTGTGACAGTAGGGTGCCTTAGGTGCCCTAGACTGTACTTACAGGATCACAGCTCCTCTTAGCAGCCAACCACCCCTGAACCCATTTCTGATATCACGTCCAGACGTGACACATGAATGCTGAACAACAAATTACTGTGATGCACCATGACCACTCCCTAAAAGGGATAAACATTTTCTTCCAGGAATGCCAGAGACAGCACTCACCTTACCAAATCTAGATCTAACAACCTACATCTGATCTACTAAAACCACCAGCTGAAGTATTTTTCCCTTTCACAGACATGCAACAGCACCATAATGGGAGAGCTTTAACTCAGCTAACTCTAGCCGCCGAAGAATGAATCATCTCATGTAAGCCAGTTGCTTCCTGGGCTTCCTCCTCCACAGTCACTGTGGAGATACATTTCTTGGTGCTCACCAAAGGTCAGCTGGGTGAAATGAATCTCACCTGAAATTTGCAAAGCAATTCAGCAAGATCTACTAGAAGACCAGGAATAAATATGACATTTATTATACTGTGTTCACTCACCTCCACATTAAAAGGACAAACCAATGTCCTCTCAAGGTCACAGAAAGTGGAGACCTTAAATAGGAATATAAAATGTTACATGAATACTTAAGACTACTATGTTTCTGCCTTTCTGTTACTTAGTCACTTATCATAAGATGTAATACTCAGAAATTCTCACTCTATTCCCTGCATATGTCTGTGTTTGTTTTCATAGCCTTTCAGGAACAGGAGGCTTTTCCAAGCAAATGATTACTACAGGAAAAAAAAAAAAAAAGGTTCTTGCTAGGATGCTAGATTAAATTTTCAGAGGCGATCTAATGTACTTAAGAGAAATAATGCTTTTACCATGTTGGAGGGGAAATTCTGATGCGAGTTCCTTTTTAGGTCACAGTTTAAAGATCTGCAAGAGAAGGAAAGTTACATCAGCCAAGACACAACCCAGCCTACCTGAATTTGCATTCTCTTTCTGTCACCTAACCCCTTTCTCCTCAGAGAGAGAATCTGCAGATCTGAGCCAGCCTGCAGTGCTACTAGCCTAACTGCAGAAGTTGGTCTCCTTCAGTATGAGATGAACCAAGCCACACCGAGCCCAGTGCTGCTGCCACTAGGCCAACACAAATCAGCCATTTCAAAGGCAACGTAGGTCAAATTAGATGTTTCAAAGGTAACTTAGGTATATCAAAGGTACTTATTTGATGCCAACAAGCAATAAGAACATTGCTGGTGTTGCATTAAAAATCTTATTCCTCACAGTTACCTTTCCAGCTGGAGCTCACTAGCCAGAATCTAGCCTCTGATTAATTAATCCAATTAATTCCTTAAAATTGTTGAATTGTTTCTGGCTTTACCAAGTTTGAGGACTTTCAAAGGACATCAAGCTCTCGCTTGCCTTCTATTTTTAATTAGATTAGAGGTAATTTTTGCATTCAAATGAAGAGCAACAGATGTAGATCTGCATGGTAATGCTGAATCAGAAAGTAATCTTCTAGTAAACAGTTAGGCTTTTTACCAGTGTTGACTGTTCAAATCAAATAACAATACGTGCATTACTAAATTTCATTGCCTAGTCCTCTTCTCTTTCACTTGAATATAAATATTGATCATGGATACTTAGACCATTTAGCTTTTGATATTTTGGCTGATTTTAAAATCTCCTAATGGAACTAGAAAAATTCACCTTTTAACGCGATGAGTAATATTTTCTTTATTTTTCATTGAATTTTTGGATAATGGTTGTAATTAGGTGTTTGCACCTCAGCTGTGATTTTATTCAATCTTGGACCCAGTCCACTTCCAGGGTATTTAATTCCACGCCAAGTTCTCTCCCAAGAAACCTGCAACTGGAGTTTGGCAAGTTTTTGCCTGAAAAATACATATAAACAAAGGAATTTGAATCCTGCTGCGTATGCATGTTGAAGCACCAGACATTTAAATGGCACCCAGAATAGACAGCACAATCTGCAGGAAGAAATGCATTGTCCTACTTTGTTTTCTGAGAGTAATAAGTTTGTAGACAGTACCATGAGTATGCTCTGAAAGGGACTTTGATCAAATTCCATGAGTTAATTGAAGCAAATGGAATTGCATAGATGGCGATTGAGGAGCAACCACAGTTTTGCTCCCAAGTCTCCTTAAAACTCTTACCAAGTTTCTTCTATTTATGGACTTGTTCCAAAGCTTGTTATAGCCAGTCAAAAAACTTCCACTTTCAGAGAATTCAAGAGAGAACCTAAATACACAGGTTACCATCTGCAAGGGATGTAAGGACACGCTTGACTTTAAGTAAGAAAGTAGTGCCACTGCAGTCAGTAGCATTACTGAGAAACTTGAAGACTGACTTGTATTTTATGCCTGACTGAATCAGGTCATCATTTCTAATTATGATCCTGATTATATTCTGAACTGAAGTCAGTGGGAATAAGAGCAGGAAAGTATGTCTCTGAAGGGTCACATCGACATAAGAATTAAATCAATACCAGCTCCATTCCAATGAAATCACTGGAGTTAACACCAGTAAAGACTGAAAGTGTACACCGGTAAATCAGATCCAGAGCTCGTTACGTGGTTTTGACACATCTTTCAGTTTTATCAGAAATCCAAACACAAAACTTAGACCTCTGAAACATCAGTGGATTTTAGACACTCCCTGAAGGGCTTTGAGTACTGAAATCAATGAACGAATTGAAAAGGACTGACCTATAAATGTAGTTTTTCAGCTGTGACAAATGAAATATTGATAATGGTCTTCATTTTGCTTAACTCTTTCTCACTCTTTCAAAACCTCATGTGTAATAGACCATAGCAGAATGGAAATTACTTATAAAAATGTGGCAGGGTTTCACAGAAAGCAACAATGATTTTTATTTCCCGGAGAATCATGTCACATACCAAGAAATGCAAAAATACATACTGCAAGAGACGGCAGCAATGATTGGGCCAGGATACGGAATACTGATGGGCTGTATTGATGCTAGCATATCTAATTAGGTTAAATTTAATGAATTTGGGGATTCATTATTGTGAAAAACGAGGTTCACTCTCCTGTTAGAATTTAAAGAGTTTAATATAAAGACAATAAGAGACACATAAAATAAAGCAAAGGGATAACGGCCGGGTGCCTTGGCACTCTGCCAAGAGCACACCTGATGCTAGAGGTGAGTCCTTTTTATACCATTTTTACTGTCTGTTCTCTATTCATATTAAAACTTTTCCAAGAGCTGTTCTGCATGGCCACTCCTTGGTTCCGCCTTTTTAGAGCATGCGTAGTCTTCTGCCTTGTGGTTTTATTTCTTTTGATTCTTGGGGTTGGGCCTGCTAGGTAGGAGTCGATGGTAGGGTGGATCTCTTAATTCTCCAGACAGTCAGGGCTGATTGAAGCTTTGGGCCTCTTTGCCCCCCAGGCAGAGCGGTGATAGCGGCTCTCGGACTCTCCTGGCCACCCGTTCTCCGGGCGGAGTAGCCTTTGGGCCCTTTTGTTCTCTGGACAAAGTGTTGATTAGCAGCTCCTCGGGCCTCATCCTCTGCTCGCTTGGAGGTTATCTTACTTGCTCACACTTGCTAACATTCTTGCTAAAACGAGAGAAAACTACATCCACACAGCAAAAAGCATTTCTAACATTATATAATATCTACCTTAATACTTTGCGAGAAGCCAATACTGTAATATATGTTTATAACAATTATGATGGTGATTATATGAGCCTTATCTAGCCATAAGAGTTCTCCTACCTGGATGCCCCCCAGGGTCAGCATGGCTTTACAGAGGGAGGCTCACAAAACAATGGGGGCCTTCCAGAAATATAAGTGCTATCAGTTGAGCCACTAAGGACTTGCCTAACTCCCAAATAATCTAATATCCTTAAGCATGCAAAGCCTTGTCATAAACAACTCCATATGTGTGCAAATGAACCTTTTCCAGGCATGGGCTTCACAGCTGAATGGCCGAACTCAAGCTTTTTTGATCCCAAAGTCCCGCTGCTGCTGAACATGACAACAGTACATCTTTGCAGACATCCTCCTGAGGGATCTGTCCAAGAGCATTCTTACTAGATTCCAGAGGCATCTGGAGGATGAACGAAAACTCATGTTTCTCAGAAGAGAAATAACCATAAAAATCCATCACACCAGGTATTAGGAAGTGCACTCTGGATTATTTAGTCCACCCAAAATATAAGGTAAGAAACACCTAACCACATCTAGACACTGTAAGCAAGATGTAGAGACAAGTCCATAACCACAGATTCAGAGGGAAAGAATAGCAAGTCTGGGGCATTGCCAAAATGCTGGTATCTGAGAAAAATAAGGCTGAATTTACAAGTTAACCAGGCAGACCTTCAAAATCATAAAATGGAATCCGTCATTACAAATTACCAGGCTATCTCACACAACTATAACTCTCCTTCCACAGTCCATATCTCTAATTCTTTCAAAACTGGGCTAAGAAATCAGGAAATTTGAATAAAATAAATAAAAACCTTTGAAAACTCATTCCAATCATTTTCAAATGTATTCCATACACCTCTCCTTAACCCTTCATAATAAAGTTTCATTACTATCTCTCCACAATATAAAAAGAATCACCAGACATAAAGCAGCATAAGTGAAGTGGACAATTAGTGAAGAGCTGGCATGTTCTGAACCCCTATTCATTTATTGGCATGGATCTTTTCCTTTTTCCTTTTTTTTTTTCTTTTCTGGAATTGGCTTTCAAAACGTTTCCATGGAAAACGGAGAGGAAGGCAGCTATCACAAGCAACAACAGAGCCTACCCAGCAATGTGCTTTTTGGACCCTCCTTTTTCTCCCCCTCTTTTTTTTTTTTTCCCCCCCTCCTTTTCTTAAATTCGTCCAGGCTTAAGTTGAACAGTTTGCACCAGCATATGGCAAAGGTTGAGGTCAGACAGATAAAACGTTTCATTGCACCAAAGAATGGTTAACAACACGTGAATGTAAATTCTAACACATCGTAAAACTGTTGCAGAGCAGGCTGAAAGGGGTCTTTAGTTATGGCAGGAAATCTGCTTCCCAGCCCCACCCCATCCCTTCCAGTTCATTTCAGGTATTGTGGAGCCCGGAGGGGCTTTGGAGTCCCCTCCGCTGGCAATCTGCGCCCGGCCCCGCCAACAGATTTCTAATGACTTTCTGATGAAGATTTAGGAGGTTTTGTGTCCTGGAGCTGTGAAGGATTTCAGCCGGGCACCCCTCTCCGGCAACCAGCCCCAGCCACCTCTTTTGTCCCCTCCTCGCTCCACTGCATCCCTGGCCCCGTGGCTTCCCTTCAGACCGTCCAAGCGGGAGGGGACCCCTCCCCACAGCCCCGCGCTCTCCCTCTCCGGGCCCGCAGCCACGGCAATTTGTAGCCATGCTGGTGGCAGGACCACCCCGCCAGGGGCCCGGGCCCCGCCAGGGCCGTGGGACACAGCCTCGCCCCCTCAGCGGCCGCCGCAGGGCCCCTGGGCTTCCCCTGCTCCCTCAGTCTCCCCTCCTGGCCAGGACCCGAAATGCCCTCTCGGCCTTGCTCCCCTCGGATGTGGGGCGCAGCCCGCTCCCCAGCTCGGTTTTCCTCACTTCAACCAAAATCAAGGAGGGGCAGCGACGGCCCCACCTCTGCGGGGACCGTTCCTCCGTCTCCGCTGCTTTCTTTTTTCCCTTGCGTTTATGTTCATTCTTCCCCCCCGCACCCCCGCCCCATTCCCACATTTTGTCACCATTATTACAATAAATACAAAGGTTCTGCGCCTAAGAAGAGACTACAAAAACATAAATGAATAAATAAATACTTAAATATCGAATGACATGTTTATGTCAGACATTAGCGCAGGCTCTGGCTTGATGTTTTCGTTTATCATTTGCTCTAAGTTCCTGCAGCTGAAAGAGATAAACCCCGGCTATTCAAAAAAGAAATGTATAAATCAGAACAAAGCACCCAGTTTAAAAGCGCTTTTCAAATTTTTTTTTTTTTACTTCTCCGGAGATAAGCCACAGAAGCACGGTGCTCAATTTTGTGAAACTATTGAGGTGGTGGTAGATCATATATATTGCCGCAATTATTACAGAGTTTGTTGTTTGTTTGTGATACAGACAGGGACCACACTAACACGTGCACAGAGACACTGGTCACCTTAATTCTCCAGGCTTCTCTAAACTGCACCGGGTGTCCTACTTCCCTCTTCAGAGCTGCTCCAAAGCGAGAGTGATTAATGCTCTTTTTTAATCTAGGAAGATGTTAAAAGTGTGAGGGACATTGAGTTCAATTATGAAATACGAAATGCTGAGAGGGTCAAGTCTACTCAAGTCCCGCAATGGAAGAAACACTCCCAAGAGACTTTGATATTTGGTCGGATGACTGATCATCATGTCCTCAGAAAGAATTAAATTTTATTACTGGCTTTTTGGCAGCATTTAGAGTTTAACGTGGCTAGAATTAAAGAGTGCTTTGTCTGATTTTGATTTCTTCCCCTTCCCTTTTTGTTCAAAAGCTACTCTATTTTTCTCACTGACTTGGAGGTGCCTGTTAGAGAAATGCAGGTGGCAAGTTATCTCTGGAGGGGTTGTACTGCCAGGATGTTATTCACAGCTCATATTTGCATAATCTCTTGTCTCCTCTTAAATCTTCTGTTTTATTCTCCTTCCCTTCTTATTCCCTCAAGAAGCTCTCACAACAATCTGGCTTAGATTTCTTTCCTTCCACATGCCTCAGTAACACTGATTGTTCTTATCGAGGGGTTGCAAGACAGTGATCAGTCACACCTTCCTTCCATTCAGAGAGGCAACAAACACTGCAGATTTTGTTTACATTTAACATCTGCCAAGACTTTTAATGTCACACTGCAAGGAAAGCCCCAAAGACAAATCCAAAAATGAGCATATTAATAATGGTTGGCAACCAGGATCCTGCAGGGAACCATCGCTTTACCTTTTGGTGCTGTTTGCCCTTCCTTAAAGTTCTTTCTTGCCCTACCTTATGAAAAGACTTCTGCTGGCTAAGAAGAAACTCACTGGTGTCATTGAGAAACCTGGTAGTAAATGTTAAAATGCTCTGTTTACAGAGAACATTAGTGAAAAATCAGCAGAAGGTTTGGGGCTAAGCAGAAGGAATTCACATGCCCATTGCACAGGGAAGCCTTTACTTGGCAAGGAAAGTTACACTCTTAGTTGATTTCTTTTTAGTTTAAATATGCATAATTCTGTTTGGTTTTCAAGATTCTGGAGTCTGTTCTAAAGTATGTGACTGCAGTAACAAAATTAAACAAATGTAGCAGAAAATCAGAGAAAGACAAGAGGGGAAAAAGAAAGGAGAGGAGAGAAAATTATCAAGGTTATGACTTTGGATTCACTGCTCTCCTTGCCTGGGATCCAATCCAGTTGCCAAAATATAGGCAGCCTGTGCTTTCTAAGTTACCCTCATGTCTGCTGAAACCCCAGCTGCTCCTTCAGAAGAGAGCAGGTTTTCCGCAAGTCCTATGCCCTATCTGCCTGCCCCTGCAGATTTCCCACTGGCCTCTCAAATGGGACAAGACACTTCTCTGAGCCATCTGAGTCAAACCCTCATGGGCTATGCAATTAATTAACTCAGAGTACAGTGAGATTCCAGTGTTAACATCTAAATTGAGGTGTCTAAAAGTAGGTGTCTATTCATTACAGTTAGTGGAGACTGATCAAATGCTCATATTTACATTTGGCTGAGCTGGATTCTCTGTGGAATATAACGTGAGACAAAACACTTAACACTCTTCTAGAAATCCAAACCTACAGTCTAGACCTGGGAGTCCCAGACAGAGAAACTGGAATTAATATGTGAATTCACTCACTTTGGT
Source organism: Corvus hawaiiensis (assembly GCF_020740725.1). Lineage (NCBI taxonomy): Eukaryota > Metazoa > Chordata > Aves > Passeriformes > Corvidae > Corvus > Corvus hawaiiensis. Next base: position 62,185,262 of record NC_063214.1, on the reverse strand, counting down.
CCTTTACTACCTCAGGCACCACATCGTACTTTATTCCTTCATAACCATCCTGGAAGCAGTTAGCCCTCCCCCTCTCTTATGGAAAGACCATTGCAGAACCTCACTGTGTCAGCCATTAGGAACATTCTCATAACTCCAAGTCTTTGTACATCCATAGCAAGTGTATACCCATGTGGTTTTTTATTAAAAAAAAATGCCCTAAGGTATATTACCATGTCCCGCAGCCATAGGGAGGAGGAGAGAAGATCTAGCAGGCAGGAATTGTGCAGCATGATTGATTTATTTAATTATTTTACAAACTCTTTTATAGACATTTTTCTTCATAGTCTAATTGGACAAAGGATCAGCCACCCCTTGGGGTGATTGGCTAAAATCCTAAAACATCCATTGTCAAAATATTTTCCTACTATACTATAAACAAGACTTTTCAAGGCTGCAGGTGTTTGGTTGCTTACAGAACTCTGATACCTCTTCTGTGAGAGAGAAAAGTCTCTCACGGGCTCAGAAAATAGCAAGAAAATCCTTGCTACAGCATTTTTGTATCCAGAGTTCTTATGCCAACATCAGCCTTTGCATGAGAAATTCTTTCTTCATTGTGGTGTTTAACCCCCTGCTCTGCATAGAGCAGTTATATCCTCCCTCAGTCTTCAGGTTTTGAAGGAAAACAATCCAGGATATTCTACTTTTCTCTTGTATGATAATCTCCTCTCTTTGCCCAACCACTCATGCATGAGTCTGTCAGTTCCCAACCAGAAGTTACATGAGGTACTCCAGATGAGGTCTCACAGGAGCCTTGTACAACCTTGTCAGTGCTTTGCTGTATCACTAAGACTGTTTAAAGTAGAGGAAAAGCTGTAAAAAGAAGGTAGAAAATATGAAGGAAGTTTAATTCAGGGAGGAAATTAATAAGAAATGACACCATATAAAAATATAAAACAATGAAGGATATAGGGAAACATTAACTGTGAGTTAATCATCCACCATAACTAAAACAGACACTGCATATCAGAAGACAACTATCAAAGACATCTCAGAAGACAGTAGTTGGCTGATTTTTGAGACCCTAGACTTGTCCAAATAGTACCAGCCCCTGCAATTAGAAGAGATAAAATTAGGAAAGAGGCTTAAAATCACTGTTGGTTCATGATATAGGCTAGACATTTACTGAGAGACATACAAATAGGAAAGAATTTCTATGATTAAGTTTTGTTTGTATAGCAGAGCCTCCCAGCACTCAGAGCACCATGGTGATACCAGACAATGACCAAAAAGGACTGTGGATATAACTGCACTGCCGGCCTGAGTTGGAAATTTCTGCCTGTGATTCTGATCTGTAAAAATTTTATGATTCTTCTGTAAGCCACTCACAGGGCTGCTGTTCTAAAAAGCTACAAACTTATATAAACAAAAAATCTAGTGCATATTAATGGACAACTAAGTAGGATTTACTTAAAATGGAAGGAAAAGTCCATCCATTGACTACCAGAGTCATAGTTTACCGTGGCAATTTTTTGTGGGACAAGGCTGACTTCCCCCATCAATTTCACTTTTGTAAAGAACCCATAAAGATGTATACAGCAGCAAGGGAATGTGGAGCAGCAGCGGCATTGTACAAAATGCTGTCACCCCCATTTTCACAAAGCTGGCAATTGTTCAGTGAGATCAAAGATTTACTTGCATATGATGGGTCCTCATTTTCATTGAAAAACACTCTTATTGGGCCAGGTGAGGCAAGAAGATCAAGAACATTGTCATTTTCTTTGCTGCTTCCTACCAAAATCCTGACATTCCAGGTTCCTTTATTCAAACATATTCAAACTTATGAATCTACCAAATTCCTTTCCATCGTAACTCAGCTTTACTATCTTCATCCAATATCAGGTTTTGTCTCTACTTTATAAGAATGTGGCTCAGACAAAGCAGAAAATGTTTGGCATGATAGTTACTTTCCATAACAGTATGAAAGACATGCCAAGCTGCCAGAACTTCATAGTCTCCAATGTTACATTTTCGGTGATGCTCATTTTCCTTTAAAAAACAACAACGAATGAAATTTAAATAAATCTCTATGCTCCCACTTAACACTTCAGTGAGTAAATCCAATGTTAGGAAATTTTCAAGCAAGGATTGTTGGGGTGGGTTTTGGGTGGGCTTTGTTTCAGGAGAAAGAAAAAAATGCTTTGTACAAATAAAAAGATACTGATGTGTTAAAATGGAGGGTTTGTTTATTTTTTTGAGATTCAAAAATATGTTGCTCCACTGGCTGGAAATGCAAAAGGTGAGCAAGCACCATGTATTCCATCCTTGTTGTTTGTAAGAACTTGTATTGCCCTGTGAGCAATAAGACACAGTGACACAGGTTTACAACAGAGGATGAGACAGCCCTGATTTCCAGTCATGCCGTGCCTATGAGAATTCAGCTTCTCTGAATACCTTGCAACTTTGAACCACAACCACCAGATCAGGATGACCTTACCACATGGAATGCAGTATAACACTTGACACCATATTGGTCATGAAATGTAATGATAATTAAATGTTTGTGAGGGTCCTCAGATTCATGTGATGCTATTTTGTTAAAAAAAAAAAAGAAACAAAAAAGGCTATATGAAAATTCGTGGCTATGGAGATAAACCTCTATTCTCCTAGATTATTCCTATGTAAATCTTTCACCTACTGGACTTCAGTGCTATTCATGGGTAACAGGCTCTTCTGGGTTAGTTCCAATGCTCAACATGCACTTCTCAACTACTACCAACCTCCTCTGTGGAAATGAAATTGTCCTTGAGACATGTTCATATCCACAGATGACAGCATATTGATTTTGCATAACTTAAATGGTTGGGTCTTCTAATGAAATTCATTTACAGAAATCACGTGAAAGTTTGGAATATGTTTGGCATGAGTGATGTATTTTCCTTTTTTTTTTCCCATCCAGCCTCTAAGAATTCGGTACTGAGAACATCTCCACTGTCTTCTCCCTCCTTTGCAACCTTTATTCTCTCAAAGTTCAGGGGCAGACAACAGGGGGTAGCAAATTTTACTCTCAAGAGCTTGAGGTTTCACCTGAATTCATGTAATTCCCCCAACATTGTTTCAACCCAAAAGGAAACATGATTGGATTGTAGATATTAACATACACACTTTAAAGGTGAGAAGTAAACTTTCAAACCACATTTACTAAAAGACTGTAAAGAAAAAAACAGGCATACATCTTTCCTTGGCAGAAAGAACATAATTTGATTTATGGATAAAGATTATTAAGTCATATGTATAGTTTATGTTTGTGCCCTTCCTTATAAATCCCCACTCACTCACTCATTGGCCTGTGTCCCATCACTATATAACCTCACCAGCATCACTAATTCATAAATGTTTCCATTTACTTGAGTTAAAACTGCAGTTTGGGATTCAGGAAACATGAAACCAGTTCCTGGCTCGGACACAGACTTTCTTTGTAACCTTTGAAGGCCCCTTATCTCTCTTGTGTCCAATTCCTCATCTCGGGAAAAAATAAAGTGACCCAAACCTATCCTTTGTCTGCTTCTCTAGAAAGATAATTACTTGGGACAGGAAGTATTCATGTGCAGGGTGCTTCATCAGCAGGCCATCAATCTTCAGAATCATAGTTGCAGAAATGATCAAATACAAGAATATCAAATGTTTAGTCAGCCTATGAAGGGGCTGTGGCCATAGAGAAGGTACACTGGGCTCAGCAAAGGTACAAATACCAATCAATCTAAGAATAACTAAACCCAAACTCTTCATGAGTGGCTTTCTCAAGGTGTCTGAACAGTCTTTTTTTCTCTCTCTGTCTCTCCCAACCATCAAATGGAGTAAATGGTTTGTGCCTCCTTCACAATCAAAGAGGAAAAAGGTCCCTTTACAGTTTTCTGTGGCATGTTTTCATGTGCTGCTCTGAGATCTGCTGACACACTCACATCGACAAGTGGCACTCCAAATGAATAGATGATACAGACCTGAGTGATACATACCTTACTTACATTTATTACCATTTACATATCTGCTAAGTGCTCAGCAGAAGTGGCAGGACTTACTTCCCTAGGCTGTTTTCCAGGAAAGCAATGGAGGTCTCATGTGAGAACAGGCTTATCTGTGCAAGACTACACAGCCTTTCCCTTATGAGACTGACTGTCCAAGAGAATAAAATCCAGAAAAAAGAACTAGAGCTTTTCTTAGCAAACAGGGTTGAAAACAATTTGCACTCTGCAGTAATTCACTATTTTTCATCAAATAGACGCAAAAACATTCATTGTTTTCCTTTGCTAGATTTGGTTGTGCACACTTTGTCTGTCTTAGGGAAGTTTCTTAAGATCCTGAAAGTCATCAGGGATATGTTATTCTTAGGATGAATAACCTAGCAAAGGCACAGCCTGAATCTGGAATGTTTAAATCAAAGTGAGACAAAGCTGTACAAAACAAGCAGAAGGAATAAGTGACTTTGGGCAGTATTGATTGGAAGTTTCATAACACTGATGAAAAAGCAATGTGATATCACCAAGTACTGTAATGTAATACAACCATGACACATTGCTAGCACTGGCAAGATGAAGAGAGTTTGAGGGGACAAGCATTAAAAGCTGAACAATTCTTTCTACCTCAGCTCACCTGATCCTGCTGGGCAATGGAAGGAAAGTCTCTAGGACACAGTGGTAGAGTTTGCAACGCGAAGTAGCATCACAGGAACTTCCATGCCTCTGTGTGGGTTTTATAAGGCCCTCTTCCAAGCATGTCCTGAACACAGGCATAGTTCTGCACTGGTTTCACATACAGAGCAGCTCTGCTCTGCTGCACCTCTTTGCTCTGAGACGGGATGCAGAGAAGTAGGAGAAAGAGTCCATCTCCTGTTCTCAAAGTGGGGTTTATGGGAGCCTGCAGTCAAGTGCCATTTCAGCTCTAAGAAAGACAGCAGAGGATTAAGTGGACAGAGACAACAGCAGAGCACAGACATTGCAGCAGAGAGCCTGGCTGGTGCTAGGAGTGTGCATTGCAAAGCAGCAGCACTGAATGATGTTACAGCTGTCTGGTGCCACACAGAACAGCAGTGTTACCTTGATACCTGCAGGCCAGCCCTGGTAAGATGAGACCTGCTAATACAAGAACAGTCAGTGCTTATGCCTGGTAGCATAAATGAAGTGCACTGTCAGCAAGTTTCAAGGTTTCAAGTGCAGGTTAGCTCAAGATTTACGGCATTTCTAGCTTTCAGATGGCATGGGAGTACCTTGAGAATAGTTTTTTTTTGCTGTATTCAGCAATCTGTTTCCATTCTGGCTACAGTCCAGAAATACACAAGAAAAAAATGTGAAAAAAAAAAAGGATAGGCAGTAACTAAATATTTCAGAACCTTCACAAAGATTCAATTTGAGCAAGGCTTTAGAAAAGGGCAAAGGCCAGTGGAGAAGTGGGGTGGGTTTTTTCTTCCAAAAACAATTTGCCCTTTCCCTATCATTTCAGTTAACCAAATTAAACAAGTACCTTCTTGCGCAAGGGTGCTTACAGTTTGAGTGACTTCTTTGTTTTATAAACTGTGATCCTTGCCCACAGCTTTTCCAATGGCCATGTTCTCTTTCCTAAGTGGATTCTCTAGTGCCTGCTACTTGGCTCTGCTGTCACTGAGGGTTTTCCTTTGGTGGCAGCGCTACTCTGCTTGTCTTTCCTCTACTTACCTGCCTGTTTTCACAGAAGTTGACCACAATGTCCTAGAGACTTTACTGCTCTGTTGAATTTGCTTAAAATGGACATTTAAATTGTTCAACAGAGTTCAACAGTATGGTAAACACAGCCTGTGGGATCATGGGAATCTAATTTCCTTAGGAAGACTGGCTAAGAGTAACCACTAGCATTTCTTTGGAGCATGAAATCTTCCTGGTCCTGTATGAATATCAGTTATTGAGTCCACATAGCAGTTCATTTGGGTAGGTTACACACACATAATCTTCACTCTGCAAAGGTGAATGAAACAACAAAGGGAATTAACTCCCTAAGAATGCAGTGCATCAATGGCAGGCAAGCACCAAGATTTCTCAGATGCCTTTGGGGATGAAATCCCAGCCCCGTTGATACCCAGGCAGGTCAGCACTTAGAAGGGTTTCCTGCACAGCCTCATATGCATCCTCCACAGACACAGACACAGCCACCATACCCCTCTGCACAAAACCATTGTCCGTACAAGAATCACATCAGACTCAAAATGTACACAAAGCCCTCCAGCTCTGTGAGGCACAGTGATCCAGGGACACAAAGAAATGCAACTGAGTAGAGCCTGGATGGGAGTCTGATGTGTTTGCAATGCGCGTACCAGTGGTCAAATTACAGAAAGGAAATCTTTGTAAGCTGACATCCAGAACTTATTTATTAATATAGTCTGAATGACTAATTTATGGCCACATATTTTTAGCCTTTTACAGAGCATCTATTTCATTATTTAAGATGTTTAATTATGCACCTGTATAATTAGTATCTGAAGAAAATAGGTTTCTTTATTACCCTATGTCTTTAGTGAAGAGCAATAAATACTCATATCAACCAAAAACTCTTCTAATAGTGACAGGCTTTAAGTTGAAAATATTTAACACCCTTCATGCCATGTCAAATAAGGGAGGCCTGATAGAAGAGTTATAGCTGCAAAAAACAAAATAAAGTAATGAAGCTGACCAGCAAAACCACCAAAATTAATGGAAGCCATTTCATTTCAGATTTTTAATTGTTCAGTTCAGGCCAGAAGACTGATTTCAATCGGAATTGCTTTTATACAAGTGGAACAATTTTGTTCACTCACTGCAGATGTGTCAGGTAAAATCAATATTTTCACACAAAGAATCTGTTCTCAAAGCCTGTGGTTCTCTCTTTGGTGTGTCTTCTCAAAGAGTTTTAGTATAACACTGAGCTTTAAAAAAGAACAAAATGTTCCTGAGCTGGAAAAATTCAGTTTCATCTTTAAAATGACAGATCAAATAGAATGAAATATGTTTTTTAAATACAGCATTTTATCATATCTAAAAAAAAGGGGTTGTGCTTTGTCTTGAATAAATGAGGCAAGCAATATGGGGCAGGATAGGGCTGTAAACCACATCTGTGGCTCTTTGAAGGTCTTCATTGGAGAGAGCCACAGCACAATGCAGAGAGCCCTACCTTGGTCAGAGCAGCCTCCTCAGGCTACTCTGCAAGGCACCACCTGCTTGAAGCCCCCAGGAAACAATGAGGTACAATCTCATCCCAGATATGTGCGCCTGGTCATAACCTCAAAGGCTTTATTGTCTTCCTTTGAACAAGAAGTGCACGTGAAGGAATCAGGAATACTGAACTGCCCAAAAGGAGAGAAGGTAGGTTGGAATTTAGGTGGAGAAAAACAAGTACAAACAAGCAGTAATTTTCTGCTATTTTCATGTTCATACTGCAGAAGGAGAGCCACTGCATTTGCCTGCATACATTCACATGATAGAGATGAATCCTGTCCTGAAAAGTTAGACCAGATTTTTCAACTGGCTAGATGTCAAGCTTTTCATCACAATTTTTTTCACTCCAAACAGATGTAGCTGTTCATCCTTTTGTGGATGAAAACAAATGATGAGCTCACAGCCACCTCTACTGCACATGATTTGAAGGGCTACTGTTTATTCCCCACATCACACACATTATTTTTGCCAGGTGCCTGAGCTGAAAACACTCGTCTCCTTTTTATTTCAGAACACCTTTTATGAGCCATTCACGAAGCCATTGTGTATCCAGGTGTGTGTATAGTTCTATGAAAGGAAAAGTCATTTCTGCTGATGCTTTTCATTTTGTGATTCTCTGTAAATGGTGTGAGTGCAACAGCCTACCCTCAGTGCCAAGGTCTGGGAACTCACTGTATGAAGCATCTCCCGTAGAATCAGCACCAGAACAGAAGTGGCTTCAGCAAAGAATGCCAGTTGCTCAGCATCTTGGCAACTGAGGTTTTACGTTCATTTTGTTTCAAAATAATTTTTTAGAAGGCTGGACCAGTCAATGTCACTGTTCAGCCCTTGTACAAAAAGTCCCTTCTCACTCATCCGGTTTGTTACTTAAAGGGTCCCTGTAGAAGCTGAACTAACTCATGAAAATGTCAGAAAAGAAATCCAAAAGAAAATTAAGAGGGTTTGATAATTTCAGTGGTTTAAACTGACTATGGGAAGGGTCTGGCAAACAGGAGTAGATGAGGGGAAAAGGCATGAGAGCAGAGGAGCAACAGAAACTTCCCCATTTGGCAACAGCAAGTTGCTGCATGAGAATATTGTGTTACATGATACCACAGCCTCAGTTTCTTTGTAAGCATCCTGGAAATATCCCATAGCATGAACAGGATATTTTGTGGCAAGTGGGTCACTAAAAAGGGAAGGGATGCAGAAGGTGAGGGGAAGAACATAGTCATCTGTACTGGAAAGGAGAAGGCAGTGCAGGGAAGGGCATAAATTTTTTGTTAATATGATGGCTGTAATCCCAAACCTGTCTTCCCTTAGGCATGCCACTGGAAATATTGTGCTTTCACTCCTACCTCAGAGGGCAGATTCTGCTGATGCAGACTGGTTGAAATTGCTGTTTCACTAGAAAAGGCACACGTGATCTTTATCAGACCTTGTGGTCTCAGTCTGAGTTCTTACAGAAAAGGATTTGTTGGTCTGTGCCAAGTCACTCCCTGGCATGTTTGTTGCTTAGTGGGACAGTAATTGTGGGAGATCAGCCTTGTTTTCTGGTAACTGTGAGACCACAGAGACAACTTTCCACAGTCACGTCTCTCAATCACTATCCCTCCACCCAGGCACATCCCAGAATCAGCTTGTCCAGCTGCCAAGATTCAGTGCCTCTGCTAGCTCTCTCTTAGCAGAGGCTTGGATGCCACATGTGATAGTGCACTGTCCCTGGTGACAATTCTCCTGCCCTTGGGGAGCTTCAGCATCTCCTGCTGCAGCCAGTTATGATGCAGTGAAAAACAGACCCTTCAGTGCAGGGGTGCCTGAAAGTCTCAGTGCTGTGTGTGCATTCCCCGAGTAGCAGCACATGTTGGGTGGAGGAACCTGTGTACTTAAACACTGAAACATGATTCACATTGTGATAAGTATCAACTGCAAACTTTCCAGTGTGCAAATAATCTGTTTTGGCCTTGGACAAGTAAAAACAAAGTATCCAGCATTTACCTGTTTACATTTGGGTTGTTCCACAACTCATAGAATACTAATGACCAGTTACTGGGTTGCTGGCCGAGATTACTTTAAATATTTCATAGGCTATGGATGAATTCTGAAGCAACAGTCTTTATGCAAAGCACATCTTGACTGTTATACACGGAGATTTGCAACTAGAAACTAATTTTTTGCTTGCCTTACTTGAAAACCTGTTCTTTATGGTATCTTAAAGTTGCTCATTCCAGTGGTTTTTTGTTTTATTTAATGATAAAAGGTACATTATTTCATCATAAACCGGGTACCTTCTATCTTCCTTACTGTATCTTTACACATGCACTCTCTTAAGAAAGGCCAAACAGAGGGAGAAGGACTCTGAGAGAACAGACAAGAGTTTATTTTTTTCTGATGAGGCACTTGCACAGGTTGCTTAGACAAGTTGTCACTGCCCCATCCCTGGAAATGTTCAAGGCCAGGTTAGATGGGGTTTTCCACTAAAGCAGCAACCTGGTTTAATGGAAGGTGCCCCTGCCCACGACAGAGGGTTTGAAACCAGATTATCTTTAAGGTTGCTTCCAAGCCAAACCATTCTATAATTCTACAATTCTTTAATAATTTTTATCCCAGCTGAACTGCAAAGACATGACAGGCCTCAATTTCCTTTTTGTTCCCTCTCACTCTCTGGCTTCAGCAAGTTTTTTGTTGGTTTGTGCTTTGAAAAGTCCTTCTTCCACTGCTTTCCAGGACAACAGTGAAGTCCCTGCCAAAGATATTGTGCCCCTGACTAATCCCATTCCACCCTTTGTCCCTGTTTTGGACCAAGGTTCTTCAGCTGTATGAGAGACCCAAGAGAATATAAACCTTCAGAAAATAAAGATTTCTCTTTCCTTGTGTCAAACAGCATGCAGACTGTATTAAACTCTCTGTTGGCCTTCTCTGTGCTCAGGGCTGCCACAGCTCCTTCCTCCTGCCTGGCCTTTCTCAGCTTCTATCTGTTGTGTCCCCAGAGGCAACTTCAGTCTCTCAGTGACTCAAAGTTTTCATGGTCCCATTCCTCCTGTCCTCCTTCTCACTCTCCCATACAAACACAGCCCAGTCTCCTCTGCCTGCGCAAGGACACCAGCATCAGAGTAGCTTTCTGGGGATCCATGCACAAATATAATCAAAGCCAAGAGAAGAGGCATCTCTACAACAGCACTGTAGAGTCTAAAAGTAGGTCAGGCAGCGTCTGGGCACTGGGATAACTGGGCAGCAGAGCTCAGGTCTGTGCCCCGAGCTGTTACAGCCAGCAAGCAGTGGGGGGTTGCTGCTGGAAGTGTGTTTGGACCAGTAGAGGAAATGCAGCATCCGTGTGGGCACTGGGCCATCTAACCAGCTAGTTTAAACTGGCTGAGCTGAACTCCAGCTTATAGCTGGGCACATGTCAGCAGCCCTGCAGAGCACAAACCGGTGCTAGGTGTGTTTCCTCAAAGGGCATGGTCCCTGCCCTGTGGAAATCAGGTGGAGGTTTGTCATCAACTCCAGCTGGAGCAGAGCTGTACCCTTTGCCACTACAATTATTTCAGGTCTACTTCATATGGATTTTAGCGATAAAAATCCCCTCAGGAATGCTCCTTGTTTACAAAATCGCCTCCTGCTCTGACTGAAACATTTGTATCTCAGTTGTTAGCCGCAATAATGAGTTGACAATTTCCTCCAATTGGCACATTTCATTCAAGACACATTATTGTAACCACAGCTGCCTAAGATATACAAAGCCAGGTTCACCAGCAGTGCTGTTTACTGACACATGAACAGAAAAGCCTAGAAGTCCATTGTTGTCTTCTTGCCTTTTGACTGGGAATGGTACTTCCTAGGCAGGTGGGGGGAAAAAAATCTTTAAATATACAGCAGGAAGCAATGTTATGGGCTCTCTGGTGTGAGTTTCTGCTTATGTTTCCATCCCAGCTTCAAAGCAGTTTCAGCAGTTGGCACAGACTAGTGTGAGATGTCCCACAACCCTTACAGAGCACTCTTAGCTCAGAGGATTGCTGGATCCCCAGCAGAACAGGAGAGCCAGCTTCCCCGTGAAAGAAAAGAAACAAAATCACTTGACTCCGTCTCATCTTCCCAAAGGGTCAGGGAAGGTGAAAGAGGAGGGGGGAAGAACTCCAACTGCCGTGGCTTAAATCTATTTTAATAATGTCTCATGGCCTTGCAGTGTACATGAAAGACAATGGGCGGGTACAATTAATAATGATTGGTTTGCCATTACAGTGATAAATTACTTTAAATAGCTCTTTAGAGCAATGTTTAGGGCCTTCCTTTCCCTCTTTTTTATCTTTTTTTTTTTTTGGTGGCAGATGGTGTAAAATCCCTGGGCCCTTTAGACCTTGACCTCCTGCAGATGTTGGGATGGGACAAAATGGTCCTCAGGATGGTAGAAAGGGAAAGAAAATGAAAACCCTTCTAATGTACCGTATCAGGACTACCAGTGGGGTGGACCACTAACTGCTTTTTTATTACTGTCACTTACCAGTCCCAATTCTTCTGTACTTAAAGAGTTATGTCAGCAATTGTGAGGCAGCTGAAAAGGAGAGTGGATGCATGTGGTGGTGAAGTATTATTGGAAATCAGACCAAAAGAGGATGAATGAAATATTATGAGAGGGGCAAACTACCATAGTTAGTAATGCTGCAACAAACTAGACATTGATATATTGTCCTCTTGGAAATATTCTGACAGCCTATTATAGTTCCCTTAATGAGGTTGTCATGCATTTCTCTTTTTGTAGCTATTAAAATCTTGTCTACATCTGCTGAGGTTTGCTTCAGAGAGGTGGAGGAGGGGACCCTTGATATTTTGTAGTCTGCCCTTGTTTAGCCAGGGTCATACCTGACCTAGCAGCAGAGAGGGATATTTAAGTTGTCCAAGATGCAAAAGTTCAGTGGATTTTCAAAGGAAAATAACCTCCACAGTGAAAGAAACATTTCCATGGTTGTATCCTCACAGTGAGCTGAAAAGCATGATGGATGTTAATATGACTAATGGGAACTTTCTACAACAATTCCCAGATCCATGCAGATAGTAAGATAATGTGGTATGTGAGTCTCATTAAGTATAAAAATCCTGCACATCACCTCTGAATTACAATGTTAGCAAGCTGCACTGCTATGAATACTAGCAAGGGTAATCTGACTCTCCAAAATAAGGAATGAAAATACTCTCTTAATGGTTTTCTTCAAAATAATCAATGATTCCCATTAGTAATATGCATGAAGATAAGTAAGTAGCTGGATAGGTAGGTGAGTAGATATGGCAGATGTGTGAGCATCATGTGAGTAGTAGGAAGCAAAACTTCCACTTCTTGAACAGCTTTCTTTCACAAGGAAAATAAATAGAATTTGGAACATGAACTTTCCCCCTCTAAGGCACTGACTGTTTTGCCTTTGGGTCTAACTGGCTCTAACTTCTGGCTGTCTCAGGAGAGTGTGATGTACATGAGAGGCCTCCAAGCAGAGTTTTAACTCAGATCCTTGCATGTGTTTTGCTAATTCATTTCTCTGACACAAGGTCAGTATGTAGGAGTGAATAGGGGAAGGGTATCTATGGCTGATATATGCAACTGGGGAATCGCCAAGGGCTCAGAAATTTGCCTGCATCTGGATAAGGCTGGTTTAGGGCCACCAGCTTCCAGCTGCAGGGCATAAAGCAGCCATTCCTTCTTGTAGTCTCTGAACCTTGATATTTAACATTTAAGGACTTTCATTTTGAATGAAAACTCTCTGTCTAATAAACATTTCCTACTAAAACATGATATACTAGGAAATTTAATACATCAAATCAGATACAGCAAGTTAATTTCTTGCAATTAGAAATTATACAGTTGGGTAATTGCTCCGCAGGGCCAACTGATTTATTCTAAAGCGTCTTGGAAAATGTTCTAATACATCCAGTTTGTACATCTTTATTGTAGTTTAATAAACAGAAAGCACACAATATGTGCTGTAATGGCAAATCAGACAGCCAGGATATAAAATCATTTGGGATTTGATGTCTAAGTCATCATTAAACTAGGATTTGCAATGAATATGTCAGGTGTCTTAACACTGCTCCACAAGCGGTATAGAAAACAAGTTCCCCCTGCTCTAATGAGGCAGAGCGAAATGGGTGAATACATTTTGATACACAATGCATCAGTGTCTGGTTTGTTTTAGTGAAACAGTAACCTCTCTCCCTTTTTCTGGGTAAATGCAGTACAATAGACTAACGCCACATGAATCTATTATGTCTTATAGGGCTTTTAGCGGGAGTATGACTGTTTAACCAGGCAGTGACACGAGAAGAATTACTATCTGACACTCCAGCTGAAAGTAGAGATTTTATTGATTCACTGCACTGGCCTGCCATTTTAGCTTTGATTGAGAGTCTTTCATGAATCCAAAAAGGTAACACTCCTTCATTGAAAACAACAGCAGGCAGTCCAGCCTGGACTCAAACCATCTGCCAGCTTAAAAGAAAGATGAAGGTGTTTCCCAAAGCATCTACGAGCCTAGATCTATCCAGTAGATCTATCACTCCAACTAGCACATATCCAGGCTGACGTACAAGAAATGCTTGTGAAGTCTTTGACTGGAGGTTTCATGTAGATCTAATTATCAAAAGTGATATAATCTGGAAACTAATTACACCCAGCAGCACAGTAGCTACAACTTCCCTCATTCAATCTTGCACATCTGAAATCTTCACATCCCAGAAATTAAGGGATATCCTTTTCTTTCCCTTTTTTTTCCAAAACCTCTTTTGAAAAATTTTGTCTTTCTTTGTTGTAGGTCAGCTGTTTCAATTAAAATATTTTCCTAAAAGCAGAATGTTCTATTTTAAACAAAAGAGATTTGCATTCCCAAGCAAGTCTGAGTCCAGAGTGGCACGTGAACAGTGTGCTTGTTTACATTTCAGTAGATATTCATGTAGTCCTGGTTCCATGTGTGCTGCCATTCCAGGCAATCCCTAACTCACAGTGAAGACACCACTTGATACCTGTAGCTTTCCCTTTTCAGACCTTACCCTTCCATAGTTTTTTAAGATCACGACTAAAAGCATTGTAATACAATGTAAAAAAAAAAAATAATCCCAGAAAATATAATGTAAAGTCAGTACAAAGAAATCTAAAGTTAAGTACAGTAACATACAGGATTTTGGAGTCCCACTGTCACCTGACAGAAGCCTGAAGCACATTCCATATAAAAGCTACCAAAAATAAGTGTGTCCAGCAGCACTTACTCAGAAACTTCTCTTTTAAAGGGAACAGTTCTTTTCAAATCAGTACAGGACACTGAGGAATTTCAAATCCTGAACATGAACAATTTGGCTATTTGTCATTTATTATCAGACAAAAATATGTCTGTCTCTATTTTCAGAAAAATGGGAATTTAAAATATCAAAAGCCATGGAGAAAGTTTGGAAAATACACATTCTGGGGAAGAAAGCACGGAGAAACCCTGTGTGATTCCCTGGGAAAACCAGGACCTGGCACAGACCCAGAGCTAGTGAGCCTCACTGTTCCTGGAGTATCTCCCTACGCCCTTCCCCAAGGTGCAGAATTTCTGGACAGTTTGTTAACTCAGGTGAAATTTGCCATCCCAGCAAACTGGTGCAGTGGGTGGCACAGGATGTATTTCCTGTGGCACTTTGACCCCAGGTATCAGATGTTATGAGCACCAAGTTTACTTATGGACAAAATGAAGTTTTGGTAACACCTTCGCCCAGCCCTGAGCTGAAAGTAATAAATCCTGGAACTCTGCAGAGTTTATGCAGTCAAAGCAGCATGCTAGCATGGTCACAAGGCTTGCTCTCGGCTCTCAGTAGAGGCAGAATGAGACTGAGTCCACTCAAAATGCAGGCAGAGCAAGCTCACCTCATTGCAAAGCACTGCCAAGTGTGAGCTCACCTCTGCAGAGTAGAAGCAAATCTGGAGATTTTTCAGGAGCCACCCTGGTTCCAGCAGATTGTACAGGAAAATAAACCAAAGCCAGGGTGGGGGCTTGAGCCCTGCTCTGCAGTTGTGTATACTGGTTAATTCTTAGCACATTCCCTGGCATGTGGGTTTGCCCCATAACAATTTACTGTCTCCCACACAATGCCTCGGCACCCTTAACAGACTAGCACAGACCTTGGACTTTGCTAAGTATGCAGTTTGCACGAGGCTACTTTGTTTTGGAGAGAAGACTTTGTTTTGGGACTCAAGCCAGGTTGTGTCACTTCTCCTCAGAGCCTGCACCCTGTCCTTGGGTTCTGTCTAATTTAATAGCAGAGCTGGGATGACCATTTTTGTATGGGGCTTAGCTCCATGAAGAGCCCAACACACGCTCCCACCATTCCCAGGTCATGGACACACAGTGCCCACAGGCCTGGGCTGCCTGCAGTGTACAGGCACCTCAGTGGTGCAAGAGTGACTAAAATGCTTCCCTGTCCCTGCAGGGCAAGGAAAGGATATAGCCTTGCTCTGCCAGTGCTGTCTCTGAAAGAATAAGCCACAGAAACCAAACTAGTTATGCTCAGAGTCAGCCATGGTGGATCTGCACCCACACTGGATCTGCACTGAGGACTAATTGTGCGGCTCTGCAGCAATTAGCCTCAAGAGCTTACAACAAATGCAAGACAATTTAGAATGACAGAAAAATGTTCCAGGAGACACGACAGTTGCACAAAATTTGAAGCCTCCAGAAGGATCTCAGGAATCAGAAATAGCAGAAAATTACACTATGCTTTCACCCTTTTTTCCTCTCAGCCAAGTTTCAGACCAGGGTAATTACAGCAGGTTTATTTCTTAGACACAAAAAAAAAAAGAAAATCCAGGTTTGAAATAACATTAGCTCTTTGGGTTCAGCCCTGCAAATCTGCACGCAGACAAAAATCAAGTAATACTTTGGAAGCTGGATAGCAAACATGGGGACAATTGTGCCTGGCTGGAGGCACCAGTGGATCCAGGCTCTCTAGGCCCTTTGTTCACAGAGGCTCAGTGTTTCAGTGTTCTGAGAATAGCCCACTGTGGATGTGTTACTAGACTTCCAGGGATGCATGTCATTCCCTTGCATTCCACTTGCTGAAAATCACAAGCTACTGTCAGATACAGAGTATGTAATCTGAGAAAATGCCACAAATAGCAAACTGTCAGCTCAGGAAAGATTAAGCCAAATGCTCTTCTGTGCCTCGCTGCAGAAATGGAAGCAGCGACATGAGTGGAGATCTCAGCATCACAGGACAGAGAAGGCTCCCCAGTATATGTTCATAACTGATTGGGCTCCTCAGAGGGTGTAAGTGCTGGTAAATGGAAAGCAGTAGCTTTATATTCACACGAGTGACATGCTGTGTTGTATTTCAGTTGTGGTGTCTTATGGAGAGGAAACTTCTTTGAGATAGAAGCCTCTTGTCCCGTTTCTGTTCCTCAGGTTCTTATGGAGATGCAGTCCCTCTGTTTGTTTGTTCCATATGGTCTGCCTTCAAGCTGTTTCAAACATCACAGAGGAACAGCTGACTCGAAGTTCCTGTAAATTTCCTGAAAATAGGGGGCATAGTAGAGACATTAATGGCACTACGTAGGAAAGTCTGCTGAGTGAGGGTCAGCTCTTATTAGACCCCAGATATGCAGCACATGTGGGTTTATGAATATCCAAATCAAAAAGTCATGGTAAGGTTTGCACTACAGCATAAAAAACCACACTTGGGAATCCTTGAGAAATCCAGTGGCAGTCAAGGCAGGTGGGTCTTCTGGTGTCACACCACAGTTCCCCTTAAAAAGTCAACCAACCACAAAACAGTATGCAACAAACCACCACAAACTGGGGCTGTGCCACATCCTGGGCTCACGCATCTCTTATTTCTTTTGTAATGTAGGTAAGCAGACAGGGAAATAGACTGGAGCAGTTTTCTGCAGCATGACAGATATTCCAGGTGACATTTCCCACTGAAGGCTGGCAGGTAGAGTGTGACACACATTTCAGTCTTGGGCAGTTATCCTCCCTCCATGTAAATACACTGTCACAGCCTTGACCAAGTGCTGTACGGGAGCACCAATAGGCCTCCACAGGCTCAGCCTCCCAAAACCCTGAGAAGTGCCCAGGTCTCAGCTTCTTCTATTATGTGCTAAGGAGAGTTTCAGTTAATGGTACACAACAATGAGAAGAAATACCTCTGAGTTTGTCATTGCAATCAAGCTAATGAAGCTCTACAGAAAGTACACGTGTGACACAGTATCACAGACTGTACAGAAGACGTGCACTTTATCAGGCTCCATTGTGTGCTGCTGCCTGCTCCGAGCTTCTGCTTTCGCTTCCCCTTCCCCTCCCCCTCCCCAAGCTGAACCCCTTTGTTCCAAGTGCAGACAAATCCAAATATAACTCAAACTCTTTAGCAGTGTCTGATTGGCCGGTCACCCCGGGTCCGCCCCCAGTCCTCCCCTTTCCCCTTCTCTGAGTAAAAGAAAGGACCAAGGCAGGGCCTACCCTCTTTTGGCTTTGCAACTCTTTCTGTGAACATCTGTGTGCTTCTGTTTCTTTTGAAAGCTTCTAATTGCGGGAAATTAGGCAAGTTGGGAGCTGTATTTCTCCCTCTTTGCTTCTGCTGGTGGTATTAGATTCGCAGCTACCATTTTACCGCTTTTAGAGCTACTGAAATGCTGGATTGCCCGTGCTACCTCTCTAGGCTGCTCGAGGCTTTCTAAGGCATTAAACTACTAGCCTAGCCGGTAAAAGCTGTAAGTATACCCCCACAATTGTGGTGGATTTTGCTGTGCTGTTATCTGAGTTCAATGTTCAGTCATTCTGCAACAGCGAATGCTCACAATGCCAAAAGCCAGCAACGGACTTAGGGGGAGGCTGCTACCACCAGCTGGATGAGAGATTCACAGCTATCCAGACTATGCTAAAATACTCTGAGAAAAGCTCAACACCAGCCATTCTTCCTGTCATCCCTTCACCTCCTTGTTTATTTCTTATTCTTATATTTCAGACCATGCCCTTCAGGGACAAGAGCTTCAATTTCCTCTGCATTCCTCCTGTGCCAGTGGTAATGCAGGTCCCCACCCCAGCAGAGCATCTACGCACTGCCACAATGTAAGTGTTGGTGTGAGACAACAAAACTGTCTTGTTACTTCACTGTTTTCAAACATCCAGCTCATAAGTATTCCAGTCTCACAGCAATACCTAAAAGGGATCCTGTTACTGCAGCTAAATTTGTTCAAATTCATTTCACTTAAAAAAGGTACTAAGACTTCGTTCAGCTATAGCCTCACTTTCATTAATCACTATCTTGTTCAGGCTGTGTTTTATACACTCAATTATTCAGTTTTGCCCTGGTAATAACTAATGTGCCATTTTAGGCAAGAAGTAAAATGCTTCAGCGCAACCCCTCCATTCCTAATGGATTCTCTGTTTGTTTACATTATACTGTAATAGCTATTGATCTTCACACGATTATGGAATCCAGACAGCATTAGAAAATTCATTAATGATGACTATAGAAGCTTTAACCCCATTTAAAATGTTCTTCACTTTCAGGCTATTCTACATGAATGACAACATCTATTATGGACAAAGGCACTGTAACCACCCCTAATTTGCAAAGCATATTATCTGTGATCAATACTGAATGATAAAGCACAGCTGACTGAAAAGGCCAATTTTGGAATTCAAGTGACATATGGTTTAAATCCCACAGTAACCACCCTGCACTAACTAAACAATGGGGACATACAATACCCAGGATTTCTAACGCAGTGCTCCACAGTTAACACAGATCTTCCCTTGGGACTAATGTCACTATTTACATTTTTGGTTTTCAAGGACAGAGAAAGGCTTTGCTGTTTCCTTCATCGCATGTGACAAGGTGTAATGCATAATGAACAAAATGCCATAATTGCTTAGTAAAGGAACTTTATTAGGCATACAGAGTAACTTTATTAAAAAAAAGAATAAGAAAAACATTTCAATGAACATTTTGTTCTAAGAAGATACTGTTTTCAGGTTTTTTTCTGAAAGAAATAAACATTATCAACTAAATTACACTATATACAATTGTTTCACAGGGCTCCTTCCTACAGCACTAGTGTTGTATGTCTTAATAATACTTTCCAGGAAGTCTGTTTGTTTTAGCACTAGCCTACTTTGAAAGATAGATAATGAGGAAGACTAAAAAGTGCCAAGTGCACTGCTTCATTTAGATTCCACAGCTGTTGTCCCAGCTCTTTCAAGTTATGTATTAATGACAAAGGGTTATGAAAGGATTTTATTAAACATTAAGTACCTTGGCAATGTAACTAAAGGCATAAACTACAGCAACCTACATGACAATTACATATTGCAGCTCTAAAAAAAGGAAGCATTTAATAATTATGGCTTTATATAATTCTGATACCTATAAAAATTCTGGATGAAACTCACCCCAAGTGTAACTCACTGGGCATATAACAAAGATTAATTTAGTGTTGTGCATTCATGGGAATAGCTTTGCCTGTAAGAAACCAATACATTTTTCAGCAAACCGCATAATACAGACTGACCTGAGCCAAATAATTCACATTTTCATTCCCATGCAAACTTCCACAGAAGGAACTAAATGCACAGTTCTTCTTTGGAGAGTACACAGTACAGCACCACATCTCCCAGTAAAACCTCTCCATACAAAGCTGCTGAGCTTATACAGCTTGTCTGCCGAACTGTAGGAATGGTCTTTCAATGCGTTTGCACAGCAATGAGCCCAACACAGTGTCTAGCGGTGTGTTGAGTTTTCCCCACCCTGAGGTATCTATGACATTGGTATGAACTAAGTCCATGAGCCATGGTTACATGTTGTGGTTTTCCTTGTGATCAGGTATTGTGCCCTGTCACTATCTGGTCAGCAGAGCCTGGAGAGCTGTTGTGCCTACATCTGGAATAACAGGAGCTCAGACACTGAGCACAAACCTGGTGTGGTGCTGAAGCTAGGCCAGCTGAACCCCATCCAACCGAGAATATAGGTGTTAAATACATTATATGTACTATGGTAGCTCTTTCTATATCAAGACCCATTCATAAGACGGGTGGTCAGTGAAGAGGTAGGTGCAGGAGGCAGGGGGTGGCTGCCACTATACAGGAATTGGGACACAGAAGGGGCTGCTCCACGTCAAGTGTTCAGCCCACCTCAACAGGCAGAACATGGCCATGCTCTGTAACCAGAACCAGCAGCCAGGAGGAACTACCAGGTCCCACCACTTGTATATAACCATTGTACATCAAGAGATCAGTGTTTACGCCCCTCACCTGCTAAATTACATGGTGCATGCAAAAAGTGTCACTCACTCCAGCTGGCAGCCCTGGCCTCAGTTTGCCCACATGAGCCTGGGGATGTAAGATGAGAAGCACTGGGAGTTTTGGAAGGTGAAGCCACAGGTGCTGAGAGACAGCAATAATGAGAGCTGCTCTGACAGATACCCATGTCTATGTGTTTCTACAGCTAAAGATACGTGTATCAATTGCAATTTACATGCATGCAATTTCTGAATTAAGAACAAACGCCCACATTATACACAAACACATGCATGTGAACAAAGAGCACTGTCTCTCTCTCCCACATCACTGTCTTTAGCAAAGACATCATTTTACCCCTTATATACAACCAAAGCAGCTCAAGTTCAAAATTATGAACCTAAAGTAAAATTTTTTTGAAAACAGCCGGTGAGCAATCCAAGGGCTGAAATATATTAGCTTATATATAAGCTTGTAGTTCACAGAAATTATATAAAGTCTCCAGTCTGCTTAAGAATCACAGATTTACAGAAGAAAGCACAAATTCCACTCAATCAAAAGGAGAGCACAGAAAAACCTAAGGGAAGAAGAAAATACCATAAAAAGAGTGGTCAAAAGTGATCAAAGCTGAACTGATCTGAACTGAAAAAATCTTGCCAGGAAAACCTCAGCTCCTACAAGACATGTCTAGAAGCTCTAGGAGTAGGAAAATGTTTCCTAGACAAATTTTTGTCCAATCTAAGTGACATTGCCATGTAAAGCAATCTAAGCAACTTCATGAGTCCAGGAGGATAGCAGAAAAAAAGATAAGTCCTTAGCAATTTCAGCCTTAATGTAACATCGACCACACTAGCAGTCGCAGCCTTCAACTACCTTGATATGGCAAGGTAAGCCACTAAGAAGAGAAATTCATACATGGCACAGATAATGAGGTTAATTTTTCTGTGAGCTATCATGGACATTATTATAGTACGCTATCAGTACTTTGCTAAAATTTTTCTCGCTATGGAAATCAATCTTCCCTTCTTGGTTAGAGCATAAAGGCTGAGATTTATAAAGCCTTTTAAGGTGCCTCTAAAATTAATGGGAATTGGATGTCCTCATTACCCACATGCTTTGAAAAACTCAGCCAAAATGCATAAAATGCATAGACAGTGGCTATCATTAAAACCTCTCCAATTCTGCCTTTGAAAGTGGGTAAGGATATCATCATGTTCAAATGATTCCCTGTAAAGAATTTAGCACCAGGAATACTTAGCGAACTCTACAGTGCTCACCATAAATTACTTTCAAAGGCATGTGCAAAGACTTTATTGCTGCCTACACAAACAACTGCATGAAGTAATTCAGTGAAGTGAATCTCTGGGGATGAGTTGCCAGCACCACAGTCCTGAAGGAATGGGATTTACTGTATATTCTAAGTAGCCATTTTGTTGCTCCAGTTGGGAAAGGTCTGGTGACATGAGCCTATTCATCCTCAGAACTAATTGTGTGTTGGTGTACAGACTGCCGTCCAGAGACATGAGTGCAATGGAGCTGTTCCAGCTGGTTCTGTTGAGCCTGTTGTTGAAATCATGCCTAGTTCCCCTCCACCTGAAAACCTCAATAAACCATCTCCATTTCACCATTGTCACCCTTGTGGGCAAAAGCCATGTTGTGCTAGATCAGCTCTCCTTCTTAGTCCTTTTTTATCATTTTTCCCTATATTCTGAGTAAAAGGGGCATCCTTGCCAACTGCCTTCTTCCCCAGTTTTGACCATGCCTCCTTTCTCACCCCAGCTGGCTGGTAAATAAAAATGGAACTAAATCCTGTGTCTGTAATGTTACAGTGATGGTCATGCAAACCTTGGGTGAAGTTTTTTGCTGCCGTTGCTACCTCGCTAGCAGAACCCAGATGGACTAGTTTACATCAAGCTCTGGCACTGATATCATAAACATAAGTAGTGCAATCACATTCCACAGTGGAGTGCAGATGAGAAAAACCAAAGGAGAAAAGCTTCAGCCTTGTGTAATTTCCATGATTAAAATCAACAGCAATGTTTGACTAATTGGCCCACCAAGGCCCTTGCATTGGCATAATTTAAATAAGCTTAAAAACAGAACAAGGTTAAAAAAACAGCACCATTTACCTACCAACAGGGCTGCATAGTCTCTTCTCTGAGTCTGTGTTACACAAGGCTTGTTTCTCTCTTCAGGAACCCCACAAAACCTCCCAGGCTTTCTGGTGGAGTGCCCCACTGAAAAATGAGACTGACCAATGTGTTCACTGTCAGCATCACCAGCCATTTCTCCTCTGAGCAGGGGTCCTGCATCATTAAGGGACTGCAAGAAAAGGATGGAAACACACATTCTCCCCCTCCTGCTCCATGGTGCTGCCTTATCTTCATGCATGTCCTGAAGGTTTACATGGAGGCAGGAAAACCAGCAGTTTCTCTGTTACAATCACCAAGAGAGATGTGTGTTATATGACCTCATGTGTCATGGAAAAGTGGTTTTATCTCATGCACAGGGCAGATGGAGCTTGTCCTGTGTCTGCTTTCAAATTAGTTTCAAAGTATTCGGAAGAAGTCATGGGAAGGCTGAGATAGAAGAGGACCAGGTAGGGTTCTAGACATTTCTTTCAAAACCATTGGTGATGTCTCTATTGAGAAGGTCCTGGGCCATAAGGTAGGTGCTAGCATCCCCAAAAGACCCCTGTGAGGCTTTGCCTGCATCTGCCCAGCTCTATCTGATTGAAATAATGATCCAGAAAACCGAGGTTTAGGTGAACTTTGTTATATAACTGTCATTAAGCTCACATTTGGGGCGGCAGGCCAGTGGGTGACAGAACCACTCTGGCAACTGCTAATGGGCCTTAGTAAGGAGTAAGTCAGAGAGACTGGCCTGGGGCAATGTAATTAGCAAAGTCATTGGCAGCTTATGCCAACAGTCTAATTTAGAAAGTAATAAATAGTTAAAAACAGCAGTCTCCTGGGGGCAGGAGAACGTGTGTGCTAGGACAGCTGACGCAGTGAAGCAGCTATTGCCCCAGGTGGAACTACCCCGTGTAGGGGCCCAGCTGCCACCAAGGACCTGACATGTCCCTCTGTCAGAGCAAGCATCTGCCCCCCAGGGTCTGGGGTGCTGGTCTAGACTGCAGTGAGGGTGGGGGTCTGATTAATGTGTGTTGTGCATCTGTATGTGATAGAGCAGAATTCTTGGAATAAAAAAATCACTATCCAGCCAGTAAACTCACCTTGCTAAGTAAAAAAAGTTTGATGGTACATCACTGAGTGGTGTGGGTCTGTTCCTGCGGCCATCCCACCCTGTGCCCTCACAACAGAGGATTCAAGTGCAGCTTAAGGAGAGGAGCTGCACAAGAGAAGAGGAACTTCCAGGCTATGCCTTGCCCAGGCTCATTTCACCATGCATCCAACAGAATGAAAACCAGTGGGCATGGGCCCATCTGTCAGCTCACAGAGTTGGGGGCTACAGGGAGGGGGAAGCAGCAGTGAGGGTATAAAGAGAAGTGGGGAATGGGCTCTGCTCCCAAACACCTTGCTCAGCACAAGACTTGATGTAATTTGCTGCCCATAGATTAACAGTGAATTATTGTCCCCTGCAGCAAAGCTGAAGTTGGGAGGTGTGCAAGAGGCACAGTGTTTCCCAGAGCAGTTCCTGAGATGAGGCAGCTACCCAGCTTCTGCATTGCTCAGAGCAAAGCCTTGAGATGCACAGTAGCCCAAAGTAATGAGCCTGGCTCTGGCAATAAAGTGATTGTGGCAGTAAAGTGAAACAGCCATTATGTACTTGGCAACAGCTCTAGCCTTGAGATAACCTGCTTTTTAATTGAGCTGAGGAATGTTTTCATTCTTTCTCAAGTTGCATATTATTTATGGGTACAATGTGTAATAATAAAAATTACATATCTTGGAAAAAACAATGAGCAGAGAGTCAGCTGGAAGAACACTACACAGCAGGCGTATATTTTCTAGAGAGGTAGTCATCTATTTTAAGTACCATTGTGCTCTGTTTCGCTGTGGTAAACCCACACAGAAAGCAGCAGAACACTAGCAATGTTTTTGCATGTACAAAGAAACCCTGTTTAAAAGCACAACCTCTAGGCATGTGCTATAAAGTACCTCACCTCTGAGTTCCATGCACTCATCTCTTCACAGACCTCTCCCAGTCTGTATTCCAGCAAAGATGCCGGTGGAGGGAATGGTCACAAAAGGTGCACCCCATGCCGCTGCTCTGAAGTGTTCATTCTCAGCAGAGCATCTTCCCTCTCCTCCATAAAGGGAGCAGCAAAAATTGCTCCCAATTTCCTTCCATGCTTCAATGTGCTGAGCACCAGCACCACTGACAACTGGGGGAAGGGGGAAGAATGCTCTGCCTTTATCCATTTTTAATTGCTGGAGACTGTAAAGTTGATCTTCGGGAAATAAATACTTTACTATTTTCCTCTCCCCCTCTCAGCAGGCCAGCACATTTGGTTTATCGATGGGCATTTAATAATAACTTTCAATACCGGAATTTTCTCAATTGCTTCTTCAGGTTTTTGCTCCAAACCACTGTGGTTGGATTACTCATGGGAAAAGCTGAGCAAATGGATTTTATGTAGTGTGCATCTGCACGGAGAGAGAGTGAGAGAGCACAGAACCACTTAAATGATAAATCAAATATATTTTTTTTAAGTATTTTCCTTTGTGCAATAACCTTTTATTACAACCCTGCTGTCACAAATAGGCTGTTTAACGCTTTGTGCCCTGTCATCCTCCGTGAACAGTAGAAGCAGGACTGTGCTGCACATGTTATCTTAAAAATGTTTGCAGCCAATAGGTCTTGAATTTTAAATGGCAACAGGGCTGCCTACAGGTTTGTTAGCCTGACATCTACTTGTCTTTGGGCATAGAAACCAAACATGGGGAGAACTGACTGAGGAAAAGAAAAATGAACGCTGAGAAAGAGAAAGAAAAGGAAAGAATGCTGTACCTATAATGTAAATCTCGTGTTTAATTAGGAGGGCTGAAGAATTGTGGCCAGGAAAAACATGTTTCTCTGTAAGTGGTTTTGAATAGCTCCGAAGATTAATATAATAAGGCTGACAAATACACCTTGGAGGGTGACTGCAAAAATAAAATCGATTTATTTAATAATTTAGAAATTGCTTCCAGCCATATCTCCCATTAAAATCTGAAGGCCATTGTATTCTGTATTTCTTTGGTCTTTTTTCTCCATTTTAGTTATGCTCCACCAGCTTTAATAAATAAGTAATACATGGGGAAAAAACACTTATCTCGAGTGCTTTGCCACAACCCTGTAGGGCTCTTTGAGTCTTTCTAACTCTAAATAGATCAAGTCAGGAGCAATCCTGTCCCTGGAGAAGAATGATGTTTCAGGGTTAATACTTTAAATATAAGCACAGAAGTCCAAAAATTAAAATTAAAATTGTATTAGTGACTGTCAAAGATCAAAGCAGGTAAGCAACATATTAAATGCATATTCTACTTCCTAAAACCAAAGGAAAAATCACCTGGATATGTAAACAACAGTCAGTAGCTACATGTTCTTGTGTAGGACAAGTTAAGGGAAAATGAGGCATAATGAGAGTAAAAATTAATCCAGAGACAACATTTTTTTATTCTATCACCCATTTTGAAGTTTTCTCTTTATAAATGTTTCTGCAGCTCAAGCTTCCTGAGATTTTTCTCCTGGTAGTGTTTTGACCTTTATTGTTACAGATTCTCGTTTTATACTGTGCATTTTAGAAAGAAAATGTATTGGACAGTCCTGCTTGTTAATCAATTAAACATTAAGTACTCACCATCTTACTCATGGAAAAGCAAATATAGTCCAGGCACAATTCTTCTGCAACTATTTTATGCAAAATTCATGGTGTGAATTCTATAAACAATTTATAAAGTCAAGTATGAGTTTGATATAGGTGCATATCAGCAACGTAGGCCAACTTCATTTACACTGGGAAGTTAAACAAAAGCACAGAAAATGCCTTTCTGCCCACTTGAGTTTGATGGTAAAGCCAGCTGCATGGTCAGAGGGACCTTCCTTGTCTGCTCTGACTGTTTGATGCTTTCACTTGCAAGACCAATAGAAAAGCTGAACTCGGCTGTAGCAATAGCTATAACAATATTCATTAATTCTTTTCAGTCAAGTACTTCCATTTTCCCCTAATACTGTTCATTTTAACCATTCTAAAACTAAATAAAATGGAGAAAGGAACGAGAAAAGAGCACACACTAAAAGCCACTATAAAAGAACGGGCTGAATGGATGTCTTTCAATTGATGTCATCAGACTTCAGATAAATAAATGGGAAATTTTGTTAATGTGCTCTTACTTTTCCCAACATACCAACAAAAAGTAGCTTTAGAAAGGGCTTACATAATAGCCCATGTAGTTTTCCTTCAGCAGCTCAGGCGAGGCAGCACTCCCCACCCCAAACTGCTATTTGGCAAGCCATGAGCGGACCATGGGAGCAGAGCCAGTGGTTCTGATCCATGACGAAACCGTGATTCGGATGGAATCCAGACCCGATTATACCCCATCTCCCAACAGCTTAGCTTCTCATTTCCATACCTTGGCATTCTCAGACCCTCTTCCCGTGGCCTTGGTAGCGCATGGCTTTTTCCACACATGGTTTGGGGCAGAAGCAAGCCCATCTAGCTGCTTGCCAGCGTGGCCTGGTGAGTCTAAGAAAGAAGCTGACTCCAGAGATCCCACACCAAAACACTTACAGCTTTTTTGGTTGCACATGGACAAAACCCTGCTGACTGGATGAAATGATGCCTGAGTTTCTCTGGCAATTTCCAGAGCATGGGGGAGATTTTCCCACATCATGAACTTGTGAGTGAGAAGAACAACATGAGGGAATAAAACCAAACACAGCTCCTTTGGGCCCTCATCACCCATAAAGAGGCAGGCATGAATCCCTTAGGCACTGGATGTTTTAAGCTTCTTTTCTTAAAGTTATGGGCAGTTCTCATCATTCCGGCAGACCTAAGGAGAAGATAGTCAAGGCTGTATCATGACCTTGGTGGTTTAGAGGGCAGGGCAAGGACAAGGATCCAGAGAACTGCTGTGTGGGTAGATGTGACACTCACCCTCAAGGACAGTCCCTTTGAACAGTCTCACGGTGCTCCTTGCAAGAACTTTTTTCTGATCTTTAGGGGCTCTCTTCAGCCATCTCCAAGAGGACCCCCATAGCCCCTAGCAGGTCTTGCAGACAGCAACCATTTTAAGGATTTTTTCCATTAGGGGGCCCCTGAGAACTGGTGCTTAGGGCAGGCCCTGCAGAGTGGTAAGCAAACACAAACACTATCTACTTCTTGGTTTTGTGCTAAGGTCTCATCAGGGAATATAGAGAACTGATTGCTGGGCAGAGAAACAAAAGCAGGTGATGGGTGGCTTGTGAGCTTCCCTCACTTCCTATTTTCCATCTCAGGTAGCTTGCTCCCTTGTCAGGCTTAGCCCAGATAAGCAGTGCAGTAGCTGTGGCCAGCATGGACAGTGAACCATATTCCAACAGCCAGCTTTCCCTATAATCCTCATTATTCCTTACTGCTGGAATGGGGGAGGGGAAGGAGGAGGATTTTGCTGCTTCTTGTGCCTGTACGGGCTGTGAGTTCTCTCTTGTCTGTACAGGGGCAGGCTCACTGCTCTTGTGTGTGACCTGCAAGAAACCTAGCAAAAGGGAGGAGGCATTGCTGAAGCAAGCAAGGGACGAAAGTGACTTGGTTGCTACTGCTGCTGCTGCAGATTTGCTAAGAGGAGGCACAAAGGCCCCTGGACATAATCACGGGAAAGTCACTAGGAAGTTCACAGCCACATCCCTGGCACAGATTGCAAGTCCTCCTCTCCAAAGGCATACACAAGGGCACGGGGACTCAGGAGGAGGAGGGAGGGGGGCTCGGGAAGGAAAGAAGGGGACCAGTCCCTTCCCCAAAAGGATGGGAAGGAACTGGAAAGGGGTGGGTGGAGATCAGCTTGGGCAGACTGTGGGTTTTTTGGGGTGTGTTTCTTTATTGTTATAAAGTTTGCCCCTCCTCTCAGGATAGTCTCTTTTTTTTTAAGTTTTATTCATGAGTTGTTAACCGTTTTGTTTAGCAAATCGGTTTATCCCAATGACCTTTCCCTGCTTTAATTTTCGAGATGGCAGATGGCTCTAAAGAAATCCCGCTTAAATGCAGAACCAGACCCAGCCTGTTTTTTCACACACTGGACCTGCATCAACATGCCAAGCACAGCTCCAGAAAAAAGGACAAAGTCCCCAAGAAAGAAGCAGGGAGGGAGAAGGAGGGGGAAGGGAAGAGAGAGAGAGAGACTAGACAGAGCCCAGGTTGACTATTTTTTGCATTGTTAATTGTCTGGGATTTCTCTCTGGTGCTGTTTGCAACCCTCCACCACTACTCTCTGCACAGAGGCAACAAACTCCATGGAGGATGGCCTATAGGACTGATATCCCAAGGTGTATGTTACAAGAGGCTGATGTAAGAGGGAGGAGAAACAGATGGGAGTGAAGGACCTGTGCAGGAACGAAGGGCAGGAATGCAGAAAACAGAGGCAATGCTGAACCAAGCTGAGCAGCTGCACTGGTATGAAAATAAAAAATGGGAGCAGAGGGCTGGAAAGAAGTACAGAAAAAAGCAGCCTGAAGCCCTAGCACCCTGAACTGCCAGCTCAGCCTCCTGGTGACTCCTCATCTGACACCCATGTGAAGGCAAAGTGGCTTTCCAAAGGTAATTTATCACAACCTTTGGAGAAGTTCTTAGTCCCACTCACCCTTGCTGAACACATTTCAGGTTTTAACCCATTCAGTTGTCATGGATGAATAAGTGAAGCATGTTCAAGAGCCATCACTTGTCTCTTCCCCATCTCTTTTTGGGAAAAACTGATACAAATTCTGCCATCTGATGTTTTTCTCAACTGGTAGTAATACCACCTGGAGATGACAAATTCCAAGAAGTGATTCTGCTCATTTTTGCTCAGCATCAGATGGCTCTGGTTGAAAATGTGGTCAGAACAGCAACTGTTTGGAAAAAAAAATAAGCTAATGATGAAATGCATTCAGGTTCTGCAACACTGGATTCCTCCCTAACCATTTTAAGCTTATGCTTAAAATGAGAGATTCTGAGCAGGACTTGCAAATGGCAGTGTGAGCTCCTGACTCAAACCAATTCATTCCAGTCTCCAGAGGGGCTGTACAAATACAGTTCTGCTAACCATTTAATCCTGTGTTTCATTTCAAGTATTTAAGTGAGCACTGTTGCCTTTCCTGGCTGGCTTCAGTCATTTTGAGGGGGAAAATTGAAGAGTGGATGCAACCACAGCATGTGACATGTCATAGTCCATCGCACCAAAAAAAGACAGGGAGAAAGGCACAATCCCCTACCTCCTCCCTCTCTTTCATTCAACCCTAGGGAATTCCATGGCAGAAACACATATAAGTGCTTTCCTGACCCAAGTCCTACCAACAATAACTTCAGCCCATAGCCAAGGTATAATCATTGGACTACATCACAGGATACTACTTTATGTGTTGCACTAGTAGGAATAGATTGCATAAGATACCAAGAGCAGCAGACAGGATCCTTTTTACCTCAAGAAAGGTGTAAGTCATGCCCGGAAAAATGCAAATTGCTGCAATCCTAAGCTTCGCCATGGAGTCTCTCAGCTTCTTTTCATTCTGCATGGTTTGTTTTTCACTTGTTTTTTCAAAGTTCTGTCCTGAGACCAGAGAGATGGTTGAGGAAGACAAAAGGGCCCCAACTGCATCAAAATCTAAAAGCTGCTCTAAGTCAGTCTTGATGATGGATGAATCTGTAAGTGCCACTGTCACACAGATCAGTCCTAACACACACTCAACAAGGGAACTATTTCTGTTTCAGGGGATGCAAGGTACTCCTCCAGCATAACAAATCCAACTGCCCCCCAATGGCTTGCAGCAAGTGGTGCCTAACAGGCCTAAATAAAGTGGCCACAGTAATGTCCCCTCAAAAATTCAAAGTTCTAACACTACTGAAGAACAGAGCCAGGCTGTTGACTTCACTGTTTTATCTCAGGTCTACCTTCACGTGAGCTGTTTGCCTAGCTCAAAACACACCCCAGCCCTGCTACTATTAGAGACAAGTGACCAATTTCCCTTAAATGACTTACCTGCAGGGCACAGGGTGGGGTTTTTAAGATTTTGCTTATTCTCCAAATGGACTGTGATTTCCTCAAATGTTTTCACTCAAACCACTTTTCCCCAGTGTTTGGTTTCTGTGTAATGTCAGTTAACTGAGATGGTCCATGATTGTTTCTGTTCCCTGATGCTGTTCAGAGTCTGGAGGTCTATCAAACCACTGTGGCTTCCATTCACTCAAGGAGAGGTAGCAGCAAAACAGCATTTGGAAATTTTATAAAATATTAAACCTCCTGTTTTCTAGGCCACACAGTCCTTGCCTGAGGCAGCATCCATATAAAAAGTTAAGCTATTATAAGATTTATTGCCTGGATGCAAAGGAGCACACAAAATTGAAGTCTATGTCTCAGCCAGTTGGAACACAAAGAGATATTCCTTCTAAGGTGCCCTGAACTGGGCTGGAGACAGGCAACAAGACACGTGCCGTCGGCCCAGCGCAGACCAGCCTGTGCTAAAATAAAAGCACCAGCCTGGAAGTATTTGTGCCCTATAAAATCATTTGATTAAAGAGGACATAACCAGACAGAGCCCACATACACTGTGCAGCTTCATCAGAGCAAGGATTTGTCATCGCCAGCACGCCATCCGTCACTAGCATGAGGGATCCTGACAGTGGATGCAAACAGCTGGCCAAGGAGGAACCTTCAGTACATTCATTTAGATTCATTCATAGAGCCTTCAGTCACCATAGGTTCAACCATGCTGTGCCCCAGATGGGCTGAAGATGTGTGGTGTTTGGGAAGGGGAATCATTGCTCTGCCCTCATATGCCAACTGTACTCAACACTGATACACAGACCAAGCTTCCCGGGGGTGCCTCAGAAAGATGTGCATTTCTAAAACCTAAGGCACATTTCTAAAACCTAATGCACATAAACTAATTTCTAAAACCTTATTTCTTCCCTGTGCCACTCAGTGTCTCCAGACTGACAGATTATTTTTTTCCCCTACATTCATGTAAGGAATATGGTTTTACAGGAGCTCAGAATCAAGAGGACCATTTTCAAGTGGTTTTATGAAGACATATGGAAGCCACGTACCTCTATATCCCTGGTGAGACTTCTTCTATCCTAACTATTGCACATTAGCTTTCTGCCTCCAAAGTGGCAATTCTCCAGTGCTTGACAAAGCTTTCAACTCAACACTGCCAGGAAGCAGCAGCATGGTGAATCTGCTATGCCACCTGTCTCAAACTGAATATTGTAAGATGAACTGTGTGTTCTGAAGAACAGAAGTAGTCTTCATTGGTCATACCACACTTCCCTCACTGGAAAGCCTTTGCCTCCAGCAGAGATTTGGTATGCATCCTGGAGCAAGTTTTATCCATCGCAGGTGTCATGGTCCCTCATGTACACAGAGCCAAAACATTCACTAGCAGCAAGAAGAGGATTCCCATTTTTACATGTGCACCCATACTCACACATACAACAGTGGCAGTACTTTTTCAAGACAAAGAAACATCTAATGCCATTTCCAACCTTGACTGAGCAATAAATCTCCACAGAATCATAGGCTTAGGCTGGAAGGCACCTCTGGGGTCACCTCGTCCAACCAACATCCCAGAGCTTAATGCTGAAAACAATCACCAGCTTCAACCTTCACTGTAACCAGGCTGTTTCCCCTGGCATTGAGATGACAAGCCACTAACTCCACTGAGAGTGAGTGGATCTGACTGAGAGGATCTGTTCTAACTCCAACACCTTCAAATGTTTACTGCTATGCTCTCTGAAGAAAAAAACAAGCTCTTTGTTCTTCCTTTCTTACCCTGTTGTAGAACATACCTTTTCTCTTTTTGCATTGTCAGCCAATATAACTGGGTACTATGTCCTCAGAAATGCTATGTTCTACAGGAATGACCCAAAATTCAACAGTATCACATAAGGTTGACATCTGTGCTGGCCCATTGGTGACCAGAGAATCCTAGAATAGTTTAGGTTTGAAGGGGCTTCTAAAGTTCATCTAGTCCAACCCCCATTATCAAAGACAACTTCAACTAGATCAGGTTGCTCAGAGCCACATCCAGCCTGACCTCTTGTGGTTCCAGAGATGGGAACCTACCCATCTACCATTTCTCCTGTTCCAGTGTTTCACCACTCCCATTGTAAATTTCTTCCTTACATCTCCTCTAAATCCACCCTCTAATAATTTAAAGCCATTACCCCTTGTCCTATTGCAGCAGTCCCTGCTAAAACGTTTGTCCCTGTTGTTCTTATAAGCTCCCTTTAGGTCCTGAAAGGCCACAATAAGGTGTCCTCAGAGCCTTCTCTTCTCCAGGCTGAACAGCCTCAATTCTTCCAGCCTGTCTTCATAGCAGAGGTACGCCATCCCTGTGATCATTTTTGTGACCCTCCTCCAGACCCACTCCAGTCCATGTCCTTCCTCTGCTGAGGACCCCAGAGCTGGATGCAGCACTGCACATGGGGTCTCACCAGAGCAGGCAGAGGGGCAGAATCCCCTCCCTCAACCTGGTGCCCGCACTGCTTTGGTTGTAGCCCAGGATGTGTTTGGCTTTCTGGGCTGCAAGCTCACATTACCAGGTCACATCCAGTTTTTCAGCAGCATCTCCAAGTCCTTGTCAGCAAGGCTGATCTCAATCCATTCATTCCCAAGCCTGTGCTCCTACCAGGGGTTGCCCTGACCCACGTGCAGCACCTTGGACTTGATCTTGTTAAAATTCATGAGATTTCCATGGCTCCACTGCTCCAGCCTGTCCAGCTCCTTCTGGATGGCATCCCATCCCTCAGGCATGTCAGCTGCGCCGTTCAGCTTGGTGTCATCTGCAAACTTGCTGAGGGTGCACTCAATCCCAGTGTCTATGCCATTGATAAAGATATTAACAGTACTGGTCCCACTACGAACCCTGGGAGACACCATTTGTCACCAATGTCCATCTGGACATTGAACTGGTGACCTCTATCCTCTGGATGAGAACATGCAACTAATTCCTCGTCCACTCACCAGTGCCCCCATCAAATCCATATGACTCGAGTTTGGAGAGAAGGATGTTGTGGGGGATCGTGTCAAAGACCTTACAGAAGTCCAGATAGAACACACAACAAAGTACAGATAAAGGTTTAAAATGGTTCCTGGAACACGAAAAGTAAGGTGTTCCTCACTTACCTTAAAGTATTTTTAAAGAAGTGTACACAGTGCACAATACAGAAGTGTAGTTCATGAAAATCAATTAAAAACTAGGAAAAAAATGCCCAGAATTAAGATTAATAACAAAACTCACATGTACGAAGGAAAAATGTTACTGCTGCCTTGGCAGCATGTATTTAAATTCACTGCTGCAGTCCTCTCTGTCACATCAGTTGGCTGCCTTCTTGGGAAATATTTATGTGACTAAGGGTCAGGATCAGGCCCAATATAAATAATAATATGATCACTTAGAGGGAGCTTTACATCTGTACAAACACTGTCTAATGAATTCCTGATGGAGTTCTGCTATTGACTGAGGAAATCATGTGAGAACCTCCACAATAAGTGAAGCAGCAACACATTTTGTATCAAAGAAAATCATACAGAAAAGCAAACTAATATACAAAGGGCTGCAGTCATTCTTGTCATATTTCCTCCTAAGTCATTTAGGCCCTCTTTAGGCACTGCCGCTTTTTAGTTTAGAGAAAAATATCCTGGCTTTGGGATTGTAAGACCTTCAGTCTTTGATGTCAGAGCTCTCATGTTTAACCAAGAGCATAGTCTTGGGGGGAAAAAGGTGATATGTGCAAACTTCATCTCCATACAGTGTGAACTCTTTACTGCAGAGGTGAGCTTTGCATTTTGCTATTGTGCAGTGTGGTCCAGATCCATGCCAAAGATTCCAAGGCACTCAGGAACACAAATAAATAGCAACAGTCCATATTTAACCAGGATATGACCACACTGAAACTAACACCAAATGTTGTAGCTGGGTGCTCTGCTTGAAGTGAATCTCTTTGGAAAGTGCCTGCGTTTCTATATGGCTTTTAGGAACTACAGTATTCCGTGTAATTGCAGAAGCTGTACTTGTTGAGAATCTCCAGCAGACTCTATTCTATCTGTCCTCACCCCAAGCCACATGCACAAGACCAGATAAAGGCACAAATAGTATTTTCAGAGTCAGAGCATAAAGGACAATTGTCTAGATGTCATCAAATACTTCGCTCTGCTTTTTTATATCCTCCCATGTTCTCTAACTTAGGTTCCAACAACTACCTTATCATAGTCTAAAATCCAACTGAAAAATAATTTGCTAAAATTACCCATACTGTTCACATACTGTGGCTTTTAGACCCACAACTGATGTTTAGACACCCAAACATAGCGTGGTATAAACTGGAGTTCAGTCTATCTTAATTCCCTGAGACTGGATGCCAACCTTCAATGCTGACCAGTTTTTGATGCTCCAGTGTACAAGGCCATTCAATCCGTAACTCTGGCATGCAGAAGGAGTCTCACCAGTTGGCATGGGGACCTCTTGGCTGTTCTGCTGGGCACCAAACAGCAACGTGCCTTCTAACATGCAAACACACAAATCCTTCACTGGAGCAGGCTCCTCATCAGGGATGAACCCTGAAAATGCCACAATGTGAATGAGATCAATCCAAAAGCAAAGGTTTAGACCTGCAGAAGAGCGCACTGCAGAAATGGCAAGAGGAAGAGTGGAGATCCATAATGCCAGAGTCAGCATGCACCAAAAAAGCAGGTGAGGGTAAACACATGGAGGAGTTGTGCCATAATCAAATGAAACCTGCACCCCAGTGATGCAAAAATGTTGAGTGATGAGATCTAAACAGCAGAGACCATCCAATACAGATCCCAGCCCATAAGGATATAAATATATGGATGAACTGCTAGCCTTGGAACAAGTTAAAGGGAAGTAGATGCTGCAGTTACAGATCAAAGCAGAAGAAAACTCCTAATATTTTTTTTAAACAGAGAATTTCAACCACTGTCCAGTAAACCGGTTTAACTGCCTGTAGAGAGAAAATTTCGAGAAATGATTTCTCACAATTTTAATGCTCTAAAATTAGCATTTCCAGGAAATAAGCAAGTCAAGAGGAGAGATTATTCTTGGCATAGAGTTAAAACACAGCAGATAATGTTACCTGAACCACTTTTACTGAGTGCAAAATAACTAAAATATGTCCAAGGGGTTAGTTGGGCACCAAAAAAGGACCTGCTAACAGCATATTTGAAAACAAAAGACATGTCAGCAAATGAGCAGGAAAATATCCTGAAGGTTTAAAGGAAGGAAATTAAATCCTGGGAGGTAGCAAGAATACATCTTTTCATGAGATTGATAAGAAAATCTCCAAGGCATGTATATTGCTGAACATAAAAATAAAATTTAAATAAAAGGATGAAACACAAAAACAAGAAACTAATGAACACAGCTGCCTGGCTTGGCTCGAGGGCCTCTTTGAACCAGTTAGAAGCCCTTCAGCACTTGGAAATCTGACCAAACTGATGCAAATAACAAGAAGGATAAAGTACAGCAAGGGAGAGGTAAGGAGTGAAAGAGAAGAGGCTGAAAGGTTTTCCCAGAGAAGCTATACCTAAAAGTCATAGAAGCTGCTTATAAACAAGAACTCAGTGGGGGAAAATGCAGTGTCTGTTGGATTGTTAGGGATTAAAAGAAGTGGTTGTTAGGCAGAGACAGAGAAAACAGGAGCTATACAATGGATCTCTAAGTTATAACGTGACTGTTTTTCTTCATAGGTGAATACTTTTAACATTTCAAGGAACAATCTTTTATTGTCATGTTTTAAATGGCTTTACAGATTACATGCCCATCTCCAAGCGCCTGGGCAAAGTTTACAGAAACCAGTTATTAGTTATTATTTTTATGATTGTTACATGCACATATTTACAAGCAACTAAATAATTACCATCATGTTTCAATGCAGAGTATTTTTTTGCAATCTGACAACATAATGGCACCAGACACACTGAATAGAGAAACGTATTTTTGATTATGTCTTGGTAATAATTGCCTTCACTGCTTCATAGGAATTGAATATTTAAAATATCCTCATAAAAATAGCAATCCTTTAATAAGTATTATCCTCTTCCATAATGCAAGTACAGGTCATAGAACACCTTTCTTTCCCCATTATTGATGCTGCTAGAAACCAGGTTCATAACTTCATTGTCACTGCAACATTTCTGAAAGATTTTACAGGTGTCTAAAAATGCAGATATTAACCCCTGCTTTAAGTATTTGCTCACCAGCATATGATTGAAAACCCTCTCTCTAAGAACTCCAGATAAGGTGTTTGGCCTGAAATAAAAGAGCTTTTCCAGTTTCTTGGTAAGAGAGAAAAAGAGAGTTCTTTATCGAAAGCATATTAGCATATTTTGCCTCATTAATAACTTCACTGCAGCATTAATTTGCTTAATTATTGCACTTAGAATTCAACATGGTAGCTAATTAATTCAAAGGCTGGGGAAAAAAACTGAATCATAACATATACACACACAGCGCTGTTTTGGGAGCACACTTTTTGGGAAAATCTTTTTTTTTTTTTTGTTCTGTTTCATGAAACACTAAGTCTGTGAATACAGTAAGTTAAAAGTTATCTTTTTAATTATTTATTTTAATACGTTTTCCCAGGTTTGCCCATTTAGTCTTCTCTCCTGATGGATCTTCCTATAATAAATGGAGTTAATGCATCTCAACAGTCTGCTATTGGGACTTCCAACTCCATTACCCACTATTAAAATCTTGTTCTCTTCCTCTGCAAATCTTTCTGTCTATTTTACTGACAAAGGTCAAAAGGCACACTAAATTCTTAAGGTAATTTAAGAACAGGAGTTCACTTCTCTCCAAACCACCCCAAAATTACATTGTCATAGCCCAAAGGGACAAAAATTAAAAAAAAAAATCCAACACCAAAACACCACTTTCCGTTTCCTTAAGTCTTTCATTGTAGCTGACAATTAAAATCTTGTGATATTTGGGTCATGTGTAAAATTCTCACCATCAGAATCAGGAATGATATTCCAGTTAAGCATCTCCTTAACTGCTTGCTTATCAGTTTTACATTTCCACAGGACAAAACCATCAGAAACCTGTTAATGCTCCAGGGCTACTCTGAGCTGACTGTCTCTCAGATGATGCTACAAAAGCTGCCCAGTAACTCAGGGGATTCTCACTGCGATGCTACAGTGATGCTCACAGAGGCATATTGTCCATAGCTGTGTTAACAGAGAATCTCAACTGAATACAGCTACAGCAGAAAATAACTATTTCCATCCCTGCTACTCTACCTGAATAGTTCTATATTGAGAACAAGCTGGTATAGCTGGACTGATCACCATGCCACTCTTTTGTTGCTGGGGCAGCTCACCTCCCACTACAGGCACTTTTCTGCTTTAATCTCTTGCCATCCTCATCCATTTATACTTTGTCACATACCAGCTTGGTGACACAACAGAGTATTTCAAGGTGCTGGCCTCAACTGTCCATGCTTTCATTCTCTTGGGTTGTTTTCATTTGTATAACAAGCTTGCCTACCATCAGCTGTACTTTTTAAAGAGAGATAAAAGGAATGGGGATTGACAGAATCTGCTGAAGGTAGCTTGGACCTTTTGAAGCCTGGTGTTGTAGCTCACGTTAGGTTGCAAAAGTGTTGTGTTTAATGAGTCTCTCTGCTTTTACTGGCAGTATTTACACAAGGACCAGAGCAGTCCAGTAGTGTAGGGGTAATTTTATTAGGGGTTTTGGTGCCCCAAAAGTTATTTAGTCCTGAAAGTACCTAAATTCAATAGTCATTCTCTTTCCAGTTGAAAACATTCTCTTTCCAATGGAAAACATTCTAAAAATTTAGAGTTCTGGTTCCTGGCAAGCCTAGATCTGCTCCAGCTGCAGGGAGCTCAGCCATACAGACTAACAAGATGCAGGCAAAATATACAAAAAACTAAGTTCCCTGTGCAGCCCTCTCCCAAACTTATTGTCAAAGTACACCTAACACTGACACAGTCCCCATGCTCACAAAATGCACCCTGAGGCATTCTACTTTTAAAAAGCATCTGGAAAAGGAGATGCTGAGGATGGTACCCTTCATCTATGTAATAGCTTGAAGGGGCTTTTACAGAGGTTCACACAATTATCTTGTCTCTTGCAATTCCTATTCCCTCTTCTATCCCGTCTCCCTGGAATCATCTCTAAGTGGTGGTTTTTTCCCCACCTCCTAAGCCCATCACCTGGTCATTGTGACCTACAGATTCAAACCCTCTCCACAAGAGCAGAGAACAAACCCTGGTTATGGATAACTGCCATAACCAGAGGCCACCATGCAAGAGACAGATCCTTCATCACGCTCCAGATGTCTCTTGCAGAAAAATAATGAGCCTTGTTCATCCTTCAAGAAAAAAAAAAATTGTTGGTTTTAGGAAGGTAGGAAAGGTCCTACTATGAGGTGAGACCTGTCCCTTTATTGGAGCCAGGAGGTGGGCATTTGGGGCTGCAGGCTGGGAGGGTTTTGAGCTCTGCACCCCTCAGCCTCCCGGTTCCAGCTCATGGGTCTGGTCAGCCCTCCAAGCCATGGAAATCCCTCTGAGTAGCCAAGCCCATAGGCATGTTTGAGAGCTTCAGCTTGGCAAGGGAAAGATGGGCAGGAGACAACCCACAGGGATTGGAAGGCTTCTTCCAGATCTTGCCTCTGGTTTTTGGGTACTGCAGTGCCCTGGGCTGGAAATTCTGTAGCATTCAGTGTCACATTCATCACAAAAATGAAGGATGTCCTTAAATTAAGCATGAGGATGAATAATGAGAGCACACACTCTGTTATTTATCGGACTTTTAAAATCATTTTACATATTTTATATATCAGACCACTTCAAGAACAGAATGAACCATAAATTTTTGTGCACCTAATTCAGTGTCTGCATCACCAGATTTTCCAATACACCTTCTGTGGGATAATCTGGTATCCAGGAAAGAATGGGGTACATTTGGTACTACCTGGATGTCCCTGCTATGAAGTAAGCAGCAAAAAGAGATAGTTTTGCCATTGAAATGTTAACTTTCATTTGCTGCATTGATCCAGTTTATGTATGAAGCCGATCAAATCCCTTTAGAGGAAAACTATGGCTTGAGGCTATCTACAGTCACTTGTGGATAGTCTACTTTTTGGGACCCTTTCTTTTCTGCTGTTTGTGAGGGAAGCTAAAGTCCCTGGTCACAGTTCTGTGCCAAGCTATAGCATCCCCAGCATGTTCTTTATCAGGGGAATTACGGACTGGACACCCAGAGCAAGCAGAGAACCAAAGCTGAGCTGAATTAGCAAAAGATCTATTTAAGGAAACATGCCTAGCATCTGTTTTATCGAGCATATGTACTCTGCTCGTTGCTGTGCACCATTAAGACTTCATGCAGAGATCATAAGGCACACATGAGCACTGCAGAAGCTCCGAGATCGCTATATTTTTCCTTCTTTATTTTGCCTCATCAAAATTTCATTGAGGACCACTCTAGCCTAAAATTACCCCAGTAATAAAACTAAAATCCCCCTGCCAATGATTTGAAGGACAAGGGGGCATCAAATACAGAGGGAATTTTCAGAGTCACTAATACACATTGGGGACGTGACCTTTTTTCAGCTACAGGAGTCTGGATAACTGAGGACAGATGCACTATGTTATACATGAAAACACACGTTTAACCACTGTTACTAATGACAGGATCTAACAAGACAGGATGCTCTGTCCTCTGGCTGTGTTGATCCCAGCAGGAGAATGCCCCAAGTAAGCTTGCCTTCCCACAGACTGAGGGAGGACATCCAGTGGGAGAACAGTCACCCCTTCCACCATCCCATGTTCCCTGGATATACATACCCAGGAGCACCTTCACCAAACACAGAGCCTCCTCCCCACCCTACCATTCATGATGGATGGGACAGAGGAAAACCTGTGGAACATCCTCTGCCCTATGCTCCTGGTTCCTGGGTCTGCACACTGGGAGGACCTGGCAAGGAGCCTTTCTCCAGACAATTCCTAGACTAAAGCATCCCAGCTGCATTATGTGGAGTCTGAACCAGAAGAGAAGAAACAACCCTGCTCGAGCACTGAACTGTCTCACTGCCTTATTTCTGGTCTCGACCCCCCAAAAGGCACACAGGCCAGGAGGTTAATCTAAAATAACAAGAATGTTCAGAAGCTGGCAGCTGGATCTCCTCGGGGTTCACGAGGGGCAGATCAGCCACTCGTTGCTTTCATTATCTGGATTACAATAAAAAGAGAGAAAAGAGGGTAACAGGCATTCACTTCCCTGCAGACTCCTTGCCCAGATGTTAAACCAGCTGGCTACAAAACCCACACAGAGGTTTTGCTGTCAAAGACAGGGTTGACAACAGAAGATGGAAATAGGGCTTCTACCTTTCCCTCTCCTGACAAAACAGATTGAATTATCTGTACCACAGCCTGAATCTGCCACAGCAGATGCCACCTGGGATACTGCTCTGCAGAGTCACACGTCCCCATTGGTACCATGTCCCTCAGGGTTTGGAGAAGGTCTTTGCCACCTGCACCACCTCTTGACAGTGAGCCTAGAAGGGCAGTTCCATGAGGATCACAAGGTGTGGGACCATGGGGCCCACACTTTGCATTGCATTTGCCCTGAACCGCTGCAGCTCCATCCCCATATGGCTTCACAATGTCTTACACTCCACACCGCTGCTTCGAGCTGTTGTAGTGACCCCCCCTCCAAAGACTTTTCATCCTCCTTCTGTTAAATATTCACCTTCCCATTTGTCCAGGACACATTTCAAGTTTGTTTTTATAGTACACTTCTCATGAGAAATTCACTTAGTCCACCAGGCAGGGCAGGAGAGGTAGCTCAAACAGACACCTGCATTAGAGAGAGAATAGTTCTGCCTTCTGGTAATTCATCATATCCTGGGCCATATGCAGGGAATTCAGCAAATACTCCTTAGGAAAACTCCCTTGTGTCCCTAAACTGAAGGGCTGGCACTCTGCACCCTGTTCAGCCACAAAATGCTGGCTTTCATAACAGATAAATAAAAACATTATTGCCAAATGCTTCTCCCTTCTTGTTTCCAAAAAAAATCAGCAGTCTGTTGATAAAAAATTTTGATTTACATAACTATCAACAATCAACCTGATAACAGAGAGCAGTCAACACTGATAAAGAGAAATTGGGACATTTACAAGCTTCAGCATGCTTGAAATCCTGTGTTGTCTCTTTAAAAACAATGAAAAACCATTCTGGATAAAATCTTTAGGAATGTTTTATTTCCTCAAGAGAACAGATCTCTGTTCTTGAAAAAAAAGTCTCTCTAATATTAAAATATACTTAACCTGATAGAACAGAACGTCTCCTTTGAAGTTGCTTCAATCTTTTTAAATATCTAAAGGACCTAACCCACACAGGGCTTGCACGTTTTCAGCTTGAAAAAAAAATCAAAGCTTTCTCCCCTTTTTTCCCCCATGTACACTTGCTTGCCAATTATGGGAATTAGAAAAAAAAATCAGTGTTTGAAAGAGGTAGAGCTTTTTACACTTTTGTAATTATGCACAGGATTTAATGATTTGGGGAGAGGGACTGCTTGCGGGGAGAGGAGAGTTTTATTCCAAGGCACTTTCATCCTGGACCAAGTGTCAGCCACCAGGTGATTTTTCACAGGGATCACCACGCTCCTCTGCTTAACAGCTCATCTCTGATTTGCTCAAACGATCAACAGCTCCTCATCTTCTTTATTAGTCTCTCTGTGTATCTGCCCAGCAATGAGCTCCAGCTCCTGCAGCCAGAGAACAAGCCAAGAATAGCCAGATCCAGAGCTGTGAAAGATATTCTTCCAGCATCATCTGGCTCCTTGGCAGAGTCTGCGGGCAGCTGTACTCACAGCCCTGTGCCTGCCGCTGGGTATGTCATGTGGCCATGCCATAGTGGCACTGGCTGAGCATCTCTGTCCTCCTGGACACAATTTTCCTTTGATTCACCTTGAATTCGAGAAACCCGTTATAATACTGTTGTCTCAGATTTGATAAATAAGGGCTTTTTTTTTTTTTTTTTTTTTAATGGCTGCCCATAAAAAATAACCCACACCTCTTGTTTCTGCTGTCATACTTTATAAATCTACATGCTGCCTTTAAGGACCATTCCCTTTGCCATATAGGACATACTCCAGCGGCACTTTTTCACAGCACACGAGCAGGATCTTTTCCAGTTGATTTGTAGCACAGGGGCTGGACTTCTTCACTGAGGGATAAACAAAAAGCCTGAAAAAAGAGGCATGGAGCAGACAACAAGAGGGCTACCTCTCTGCTGCTCTGGAGATTAGAGCTACATTAGTCAGTCCATAATTTTCAAAACATCTTTACCTTTTGGTTTTTTTTCAGGAAAAACACACCAAAAACTTAAAGTAAGCAAAATGTTATCCCTGATTTAAAGGATGCAATCCTACATGGCTATTGCCTTGTGCTTTTCACTTCTTTCCTTCTTCCTCCTTTTCTTCCTTTCACAAGAAAGACCAGTAAAAGCTCTGTGTATATTAGCTACAAGCTTCATCTATAAAAATCCTGTCTTAAAATATTACTCATATCACACTGTTACACAATCAAATTTCATAGGAAACAGAGAACTAAATACAACATAAATTACCTCAGCATTACAATTTGGGCATAAATTATCTGAACTAAACAAAATCTGACCTTGTTTCTACTAGTTTGGTCAGTGTCTCCATTTTAGATGCTGCAGGTCATCCTTAAGCATAAGTTTGTCCTTTCAGTTGATTTTTACATTTAGATTGGTTTAATAAATCATGACATAACAAGCATTAAAATATAAGCATTTTCTACCTAAGGAACTAGCAGTCTGTCATCTTCGGCAGTAGATGTGACACAGCTGAACAGC
This sequence comes from Corvus hawaiiensis, assembly GCF_020740725.1. Lineage (NCBI taxonomy): Eukaryota > Metazoa > Chordata > Aves > Passeriformes > Corvidae > Corvus > Corvus hawaiiensis. The sequence goes on along the minus strand of NC_063214.1, from coordinate 62,141,803 downwards.
TGAATCAAAAAAAAGATGATATTTCCATGGACTACAACTGATGCAATTGTATACAGGCATTTGTCTGCTTAAAGTTTCAACCCCGATAGTTTTTTCCTTTCTTATTGAATTTGTCTAAATCCAATTGTGAGCTCTTCAGGGCAGCAATCTGTCTGCTCATATGTTCATAAAGCACCATATACACCTATGGAAGTCTGTGATAAGTAATTTCTGATCTGTTTATGATTAAAGAGGGATTTCAGGTGAAATATTATTAATTGAAATAGACAGGCTACGAGGACAGCTTACATTGCCAACATGCTTAAGTCAGACATGATGCTTCAACACAGGATGGCAGCCAACGTGCTATGCACAGTCTGAGCTTGCTCATGTGCAGCTCTAAATGCATTTTGAGAGCCACCCTACAGCCATCCCCCATGCCCCGACACCATGCCCTTAAACAACACATTCTGCAGCATGGGAGCACTCTCTGTGAAATGCTTGGTGCTGCAATACACATCTGTTTATGAGGATACCTACTGTTTTTTCCAGGGTTACTCTCTGAGAGCAAGCCAGACATGCTGCAGAGTGACTGGAAAGACAGGAGTGCACTGTCTCAATAGGAGGTGGAAAGAAAGTGGGACAAGCCACAGAAGGGGGAGCAGAGGGAGAAGGCAAGAATTTATTATATTAATGGGATCACCCCGTGACTTGCTGGAGGGATGAACATAACCAGACCAGTCTGTTCCCCACTTAAAGGCAGTTGATTTGTGCAGGTGATACATCCAACGTGAGAGTCCAGCTGCATGATGCATGCATGGATGAAGCTCCTGGCATGCTTAGGATTACCGTATTTATGATAGCAAGAAGGCATGTGATAGCCTTCTGGGAACAAACATCAGATCAGGCCTTTGCCTGCACCCCAGAACATGATGATGCCTATTAGTGGCCATCCTAAAGTCCCCCATCTTCCAGAAAATCAGCCATACACATGCCCTTGCTGTCCCCCAAAGACAAGGGCTTTTCCTCAGCCCTTCCCAGTCCAGATTCCTTAGCTTCCCACGAAGTGCCTATACCCAACATTTGTGGCCCCAGACCTCTTAAACGAACTCAGAGCTCAAATTCTCCAGCGACTTCCAGACCACAGCTCCTAGCCTCTCCCCCACTCCAGCTGCCATCCCCAAAGCCAGCATTCTCACCATATCTCTCCCATCACTTTCCCCACCAAGACCTCAGCTTCCCAGGGTTTCCCAAACACCATAGCTTTCCCCAACCCTACACCACAGACTTGCCATCTCACAGCTTCCTTTCCTCCCTCCAGGGTCTACCCATACTTCCCCCTTTCAAATAGTCCCACCAAGTCCCTTTACCACCCAATCCCCCCACCTGGTCCTCCCTCTCCCACCTTTGCTCACAGCCCAAATTTTCCCATCACCCCATCTCCCTCCTATGTCCCCTCTATACAGAGAGTCCTACCTGCCTGCATCCCTGCCATTCATATCTGCCATGCTGCTGACAGGCCTGACATCCCAATGGAAGCAGACCACCAGCTTCCCTCACCAGATGAAACTCCACAGCTCCCTTTCCCTGCCCACTTCCTCTACAAAAGAGTCAGTCTGGAGGAAATTCCCATCCATGAAGACTTCTCTGAGATTTTAGGTGTCTGGAAGGGTTTTAGAAAAATCAAATCAATAGCTTTGATTTGTTTCATTTCAGCATTTCAGGCTGAACCCACTGCCCTCTGTGGAGTGCTATTTTAATGGCAACACAAGGAGATATCTTGCCCAAAAACACACACAGAGCCCAAGGCCTGAACCTTCAAACACACAAGGCACACCTTAACCAAACTGTGCCTGTGCATTTTTGGCCACCCAAAATGAGTTCTGCACAGCTCTGCTTTAAGGCTCACCTGGGTCTTCAGCCTTTGACCACCTTAGAAGGCTTTTTTCTTCCTCAAAAAGCTGCAGCCTCTGTATAAAGCTTTGCTGCTATTTATTCTCTAAAGCCACATTCCCCAGGCAGCAAAACAAGAAAGTCCCATGCAGAGGTTTCTTCCTCAAGGCGGGAAGAGCAAAGAAGGTTTACAGCTGCAGGGAAAAGGAGACCAAGAAGGTCACTGTGTACCTGGAGGACAGTGACAAAAGAAGTCACCACCTGGGCAGCCAAAGTTTGTAGCTTAATGAGCAATCACTGATCTAAACCCCCATCAAGCCAACTTGTGCTATTACAGGGCAAACAGGACAGGGTTTTCCCTCCACAGACCTGTATATTTCCATGGCTATGGCACCCAAGAGAACTGCGCTGGAAGTACATTGGTAAGACTGCAAAGTCAGGCACTTACACTAGGAAATATGGAGCCTAAGGTGGTCTGGGCATCCCCAGTCACACTGTGATGCAATCCTTATTTGCACAGAGACGTGACACTTCTCCGCCATCCTCCTACTCTGTTCCGCAGACCCAAGAGCTTCAGTGGTATATTCTGGGTCCTTGCTCCTTGGTCAAAATTTCCTCATATCACTCAAGCCCTGCTCAGGATGAAAGCAATAATTTACTCATAGACTTTTCTTTGGCCTTCCCTGCTCTTAAATTAGAGTGATTCACAGATGTTAATTATCTTATTTCCATAATGAACCTGTGGAAGGAAGGTGTACCATTAACTCCAAATTACAGCTGCTGAGCTGAGACACAGAGCTGCAAGTTAGTAGATTAATATCTGCTCATTTTGCACACCTAAGGTGAAATACTCAAGGCTAGCTTTCATTCACTCTGTAGGGCCTGACATTGCAAAATCCATGATGCTTTATTCACATCTCCTTGGACTTTAAGGTACAGATCCTGGAAAAGCATAACTTCACCAGCAGGTCTCCAGCAGTTGTCCCCAGGATTGCAAGCCTTAGGTCCATTGTACAGACCATGTCCTGTTTGAGGAAGCACGGAACCAAGACCAGCATTAGGCTATCATGGCCAACCATTCTAGAAATCAAGAGAGTTAGGGATGTTTTGCTAGAGGTTTTTGATGGCTCTTTCCTGACACCAGACAAGTAGTTGTCTCTGTCTCTCAAGCAGCCAGAATACTGATCCAAATTTGCAGCAGACCAGGAAAAAAGAGGGAATGGTTACCTGCTTAATCTCTATTCTACTTAACTCCTGCAGGCTGCACCATTTAAAATGTATAGTCCAATTTGGCTGAATGCTTACCAAAATGGCACAAGTCACCTGCCTTCATCTTCTTGCAAAATGTCAAGTCCTCAAATGAAACCATGAGAACTCCATGATTTAGGAAAAAAAAAAAAAATACACAAAAAAGCCAGAAGAGAAAAAGAAGAGCCTGGATATTTATCCCCCAGGCAAAACAACCATTAAAAAGCCTAGGATAAATTTACCCTAGCTACTTTTCTGGAGATAACTAACCTGCTTCAGCTGAAACTTTCTCTTAGAAAGAACCAACAGTCTGAAGTCAACCCCCGGGATGGAAAATTTCAGCTTAAACAGTTAATACATGGTGAAGAATAAGCTCCTCTAGACAGACATCTGTTCAGTGTAAGTACTGTTGTTACAGGACATAGTGAGCCCTGAGTGCCTTTCCCCAACAGTGCCTGCTGTCGTCTCTGCCTCCACTACCTTTGCCTGGCTCTCTGCTGCCCCTTCCCAGCCCGGCTCTCCCAAGGCAAGTCTTACATTGCCATCTACACGACCCAACCTGACACCAATTTCTCACCCTGGCTGTTTTATCTGGGGTAAGATAGCACAGCAAACCCAGTTCTGGGGAGTCACTAATCCAGAGCCTTCAATCCAAGCTACTGCTCTCCTACACATACTTACAGTTCTATATACTTTTGTACTTTTTACTGTCCTTATCTCCTGTGGGTCCGCCACAGGATTTTACTGGTTAATGGCTTTATCCCCAAGCTGAGCATACAATCTCCAGTCATTAGTAAGCTGCATTTGGATGTGGTATATCGTCCTCTTTGCAATGCCAGGGGTGTCTTGCACAAGCCTCCCTCACTCTTTTGATGGACTGTAGACAGCTTGCTCATTAGTCTAGTATCTAATTGCATATCAGTCACACTCTCAAGCTCCTCATTACTTCACTTACACAGCTACAGTAATTAGATTTCACATTTCTTTACACTCTCATGGCATTGTTTTAGCCTACTGAGGAAGCACTCATATATAATACACATATATTATAAATTATCTCCTGTAATTATCATATTCATTATAATACATAACACATGCATATACATACATAACGTTGCTGAGGCAAACTCGAATCTCTTCAGTTCTAAATGTTCAGGATGCTCCAAGAGCATCTCCAACTGCTTGTTTGTTAGTTTTAACTTCTGCAAGGCTTCACCCATCTATGACCCTTCACTTACAAACCGTGCCTGATTGCATAATTTCCTACTTTTCCCCCACCACCACGTACCTGTCTGGAAAAACAAAGCCTTCAGATCTGCTCACTGCAGAGATGCAAATTCTTTTAGGCAGAAAAACGAATCTGATGTTTAGTACAGAAGCAAACAGAAAAGTCGCTTGAGCCGTCAGCCCTTATCTTTTGGGATAACATAGATTTTATGCCTCTTTTTTGGTCTAATTTGATGCATTTCTTTAGCACCTACTCTCTAAGCCTCCAGCTTTTACGTGAGATCATTCCATACATTTATTATGGCACTTAAAAAGCAATAACAATTTATTTAGCTTTTCAGAACAGAATTCTGCAGACTTTGGGGGCAGATGATTTTTTCCCAGGGATCACGTGTGAAATATGTGATGGTGTCTGTATTTCCAGATGCAAAAACCACAGACATGGGGTAGCAATGTGTGCCTCTTTTTAAAGTGAGTTAAATAAGTGAAGGCACCAAATGGCTAAATTTGAAAAGGCAAACAGGTAATACCCCACAAACTGTAAAAGGGCTGTATCTTCATAGAATATGTCTGCAGAAGTAAACTAAGCAGAGCCAGAGTATGGAGCATTTTATTCAGCATTGTAGATGTAGCCATAGAGACTGCAGTGTTTTCCAAATCGCTGCCTTGTCCTGCTGTGATGCACATTTACAGGTGCAGGAGGGACGAGTGACATTAGGGGTCTGACTGGCTAATTACTAAAGATGGGCAAACATGCCCTTCAGGGCTGTGGTACAGATGCATCCTTCAGCCACGGGAAACAACTCTACTTCACTCTGCCACCAACTCCAATCCCAGGTCACATCACCCAGGGCCAACATTCTGCCTCCTCAGCCAGACCCCTTCAGTGAAGTGTATGTGGAGAATGAGTAAATGCCATGCATGAAAGATGAACAGTGAGTACAGGAATGTTTCATAGGTCTGGAGGTGCTGCAGAGGTCAAAGAATGGCAGATATGGTAAAAAAAGTCTACCAGTGGCCTCGAAAAGCAGTCTGATCTATCCTGAGCAACACCCTAAACTCATGAAATGCAGCACAGTGCAGTAGCAGAAAACCTTAAAGCAAAAATCCTGGGTGAAACACTCAAGAGCACCCAAATGATTTAAGAACCAGATTTGCCAAGCTTCTGAAAAGTTTACTTCTTGCCAACTCAGTACTAATATCTAAAGCCTTTCCATCTGTCTTGCAATGGGATGTGTTTGTTCTCCATCCTCCTCTGTACAGCTGTGTGCTCTTTTCCTGCCCTGCTCTGCCTGGAGCTGGCAGCGTGTCAGGCAGCAACACCCTGGCAGACATCGAAGATAAAATCTGTCACCCAACACATTAAAGGTGGGGGCAGAGAGGGACATTTAACTCTGAGCTCTCCTGAAGATTGGAAAGGGAGATGATCCTAAAACCAGGATGAAGGAGAGCAGCCTGATGGAACTCGCCGCCACTCCCCCACATCCTTCAATTGCAGGGTGCTCCTCACTGTGCCAAAATAAAACCTGGTGCTGGGCAGACTCCCAGCCCTAGAAGCGGCCGGCTGAGGGAGGATGCTCACAGAGTGTGCTCCTGCCCTGGCAGGCGGCCAAGTGTGGCAGCCGCCTGCGTCTGAGTTCTTCCCCTGCTCTCACAGCCTCTTCAACAGAAGTGACACGAGGCACACTCTTGCTCACAGCCTGCTGCCGCTCAGGAGCTTGGGAGAAGAAGAGACTTAGTCCTTCACAGCTGGGGGCTCTGACTTTGCAAACTGAGGCGCGATTAAGATGGAGGACAAGGGGGGAAGCAGGGGGGAGAAGGAAAGGCGAGATGGAGGAAGGGACTCATGGCACATGTCTGAGTCCCTGATTCTCTGTCGCATTTTTCCCCCATGCTTCCTCTCACTCTCACTGTAATCCTCTGGGAAACAACCAGGAGCAGACCAGGGCCAGAACTTGCAAGCCCCCTCAGCCTGGGAATCAGAAGCTGTGGCACTGTGCCCAAGCTCATTAACTGTGCTGCAATATTGGGCTAATTAGCTCCAGCATGGCATCACGCTAATGCAACTTCTCGGTTTCCAGGACTTCAACAAGGATTGCTTCCCAATGTCCCCTCCTATGTCACAGATGTGTCAGTGGAGGGTCAAGAAATCACATGCACAGGGTAATACTGAAAACATATAGACAGCAGAGAAATTGAAAGGCTATTTTTATGGGCATAGTAAAAATATATTAGCATGTGTGTAACTATCCTTGTGCTTATATAAGAATATGATCTTACTGGGAAGGACTTCCAAAACTGTAGGAAGGAGACAAAGCCCAAAGAGTGACTGGGCCATACTTGTTCAGTGTGGCACTGGGTGGCTGACACTGTCTGGCCAGGGGCAGCAGAAGGACATGCAGAAAAGGACTTTGCACACCAAATAGCCGGGGAGCTGTTTCTCAGATAAATCAGTGGAGCCCATCACAACCACCACACATAAGTATTCGCAGAGGACTGTACATCTTTCTGGGATCTAAGAGGTGTATTTCTTCCACCCATTCATCATTTGTAAGAGTCTAAAATTCCAAACAGTCCTTCAAGGAGGAGAGTGTGAATGAGACCCAGGAGGAAACAAGGAGCTGCTGGAGGAAAGCCAAATACATCAGTCCAGACACCTTCAAAGTGCTGTGAAAGACATCCCAGCCAGGCATGTAGCAGCAGCCATGGAGCAGGAGCACCAATTTGCGACAGCCAGGGAGAGGAGCTGTGCAACTCCCCTCTTTAATATCCCAGTGATCTGACCAGACCTCAAGCTATGGAGAAGGTAAGCACTTCTTCTAAAGGTCCAGATTGGAGACTGACATGAATAACTCTGTTACCTGCACTCCCTAAAACCAAAGGCACAAAGGCAAAACAGCCAGAAAGGACCTGTATAATAAAGGTAGTTACTTCTAAGGGCACCTCTGATCTCCTAACAGTCCTCGTAGCAGGCAAACAGCAGGACCTGGGCTGTCACCTGTCCAATGCACCCACAGTCTTTAGACATGAGGGGTTGAATCTGAGAGAGCCTTAAGTCCTCAGTCAAGCTAAAATATGTCCAACTTCCACAGCATTCAATGACAATTGAATACCTAAATATCCCAGACCTTGGTGGGACTGAGCCCTGCTCCAGATGAGAGAGATGAGAACTGAATGTGAGAACCTGCCTCGCGGTTTAACAGCTAAAAAGCCTCATTTATCTCTTCTGGGGCAGAACAGGTAGAGGGTAAAGACAGTTGGAAAAGGGGCAGGAGGTGGGGGAGTGGGCGGAAGAGCAGAAAAGGAAAGAGACACCAAGGAATAAGGTTATGTGGGAACATAAGCTGGGTGAAGAGGCAAAAACTCATATTCAGATACCTTGCAGGCAAGACAGACTAGGAAACACCCCCAAAAACCTGCAGTAGACCCTGGCTGAAGATGACATGGGGAAACCTTTAGGAATGCACCGCCACAGGGATACCCCCGGGCAGCTCGCACGAGGCCCACGCTGTGTGGGGAATGCAGAAAACTGGTCTTTTGTTTCATGCCCCTTTGTTTTAACCTCTTGAATCAAAGACCCCAGCTGCTACTCCGGGAGAAGCTAGAAATTAATCCAATTAAAAAATAAATTCCCTGTGGAATCAAAACTGCTTGCCGGGTGGGGGGTATGGGCACACAATTTCTTTCTTCTGCAAAACAAACTCCTTCTTCTAACCCACATTTCACAGAGGGGAGATGCAGGCAGGGAAGCATTTGAAGCAAATAAACAAATGATCAGAATGATTTATAACCACAGTACCAACCCACAGCTCACGGGAAGGTTTGCAGCCGTGTCTTCTGTAGCCCGCATGGCGTGAGACAGAAGCACAATGCCATGTGCCACCCTCCAACACAAACAGTCAGAGAGCAACAAAACCCTTCACTGCTTCGTTCCACTCTTTTGTTTTCCAGGGGTTTTGGGCAGCCCAGGCTTGTGGAGCTTGACAGGTTAACCCACACTTCCTTGGTTTCAGCAGAAATGATTAAACAGGGGGGATTGTTTAGGCCCTGAAGCAGAAGGAATTCCTTTGTTTTTGTAGATCACTCCAAGACAGCCAAGCCCATTGGGATGCCCAAGAAGAAAGAGGCAGGGCCTGAGCATGGAGATGAGTTTCCAGGAAGGGAGGTCCATGCCACCACTCTGCAGGCTGAGACAAGGGGTGGGGGGCATGGACCTCGACTTTACATCTGGAGAGGGGGTCAAACAGACCCTCTGGGTGTGTGGGTGAGCAGGACCAGCTGGAGACCATGCCCAGGTAGCCTGGCTTCTCCTGAGACGCAAAGTCATACGTAGGGCTTGTGCTACAAGGGGAGCCCACTCCACCACCCTGAGGGCATGCACTCACCATTCAGCCTGTGTTGAGAGGGCCAGAGGGGGGCACTTTCAATAGCCAAGGCTTGATGCCCTTAAGATTTCCTGGGAACAGGGAAGCACATATAACACAGCAACCTCTCCTTAAAGCCTGGCTTGCTTCCACTGCCCCATGCTTCCATGAAGCTGCACACTCTCCCTCAAGGTACATATGGTCCTGAGATACTAAACAGGAATTCTGTGGGAGCTTTACCTTCTCTCACACTTCTGAAACATAAAACGTTCTAGCTTGTCTCCATGAACAGAGATCCCTGGGCAGAATCCCAGGTACCTGTTGAGAGGAGGGAAGTCTTACCCTGTTGCACCGGGGACACTTAACACCTTGAGATGTAGGCAAACCGACTGTGCTGTAAGTGATGAGAAAAAGGGCCACAGCAGCTGTCAGTGCTCAGCTGGACGAGAGAAGAACAGGATGAGATCCCGGGGTTTTGCCACCCCTTGTAAGGCAATAACTCCCTGGAGACAGGGAAAACCACCCACAAACTTTATTTCTAAGAGCTGAACTGGGGGGGAAAGAAGTAAGTTTAAAGCTGAAAAAGGGAACCTGGAGTGATTTGCTAGTGATCACTTACTTGATTGATGTTGGCAACAGGCTGGTGGTCTAGGAGTGCTCCCCCTCCTTAGGAACAACACATTACCCAAGAACCCAGGTTCACAGAGATGCATGGGGAAGCCTTGCTTTTTCCTTTGCCTGGCACCCATCTCTCGAAGCAGCTTTGATTTCTGTGTCTAATAGGTACAGAATGTAGCTTGGCAGCAGAGCTCAGACCTCTGGACACCGCAAAACACCTCCTTCTTTGCACGTTCTGAGTCTCCGCAACAACACTAAGTGCAAGAGAGCTGGTAAATTATTAAAACAACCTTGCAATAGCTCCAGAGAAACCACCAGTGCCTCAGATTCAAAGGAAAGGCTGTGGTGTGAGAATCCCCATTAGTAACAATACGCACAGTTTGCAAGAACATATGTCCCCGCATGGAGCAATCGACCAATCTGGGCTGTTTAACCACAATATTTCAAAGAAGTGCTTTTAATGCAGCTGATCCGTATGTTTATTTTGAGCTGTGAAACAAGATTCTTCACTAGCCTTTCAGAACATTTCTGTGGTGGACTCTATCCAAACTATTGGGGAGAAGGCTTTGCTCCAGCAGAGACTGATACATTGGAGGGTTTTTTTAAATCAAAGTCACAATAGCAGAAAAGGAATAACCCAAGCAGGCAGAAAGTGCATTTGGCCTCTAAAACAAAACACACACCAAAAAAAAAAAAAAATAGAAAAAGGCATGAGGAGCAAGACCCGACTGTGACCCTCTTAAAAATGGGTTTGGATCGAAAGGATGTGAGAGGGGGACTGGGTGGATGGGAAAGAGGAAGGATTTCCAAGCCTCTTTCTGATTCAGATACTTGAGCACACATTGAAAATACAGCCCTTTGCACCCTTTTCTCCTGCAAAGTGTGTGGGAGGTGAACACAGGTCCTGGTTTATCGATTGATTGGTTTTTTTGTAAAGAATAAGAGCTCCTCGTGAAATAGCCATGCCTTTGCAGGGAGGGGGAGGTGGGGGAAAGGTCTGGTCTCCTTCCCTGCTCGATCTAATCCTAATTAAAAATAAATTACATGCTGTATGGAACTTGAAATGGCAAAGATAATCCTGTTACACACGAGGGGCCGCCCCGCTGCCCACTGCCCGCTCCCGGCCAGCGGCCCCGTTCCCAGGCAGCCCGGTCCCAGTCTCTACACCTCAGACCTCCGCCCGGTCCGGACACCGGCCCGGCTCTGGGCGGCCCGGCCCGAACGCTCTCCGCCCAGCCGGGCGGCCGCCTGCGGAGCTCCAGCAGGCAGGAGAAAAGAGCTCCGCGGAGGTTTGTTCGTATGGAAACCGGGAGCTTTTGTTGGCGGCGGAGCGTGCCCCCCTCCCCGCGCCCCCGCAGCCAGGGCCGAGGAGCGATTTAAATCCCATTTCCATAAGCCGGCGCTGCGGGCAGCCCGCCGCCCCCCGCTCGCGTGCCGCCCCGCGCAGCGCCCCGCGCACCCCGGGATGGAGCCCCGGGATGCTACCGCGCTCCGTGTGCCGAGCCCAGCGCCTTTATCCCAGGTTTTCCAAGGAAACCGGAGCGGGGTTGGATCGGACCGCATTCTGTCACCCTCTTCCTTTAAAATGCATCTCTTGGGTTCCCTGAGACATGGGAAGAGGGAAGGGAAGGGAAGGGAAGGGAAGGGAAGGGAAGGGAAGGGAAGGGAAGGGAAGGGAAGGGAAGGGAAGGGAAGGGAAGGGAAGGGAAGGGAAGGGAAGGGAAGGGAAGGGAAGGGAAGGGAAGGGAAGGGAAGGGAAGGGAAGGGAAGGGAAGGGAAGGGAAGGGAAGGGAAGGGAAGGGAAGGGAAGGGAAGGGAAGGGAAGGGAAGGGAAGGGAAGGGAAGGGAAGGGAAGGGAAGGGAAGGGAAGGGAAGGGAAGGGAAGGGAAGGGAAGGGACATGCGGTTTCCCGGGGAAGCAGTTGCCCCTTAGGACCCCCATCTTCCCTCCCCGTCAGGTCTTCTCCCTGCGGGCCGAGGCCGGCAGCCGCCCTCCCCATGGCTGCTGAGGCACTGCGGGGCTGGGAGCGGGCTCCGCGCAGGGCCTTGGTGCCTTGCGGGGCAGATGGTTTCGTTCCCCCCGGTTCGTGCCAGGTTTCAGCCTCATGCTGTTATTTTGTTCTTCTGGAACGAGACTGGTGTTGCTTCCCAGAGAGGCCCTATTAGGACAAAAAGAAAATCCTGTGAATAGGCGTAACAGGGCACCAGGAGGGATAGGTCTTAAATGTATTTTAATATGAGCAGGGCATTGTGTGTAATTCAGCGCTCATCATCGTTTAGTCAAAGAGTTATGGCAGTGATTGGGAATGAATAGAGCGACATAATGGATACATGTGGCGTTTGCTCATTATATTCAACTTAGTCCAACTCCTCTGTGGAAACTGTTCAACTTTCTCTCCCTTTAGCCTGTCATAGTGAAATAATACAGACATTGGTTCCTCGAATGGGATAGCCTGCCATGCTATTATATTTCTACAGCTAACGAGGGCTTCATAAGCCTTTGATACAGCCTGATCTTTGAAACCTTTCCAAATCTCCTCAAGCTTATGCTAAATCCTATTTGGAACTTTTTTTTTTTCTTTTTTTCCTCCTCGCCTGCTAGTGCCCCAGGCTTAAGAAACCCGGGCGGTGACATGCATACTAAAGCATGCGAGGACACCTCCTGAAAGGCGACTTACGGCGCTGATCACAGGCTCTCACGCGAGTGACACACCACTCCGGGCGCAGCTGAATGCCGTCCCCCCCTCCCCCGCACCCCGCTAATGCGCGCCCGCCCCGCGCCCCCGTCCGCGCCCGCGCGGCACGCCGCGACACAGCGCGACATGCCACGACACGGCACGACATGCCACGGCACGGCACGCCACAGCACGGCACCTGTGTCAGGATTAACAAACCCCACCGCGCATTGCACTCCGTGTTCCCCGCGCCAGCTCCGCTGCCGCGCCACCGGAGAGAGGGGAGAGACGGGAGGGGCAGGAAAGGAGGGGAAAAAAAGAAAGAAATAAATTGGGAAAAAGAAATAGCGACAGTGCGGGGGAAGAAAAAAAGAAAAGGAAAAAAGAGAAAAGAAAATAAAATAAAAGAAGACCCCCAGACCCCGCAGAGTTAAAGAAAACAAAGGCGAGCGCTCCGCGACCCCGCTCCCGCGCCCGCGTCCGCGCCCGGCCCGGCCCGGCCCGGGGAGCGCCGGGGGCCGCCCGCCGCCCGCGCCGCGCCGCCTCCCATTGGCTCGGCCGCCCGCTCATTTGCATAGCGCCCTCTATGAAAGGCGGCGCGGCGGCGCGGGGGGCGCAGACGGCGGTGGTGCCACTTCAGACCCTCGTCCATCCCGCCCGCACCGCGCACATCCCGCCCGCACCGCGCACATCCCGCCCGCACCGCGCCGCCGGGCTGAGCCCGCGCCGCTGCCATGAGCCCCCTGCGGCTGCTGGCCGCCGCCAGCCTGCTGGCCCTGTCCCGCTGCAAGACGGTGAGGTATCGCACCGACGAGGAGGGCGCGCCGGGCACGGTGATCGGTACGCTGGCCGACGAGATGCCGGTGAAGGCGCCGGGGGAGATGAGCTTTCGCCTGATGCGGCAGTTCAGCAACAGTTCGCTGGTACGGGTGCGGGAGGAGGACGGGCAGCTGAGCATCGGTGAAGCGGGGCTGGACCGGGAGCGGCTGTGCGGCCAAGCCCCACAGTGTGTCCTAGCCTTCGATGTGGTGAGCTGCTGGCGGGAGCGCTACCGCCTGGTGCACGTGGAGCTGGAGGTGCGTGATATCAATGACAATGCTCCACGCTTCCCCCATGCCCAGATGGCGCTGGAGGTGTCGGAGAGTGCTGCACCCGGCACTCGCCTCCCACTGGAGGTGGCTGTGGATGAGGATGTGGGCTCCAACTCTATCCAGAGCTTCCAAGTCTCCCTCAACAGCCACTTCGGTGTGGAGGCACAGACACGGGCGGATGGGGCACGCTGCGCTGACCTGGTGCTGCTCCAGGAGCTGGACCGCGAGCGCCAGCCCTCCTACACCCTGGAGCTGGTGGCCAAGGATGGTGGCAGTCCAGCACGCTCAGGCACAGCCACCGTGCATGTTCGTGTCCTTGATGCCAATGACAACAGTCCAACCTTTGCCCAGAGCTCAGTCACGGTGGAATTGCCCGAGGATGCACCGCCCGGCTCCCTGCTGCTCGATCTGGATGCTGCTGACCCTGATGAGGGCCCCAATGGGGAGGTGGTCTATGCCTTTAGCAGCCAGGTGCCTCCTGAGGCACGGCGGCTCTTCCGCCTTGACCCACGCTCAGGCCGCCTCACATTGGAGGCTGCCGTGGACTACGAGCGCACCCGCACCTACGAGCTGGATGTGCGTGCCCAGGACCGCGGAGCCAGCCCTCGTGCTGCCACCTGCACCGTCGTCGTGCGCCTCACCGACGTCAATGACAACGCTCCACGCATCAGCATCAGTGCCCTCCGTGGTGCTGCCAGCACCACCGGCGTGGCCTATGTCAGTGAGGCAGCAGCCAGTGAGAGCTTTGTGGCCCTTGTCAGCGCCACAGACCGCGACTCGGGTGCCAATGGGCAGGTGCGCTGCAGCCTCCGTGGCCACGACCACTTCGCCCTGCAGCGAGCCTACGAGGACAGCTACATGATTGTCACCACAGCGGCACTGGACCGCGAGCGCATCCCTGAGTACAACCTCACCGTGGTGGCTGAGGACCTGGGCTCGCCGCCCTTCAAGACCGTCCGCCAGTATACAGTGCGGGTGAGCGATGAGAACGACAACGCGCCACTCTTCGCCAAGCCCCTCTACGAGGTGGCTGTACCAGAGAACAACCCCCCAGGCGCCTACATCACCACAGTGGTGGCTCGTGACCCTGATCTTGGCCACAATGGTAAGGTCACCTACCGGCTCCTGGAGATGCAGGTCATGGGGGCCCCCATCTCCACATACGTCTCGGTGGACCCCGCCACCGGGGCCATCTATGCCCTCAGGACATTCAACTATGAGATCCTCAAGCAGTTGGACCTGAGGATCCAGGCCACTGATGGTGGCTCCCCGCAGCTCTCTAGCAGCACCCTTGTAAAAGTAAGAATGGTGGACCAGAATGACAACCCTCCCGTCATCATCCACCCAGTGCTCACCAATGGGACTGTGGAAATTGGTGTGTCCAGCAAGACATCCCGTGACTCCCTGGTTGCCCAAATCAAAGCTCGAGATGCAGATGATGGGGCCAATGCCGAGCTCACCTTTGCCTTCCTGGAAGAGTCCCAGCAGGACCTTTTCACCATCAACCCAAGTACTGGGGACATTGTGCTGAGGGGTGACCTCTCTGAAGAGCTGGGACAGCTATTCAAGGTCATCCTCACTGTGACAGACAATGGCAGACCTCCCCTGGCCACAACCGCCACAGTCAACTTCCTGGTGACCGCCACTGCTCCATCCAGTATCCAGGACATAGCCAAGCCCAGCTCCTGGGAAGGAAAGGCTTTGCAGTGGGACATTCCTCTGATCGTGATCATTGTCCTGGCAGGCAGCTGCACTCTCCTCCTGGTGGCTATAATCACCATTGCCACCACCTGTAACAGGCGCAAGAAGGGGAACAACATCAAAAACAGCACTGCCTTGAAGGACCAAATAGACATCTCCCACCTGGAGAAGGGCTGTCAGGAGGAGAGCAGCCAGAGGGGGAACATGTTTGAGGTACGAACCTTTCCCAGCAAAACCTCTTTCACCAGCCCCGACCCCTCTCCAGCTGCTGAAGAGATCTCCGCCACTGAGAGTGGCAGCGACAGCACTTGCCTCTACGAGGGTCAGAAGAGGCTGAGGGGACAGAGTGGGGAGGTAAGGTCCCACCACGGGGAAGTGGGGCAAAAGGTGGGGGGTGTCTTGGGGGATGTGAGTTGCAGAGGTGCAGTTAATGTTGGTTTACCCTTCAGTGCTTCCCTTTCTCATGTCTCCTTTGATTTCCCTCCCCACCAGCAGGGTTTTGCTGCCACTCCGAGCTACAACAAGGAGCCTGCTCCCCCTGTGGCCATTTGGAAGGGACACTCCTTCAACACTATCTCCGGCCGGGAGGCAGAGAAGTTCAGTGGCAAAGACAGTGGCAAAGGCGACAGTGATTTTAACGACAGCGACTCAGATATCAGCGGAGATGCCCTAAAGAAAGACCTCATCACACACATGCAGAACGGTAAGGGCTCTGCCCCTGCTCCCCACTGGCCCTCAGACAGAAAGATGGGTGGGTGGGGAGGTGGGTGAAAGGACCCGTCCATGGGACACGGATCAGGCAGGGCAGCTGGAAGGGGAGCCACACACTGCGTGGCTCAAACTGCCCATCTCTTTGCGGCAGGCTGTTAGATGTTGGTTCCCCTCTGCACTGAGAGCCCAGCACAAATTAGCAGATGCTGGAAGTACTGTAGGATTTGGGTTTTCTTCCCAAAAAAAGGTTCCCTTAAAGTTAGAATTGTGAGGAGTGTCCCTATCAAACAACATTACCTAACCAAGCATGGCTTTTTGTTGTGCTGTGGAACATCGCCTCCCCACTCCTGCTGTCAGTGCAGTGAATCATCCTGTAACTGGTAACTCTGAGGATTGTGAATGGATTTATTTCTGCAGTAACAAGAGGTTTCTCCTCCCCTATCTCTCTCTCTAGGTCTGTGGGCATGCACAGCTGAATGCAAGATCCTGGGGCACTCAGATCGCTGCTGGAGCCCCTCCTGTGGCCGAGCCAACCCTCACCCCTCTCCACATCCTTCAGCACCCCTCTCCACCTTCTGCAAGAGCACGTCCTTGCCCAGGGATCCACTTCGCAGGGACAACTTTTATCAAGCCCAGCTGCCCAAAACAGTTGGGCTTCAGAGTGTCTATGAGAAGGTGCTGCACAGGGACTTTGACCGGACGATCACGCTCCTCTCCCCGCCGCACCCTGCACGGCTCCCCGACCTTCAGGAGATCGGGGTGCCCCTCTTCCCAGCCCCCTCGGCGAGATACCTGGGCCCCCAGACTGAGACGACTGAGAAGGCGTAGCCCAGCGTGCTCTCCCTCAAGTGCACCCATCCCTGCGCACACAACTAGGTCACTCCCGAGAGCCTTTAAGTTATTGACCAGATCCGGTGTCGTATGTGTAAATATGCAAGATGTGCCTTAAAAATGAAGTCATTTGGGAAAGATTTCCAATCAGATCAGTACTGTTTGATATTTGCAAACAAAAAAGATTGTTTGTAGTTAATGTAATTTTTATGAAATGTGCAGTATTTAAATTTCTTTTCATGTTTTCTACATTGGGGGTTTTTTTTTTTTGCTTTTGGTTTACCCATGGCCTGCCATTTTTTGTAGTGTTTTTAACCTGTACATTGTGTAATGTAATGTTTGTACATAATGAAAATTTGTTATATTTTTATATAATAAATACTTAAAAATGGGAATTCTTGCCAAAGGAACTGTCTGAAAGACACAATAATAACAATTAATACAATTAATAATAATAATAATATCCTGCATATGTAGAATCTTGTAAGGGAAATTCCTCTTTCACGGTGTAATAATAACCTGAGCAACCCAGTGTACTGAGAAGTTTGCCTTGCCAAATGTGACTTGTATTTCTTGAGTCTGTGGTCAACTTAAGTGTTATTTAATTGCCTTTGGTTCCTGTAATCTGTATCACTGATAAACACTAATAAAGGTTTTGTGATGTGTCAGAGGGATCTGTTCATGGATTTCATGCTTCAGAGCATAGAGGTCTTCACAGATCAACTACAGTATTTTGTGCCAGGAAGTGCAGTGGGAAGGAGCTACTTTTAGTCTGGCCCAGCCTTGGTCTCTGGCAATACCTCTGGAGGTTTAGCTCTAGAGATTTTGATGCTGGGTGGGAGGGAGGGCTGGGTTACAGAGGCAGCCTTTTCTTGTCTGCTCTGAGCTCTTCCAGCTTTATCCTTCACGGGGGGGGAGTGGTGTAATTTTAGTGAAGCAAGTGAAGCTCCGTTCATCAGCGGGAACGTTTGTGCTGTGCCGATGTCTTTGCATCAGCAGCCACCAGAGCACTTTGCTTTCTGTTCTGGCTGAGACATTGAGTCGGGCTCCATGGGTGTGTGCTCAAATGTTTACCCCTTGTTAAAGCAGCCTTACTAAAGGACAGTAGCTTGTGTTTGTGTATATATATTTATACATCAAGTGAAGGGTGCATAAAATGGGAATTTAAAATGTTGATTATGTTGACGTTTTCTATGATACATATTTTGCTTCTCCCTGAAATGACCGTCCTGGAAAAAAAAAAATCATACAGAGCTTTGAAATTTGTTCCTGTAGGGGTTTCAAGCTAAAAGCAGATCTCAAATCCTTCTGCTGAAATCAGGTATAGAATAGCATTTAATGAAACAAACTGAAGCATGAGTGTTTCTTCCTGTGTTCAAAAAAATGCTTACATCAGAGGTAACACTTTTACTGGAATTTTAATATTTGATTTAAGTTTTCCAAAAGGGAGAACTGCTCCTTACATGGATCATATTATTTCACATTTTGTACAAATCAATAATCCAAAAATCTGTATATGGCAAAGCTTTGGGGTTTTATCATGAATTCTTTAACTATATATCTAATTAATATGGTACATATATATAGAGTATGACTCACCAAGAAAATATAAAACCTTCTTAGACATAAATGAGGCTCTATTTGGCTTTGTGTCTCAAAATGTAAGTAGAAAACATTATCCCACCTGCATGTCCCTTAACCAACAAAAATCCCCTTTGTCCCCCAACTTCCAGCTTTCTCAAGCCCACGTAGCAAGAGTGCCAGAACCCAATCAAGTTTTTATGTACACAGGGTCTGAGTTTCAACTGGGGTATCATAAAAGCCACGGTGTGGAGATTTGTGGTGGGCAGAGAGCTTCAGAGATTGTACTTCAAGGGAATTGAAATCAGGTTAATGCAAGACTCAGTTGGGAAGCAACGTCTGTGATACACCTCCTGAGGTCAGGAAAACAGGTGAGCATTTCTGGTGATTCATCTAAAGTCTGGTAGTAAAAATCATGATGCATCTAATGAACTTAGAGAGTCATCTTGGTTAAATTTAGAGCTGAAGTTGGGGCTGAAGGATGGGTGCTGAGAAGGAAAGTTGGTAGCCTCCTTTCTGGCTAATCACCGGTGATGCAGAGCAGCAACACCTGCGTGGGAAGTAGTCATAACTGAACTCAGGGAGAGAAAGGCTTTCTGTCAAAAGAAGCAGGGCTGTATGATAAAGTGGTTCTTCCTCATCTAGTTCAAAAGCCTGGGTTACATACCCCAACACCTTCACAGCAGGTCCCGAGGCTCCCCTGGCAGGACCGACAGGAGGTAGTCACAGATGAAGGACGGTTCATTGCACCAGCCTTTGGCGTCAAATTCACGCTGTTTCCTGCAACAGAGCTTGTGCCCTTCTATGAGTGGATGGGTGCTCCTCACTGCCTGACCAGGAGTTTCAGCCACCTCAATGCAAGGCAACCTTGAAATGCTAGGAAAATAAAGTCACCTGTTCCTGGGGTTTGGGATCTGTCTGTTCTGGCATCCCACATGCTGTATAATGTGGGATTCATCCACTTGGTATTTAGATCTGAGCCCATCATTTCACAGGGACTCTCCGGTTAGTGGAAAGATACAGACTTCTGAGAGCTTCTCATCTAGGCCTGGCCACGTAATGGGACAGTTCAGGTGCATCATTGAAGCTCTTGATCTCCCCTTTTCTTGTAAAGGCAAGGGGCAACAGCCTAGACTCCTTTAACTTTTAGATGCCTAAAATTAGATGAGGAAAGTCACCAAGCTTCATCAGATAAGAGCACACACCATCCAAAGAGCAGCTGAGTGCAGAGGGAAGCCCGAGGCTTAGCTCCTGGGCTAAGTCCCTTGGATCAAACATTTGCTTCATTGATGCTATTTCACTGTGTATGGCCTAGTTTTTTTCTTTTAGTTTTTGATTACCATAACTGAGATTTTTGCTAACATACTTCAGAAATTAATGCAGTATGCCTATCAGATAAATTCCATTTATTTGCCAAGCATGGTGTGGCATCAGCCCTATGTTGCATGGTGAGACCATACGACCACAGAACCTCTTGCTCACAAAGAGCTACCTTCTCCTGTCTGCCTTTCCCTGGCTCTAGGGGCAGAGGTGAGGAGGGGGTGCCAAGACACAGGGCTGGAGACAGCACTCCTTCACTGAGCCATCATTAAATCCATGGCCCAAACTGGCTACAGCAGCAGGACATCACAAAAGCTCTGACACTGAGCTTGAGCCTTCTCCTGCTGGAATCTCTGGTAGTCACCTACAATGGAGCCAAGCACCCTCGACACCCTCCACAGTCAGTGGGGAGAAGCAGGCACTTTTAGGACACAAAACACAGAAGTGGGTAATTCCTACAGGCATGGGAATTCCCAGGTGTACCTTCACAGCCATTAAGGCATAACTGCAGTATGTCTCCTGAGTGCCCCATTGATATTCTGGAACTGTGGGCTTGCATCTTACACCCTGGAGACCTTGGGCAGACCTCCAAATCTGTTTTAACTCTCAATAATTTAAATTAATTTCCCCAAAGTCAAGTCTGTTTCACCTGTGACAGTAATAGGTAAGTGATATCTCTCTATCTATCTCGGCCCATGAGCTTTTTTCATCTGATTTTCCATTCCTGTTCTGCTGAGGACAGGGAGGGAGAGAGAAATGGGGAAGGGGTCTGGCTGCTGACCAAGGTCTACCCACCACACACACCAAGGAGACAAGATCCCAGGGATGCCTGTGGTGCTTCAGCCAAAAAATTAGTCAAATTCCCACTGACCTGCTCTACTGTCCTGTGCCTCTTGAATGCCTTCAAGGATGCTTTATGTATAGAGATGTGTGATGGAGTCAAACACCACTGAGGTGCCTGATTCTGGTTCCTGCAGTGCGTGCTGTAGGTGCAGGACTCCTCCTAAAATGGAGTGGCAGCACTCACATTCATAACTGGATGTGGCTGTGACCTCTGGGATGGGGACTTAATCCTGTGACCTCAACACATGCAAGTGGTACTCAGAAACTGCTGCCTGGACCAGATCCTGAACTCAGAGACACCAGGTGGGATTTAGCTGAAGATTCAGACAGATGTGACTTCTGTAGCCAATGTGTAGGGTCTACATGAATGACAGGCATCTGTGCTCCTGTGGCAGACAAGGAGGGCTGGTCAGCGGGGTCTAGAGGGGCTGTCTGACTTATTTCACAGTAGGCACCTGCATTCTCTTAGCACAATTGCTCTCTAGTTTCCTGTAACTGCGTTGACTACCTCACCATTGTGTATGACAGCAGACTAAGCACCTGCCCTACACACAGGCACAGACCTTGTGGGTGTAGAAATTCAGGGGGGTGCACTGTCCCTGAAGGGGATCATCCATCCTCTCCAGCTCCAGTTTCATTTTCCCCTGACTCCTTTGACACCAACACCCAGGAAAGTCATCTGCTCATGGACAGATGTACCAAAGTACCAAAATCAGGTAGATTGCTGCACATTTAGCTCACTCAAATGTCAAGCAAATCTTAGGGAGGGGGCAGAGAGGGAAGAGGGCCCCAGGGCCTGGAAAGAAGGCAGGACTGTGTTTTTGAGCAGCAGCCAACAAAGTAGATCAGCCTATATGTGATGTAAAACCTCTGGAGGTTTCTAATCCATTTCAAGGCTGGTCAAGGAGAAAACATTGGATAACTTGAAGGCTTAGCATCCCTGTGGTAATGCCCACTGACTTTTTAACTGTCACCTAAGCCAAAATTTAAATTGAAGGATGTGGACTAGTAACTGAAGAGAAGTGTTACTTCCCACCATATACACCAAGGTCTTCAAGTATTCCTTATTTAAGTGGATGCTTTGGAGAAGCTTCCTGGAGTTGGGTTTCCCGTTCAGCAGTGATACAGGTCCCTCCTGCTGGACACACAAAGCTGATTTCACACTCGTGCCCGTGATGCCCATGGAAAGGAAGCAGATGGCCACCAAGCTGAGAAAAGCAGTGACTTAGACTGGCTGTGAGAAGCCAGTGGGTTCATTTAGTTGATAATTATTAATTATTTTTGAGTGGGCATTAGAATCCTCAGGGTCACAGGCATGAGCACTCAGCCTGCAGCAGGCAAACCCCACTTGTCTGTCAGCTTCTGCTGCAGTCGAGAGCCGGCTGCTATGCCTTCAGGGTACTTTTTGAGTAAGGAGGACCCACCAGCCTCACATCTGAGGTAAGGAAGCAATCCTGTGTGGTGCTATAGTCAAATGCTGCTAAAGAATGCAGACTATTTTTGGCAGCTTCATCTTTCTGATCTGAAAACTGTTCCAGGTTGTGCACCTTTGCCTTAACTGATGTAGGATGAATGTGCTGGAGGCCAGAGGTAGAGGCTGCCTTCTACCCATTCTCCTAAGTGGATGGCCCAATGCTGGGTGCCAAGAATTGCATTTGTCCCTGCAGATGTCTGCCGGGCAGCCCCATCTTTGCAGCTCAGCTCCCAGGACCTTTTACCTACCTGACTGCTGGCTGCAGCCTTCTGCCAGGGCGATGAGTCCTAGCCCTGTCTGGGTTGGCTGCTCTGTGGATGGCCACTGTAACCCTAGCCATGTGCTCCAACCCCTTGGGATGGGGCAACTCACTGAAGAACAACCAGTCCTAAGGTGCCTGCAGACAAGTTCTCCCTTTTTTCCACCAGTTCATGCTTTGTGTAGAAATACTCCTTTGTGGTTAAGGCAACATGGCTTTGGCATAACTTAAATTTGCTCCTGCAAGAAGAGAGGAGTTGTGCAGCAGGTCAGCAGAGGTCATGATGATAGAGAGTTCTGTAAAACTCCGTCAGAGGGACAGAGAGACACAAAGAGAAGAATAAAGGGCAACAACTTCCTCCCTTCACCTGAAAAACTCTTCTCCCACTCATAGTGAGAAGACAAAAGAAGCAGGGAGTTCGGGAAGACAGGAGAGAGGGACCCACATGATGTGGGACTAAGCTGTCTAGAGGCTGCAAACACACAAAGGTTTGAGAGGATGTTCCCCAGTTAAATAAGCAATTTCATTATGTACAGAGGATCCTCAGCTTAATTCATCCTCTTTCTCTATGCAAAACATGTCCACTGGATTTGGAAGAAATTCAAGAACCTTGACTTTCCAAAAGTCCTACAGCAGACACTAAGAGCAGGTTCAGTGGACAACTAGCTAGAGAATAGCAAGAGCCACCTCTGCAAATCAAGATCTTAACATTGCTTTTGTCTACAAATTTCCTACCTGAATCTCTGTGTGTGGGATAACAGTACACAGTGTATTTGGTGTGTGACCCCTAAGTGAGATCATCCCATCCCCAGCTCCTAGAAAATAATTTACCAAGGTCTCCTCCCTCCCTAGAGTTTCATTTCACTTCTGTGCCAAAGATTTTCCTCCTCCCTCCCTTGGGGGCTAGATCACTTCAGAAACAGGATCCAGCCAGGGCTGGCAGCCTGCTGTGACCTTTGTCTGTTGGGGTATAATGTACAATAACAAGACCCAAGATACTTCTGAACACACAGCTTGGCGGGATGTTAATTAAAACAGAATAACACTACCTCTACCCTTTGCAAGGCCGTAGCTGAGAACGTTTTATGAACCCCTAGGAGGTAAAGGAACACAGATACGCAACGTATCTGTGAGAGAGATGGGAGGAAATCCAAATGCGTTTTGTTTACATATCAGCATACAACCTGACACATGCAATGAATCCAGCACAGGACCAGATGGATGCACCAGAGACCAGTGGCATGAGAAGGTAGAAAAAATTTCTTCCAGTCACTTCACTTGAAAGGGAAAGAGAGTCTTGCCTCCGTCCTCTCTCACCCACACCAGCAGCAAGCCATCACTGTCCAAATCGCCTTTGTAAAGGTCCCCACGATCCCCTGTCAGAGGATAACAAAGAGGTTCAGTCTGTCGCTTCCAAATTCATGGCTCCTTTGGGCCCCAGGATGGCCGAGGTACTGCTTTGTTTTACCACCCTGGCATGACCTGGGTTTTCTTAGCAGTTATTTATTTTTATTTATTTAACTGCATAAATTGATTATCCATGTAACAACTTTAATCAATTATCTGTGGCAAAGAACTTCTCCGCAACTTAATTAGCAAAGTTCTTCACTGACCTGGCAATATCTGATTGCATCATATAAGAGCTTAACTTTGAAATGGCAACACATTTCATTAAAAATAACTAATAGCTTCAGGGTTTAAAGATGTAAATGTTAATTTTCTTAATGAGAAAAAAAAGGGCATGCAGACTCTACCTGTCTATATTCATTATACTGTGTCCACATGGGATGACTCACATTTGCAAAACTCAGGTTTAATTAACATGCTTATTTTTACAATGATATTTCTCATTATAATAAATTAAATGTTTAAACAGCCAGTGCAAACATTTTGATCAAGACAAAAATGCTTGCACAGTGCTAGTTTAAGCATTTAATTTATTATAATCCTTTCCATAACAAATGCCTTAGAAGTTGATTTCTTCACTGCGAAAGGCTATTAGTATTATTTCCTTTGGTAATGTTTAATCCAAGACAATTAGAAGTGTAAGGCGTGAACTGAAGAGGGCTGGAAGCGATGATGCTGGATGCGATAGCGAAGGAACCTGCCCCGGCCGCAGCAGCACCGGAGCCCGCAGCGGGTGCCAGCCCTTCGCCCGGGCACCCGCGCTGCCCCCGGCCGCATACACACGGACCCATCCAAGCGCATCCATGGCCCAGAGCGCCTTTGGCACCCGAGGGCGCTTACCCCATCCACCCCATCCACCGCCCCGCCGGCGCACCCAGGGAAGGCAGCGTCTCCGAGCAGGACCTTCCAGTCCTCTCTTTTTAAGCCCCGCTCCGCCGCGCCGGGGCCAGGGGGGCCGGCGGTGCCGGAGGCCGGGACGGAGCCCCGGGGCAGCGGCGCCGCCGGGCGCTGCCGGCGGGTCCCGCCAGGGGGCGGTGCAGGCCCGGCCCCGCCGCTGGGGCCGTGGGGGGAACGGCGGGGCCGGGAGACGCCGCCCTCCCCACACAGAAAGCCGAGAGGCAGCGGGATGTGCTACAATCACGGTGTGTGGTAAGACTGAGGAGCTCTCTGGTGACGGAGCTCCTTATTTCCTTGGGATTCCCAGCCTGGCGCGGGGTAGGAGGCTCAGCCCTGAGCTCGGCAGCTGCGTTACTCCCTCTGCCACAGGGTTCGGCTGCAGAGGGAGCGCTGGAGGACCTCTGCTGTGAGGGCAGGCTGAGAGAGCCGGGCGTCCTCAGCCTGGAGAAGAGAAGGCTGTGAAAGGCTGTGACCTTACAGCACCTTCTTATAGCCCCTTCTTATAGCCCCTTATAGCCCTTCTGAAGGGACAACAGGAGAGCTGGGGAGGGACTTCTGACAAGGACGTGTATCGTCAGGACAAGTGGGAACGGCTTTAAACTGAAAGAGGATGGGTACAGATTACATATCAGGAAGAAATGAGGGTGGCGAGGCACTGGAACAGCCCCATTCCATGAAGAAGGCCAGGCTGGATGGAGCTCTGAGCAACCTGGTCTAGAGGAAGGTATTCCTTCCCGTGGCAGGGGAGCTGGAACTAGATGATCTTTAAAGTCCCTTCTGACTACAACCATTTTATGATTCTATGATTTCTAAAAAGCTTCTGACCCAGCTCCTTCATGGCCAGCATCCTGGGAGCAAGGTGGTTCAGGGAATGTGTCCTTCTCCCCTCAGTGTAAATTCGCCAAAGGCAGTATTTTCCCCCAAACAGATGCCAGCTGACTGGGCTCCATCGACTCCCATGTGGGACTGGGACTGGGACATGAGGCCCTGTGTGTAGTAGGGAAAGCAGACCATGGCAGGGCAGAACAGGGATTCTCTTGGGGCATGGAAGGAACAGGGGGGGTTGCTCAGCCTGGCTGGGAGCAGTGAGACAGTCTCCATCTGACTTTCCTAGGGTCTGTGCTCCCAGAAGACATCTCCTTCACCTCCTCAGGGGAAATTGCCACCTCTGAGCTGGAGCAGTGTCTGCAGAAAGAAATGGGCCAGGAGGCAAATTCCTCTTGAAGTAATCCGAGAAGAAAAGTCTTGCAAGAGGTGAAGCCGAGGCAGGGTCGTGCAATCAGGTGAGAAAAGCCCATGTGTTCAACTCCCCCAGCAGCCGGAGAAACACAAGGCAGGGAGCTGCCTGGGCTGGGGATAGGCACGCAAGGACCCACCGTGGGTCCCCAGTGTAAAGCCACCGGCATCCCCTGTCACCATCCCACCCTTGCACCTGGGAAAGCTCCCACCCCACCTCGGGAGCCTGGAACCAGTGTCAAATAACCATGGCTGTACAGGGTATTTTGATGATACTGAAAAGTTTGTCAGCAAGTCACTCCAGTTTACTTCGTAATTCAACAGTATTTAATTTGAATTCATAAATAAAGCCCTTTAGGGGATCTCATTACTCTGTGAAAAGCATTAGCAAAACACAAGTTGTCAATCACTTTAGCCAGCTGACAAGCTAGAAACCAGAGGATGATCCGGGCTGAGCCAAATCAGCAAAGGGGAAGAAAAATCTCTCCTGGATTTACCTCTGATGAATGACCATTGACGAATGACTGGTGATTTTTTAAAGAAATGGGCATTAAAACATTCATGGGCAAATCACCAAATCTCCTCATACCACTGAATTGAGTTTAGGGGTTGCTCAGGTCTGAAAAACGTCCGGCCAGAAGGCACCCATTTATTTTTCATTGCTTGCTGCCTGGCAAATCGCTGGGCTCACAAAAATTCAGCAGATTAATAAACTGATCCCACTGCTTAACTAATTGCAAAAAGCAAAAAAGTGATTTGAGTAGTAGTGCAATGGTCATTACAAAAATATCCACTGACTTTGGAAAATTGCAGGCACAACATTTTTACCTCAGAGGGCAGATTTATGTAGGCCACAAAGTGCCTTGGGTATTTCTTAGAGTCCTCAAGTTTATTCATGTATTATTTCCTCCGAGATTCAGTATATTTTTCCAGCAGGCAAGAAACTGGGGCTTCTGCATACAAGTTTCATCTGCTCAAAATGTGAAAAAATATAGATCCCCTTAGCACATTCTGCTACAGTAGAAGCAAAGTGTAAAAGAAAAGTTCCAAATATGTAGATTTAAAAATAAAAACACAGAACTCTCTCCTCCCTAAAAGGCATTTGAAGGAAAAAAAAATCCCTCAGCTACAGATAGGTCTAGACTTTAATTGTGGAGCTGCCTAAGAAGAATTGTTGGCCTGAGGTCATTTTAATCAGGTTGCATGTCAGCTTGCAAAATCTCCAAATTAGCTTACAGCTTGGGGAGAGAAAGATGTTTTTCTTTCCTGAAGAACGCAAACAGATTGTTGTGACATGTTCTCAGTCATCATGACAGATCAGATCCCTGCTTTGTGCTGCAAGCCTGGAAAGAAGGCAGCCACTTCTCCGGCTCCTTCAGAGATTTGGGCATCTCCCAGTTTGTCAGAGCTGGGGATGGAGTTTACAGAAATCCTTATGAAAGTGAGGTTTATATGCAAAGACTCTGATAAAAGAGATTGACCTTAATTGGGAAGCAAGTTTCTTTCACATTTTTTAACAACCTCCAGGCCTTCCTAGCAGTCTGATGAAAGGGAAGTTGTGAAAAGAAACAATCTGTATTTATGCAGCAGAAACTATCATATCCTGAGCCACGCAGAGAATGACAAGGAACCGACTCATCCTTTTAAAAAAGGGATTAATTTGCCATTTTCTTCCTGAGGTTGTAAAAAGCAAGGATGTGGGTGGATTTCAAAACAGTACTTTAGTTGGATTTACAGTGAGCTCTGAGTCTGTGTAAGACTCTGTGTTGGTGTGGCTGACCTGGTGTCTTGTTTGAAAGACAGGTATCTGCTAAGGAAGGTAGGAGCCTCCCTTGGAATGGAAAATGTAACCCCCTTCCCTCCAAATTATTATAATCTTGAAATTAAGGGACTTTCAGGAAAAGATATGAGAAATGGGAATAACAGTTCTTTACTAGTGTATATAACAAGGCAATAACACAGAAACACTGGCTTAACCTGACAGAGTCAGGATACGACCTGACACCCTGCTGGGGAGGGTGGTGGTAGCAGCCCAATTAAGGAGTGGCTGCAGTCCTCTTTGAAGTGATAGATGTGGTTCTGTTGAAGCGGTGATCCTGTAGAAAGGTCAGGTCCTCCTCTGAAGGTCCAGTGGTGATTATGTAGCTCTTGTCCTCTGGGAATCCAATAGGTAAGGGCTGCCTGTGGCATTCCAAACCTCAGATTATACCCAGGTAGGAATGCTTGGTTCCTCCCCCTGGGCGGAGCATCTCACAGTGGGATGATGTAACTTTGTGAGTCCGGCAGTGAGGTTAGATGGCCCATTAACAGAAGATATCTCCCAGAAAGAGTTACCAGAGATGTGTCACGGAAGAGATAAAGAACACTGACCCACCTGGTTTCAACAGATGATGATAGAACACATACTTTTAGTTACATCTTACATCGTAACCTAAGACACCCGGGGTGATGGCCCTCCCAAGATGTCCATAGCTTATGTGTCTGATTCAGTTCCTCAGCTGTAGCACATTTGGATACTCTTTTTAATTTTTTTTTTCTCCATGTTCAGTTTTTCATCAGCATCAGTAGATGGTTCCAGTGGGATCACAGGGGAAAGAGAAGCAGGAGAACAGGAGCTGGGGTGGTGACTTGGTTTCATCTGGAAAGACTCCCAGAGAGAGAGGCAAGTGCCTCTCTCATGACAACGGGCTGGTAGTGGGACACATCTCACCTGTTTGGTGGCCCCCAAAGGTCTGCATCTGAGCTAGGAACCAGCAGTGCCTCATTCATGGGAGGAGTGAAAGAAATGGGTGGCTCTAAATGGCGATTCCTCCAACTTCTAGCTGCTACCTCCTTCTCTTAACTAGTTCAGGCACCCTATCTAGGGAAAAGGAATCTGTCCTTGGTAGTGGCCAAGGGCTCAGTTCTGCCTGCAGCTGAGAAAGGCTGCAGACAGAAGCCTGAGTCCTGCCTTGAGACCCTGGCATGCTGCGAACAGGCGCATGCCTGGGTGAAGATGGACTTGGGACCATTTTGCCAAACCAGGAGAGGATGCCATGTGCAACAGGCACCCATGTATTTGCCAAGAAGGCGTTCATCCTGAGTAGCTGACATAGAATCACAGAATCATTTAGAGTGGAAAAGACCTTTAAGATCATCAAGTCCAACCCTTAACCCAGCACTGCCAAGTGCACCACTAAACTATGTCCCTAAGTGGCACATATACGTCTTTAAATACCCCCAGGCTGCCCACCTCCCTGGACAGCTTTTTCCAATATCTGACTACCCTTTCAGTGCAGACATTTTTCCTAATATCCAGTCTAAACCTCTCCTGGCACAGCTTGAAGCCATTTTCCCTTGTCCTATTTCTTGTTCCTCGGGAAAGGAAATCATCCCCCACCTTGCTGCATCCTCCTTTCAGGGAGTTGTAGAAAGTGATAAGGTCTCCCCTGAGCCTCCTTTTCTCCAGGCTAAACACCCCCAGCTCCCTCAGCCACTCCTCATAAGCCTTGTGCTCCAGCTCCATTGCCCTTCTCTGGACACGCCCCAGCACCTCAATGTATTTCTTGTAGTGAGGGGCCCAGAACTGGACACAGGATTTGAGGTGTGGCCTCACCAGTGCTGAGTACAGGGGACAGTCACTGCCCTGGTCCTGCTGGCTGCACTATTGCTGATGCAGGCCAGATGTTTTTGGCCACCTGGGCACACGCTGGCTCATGTTCAGCTGGTGTTGACCAGCACCCCCGGGTCCTTTTCCGCCAGACAGGTTTCCAGCCACTCTGCCCCCAGCCTGTAGCACTGCCTGGGGTTGTTGTGACCCAAGTGCAGGACTCAGCATTTGGCCTTATTGAACCTCATACTACTGGCCTTGGCCCATCGACCCGGCCTGTCCAGATCCCTGTGTAGAGCCTAAGACATAAGACTCTCAGGCCTTTAAAACTGCATGGGACAAGACAGTGGGATTATTTCTGTTGGGACAAACCCTGGCATCAGGAGAAGAGACTGTATTTCCCTGTTCCCGCTCTTTCCTTAGATGGCTTTGCAAGCCAAGAGAAGTCACAACCATCTCCGGGTAGAAGCTGCCAGTTTATTTCTCTCAACAGCCTCCACATTTACAGCATAAAAATCTTCATCTTCCCTGTGGTAAGAGTTTGGGGAGTTATTTTTTTGTTTTCTGGCTCCCTGCCATCAGCCCTGGTGGGACCCAGGGCAAGGCAGCAGTGCCACACAACCCAGATGTCAGCAAACCGTTAATCCCAAGGGACAGACCCCTGGGGTGAGAATCCTGCTACAACTTCTCCAATTAGACATCTTACCTCCTGCTTTGCCTCTGCTTTAGCCATTTCAGGCATATTTTATTGTTCAGACTCCTAGTTAAACAGCTGGGAAGCTCTGGATGTAAGCACACGGAGATTACTGGTTCAATAATAGAGTCAGGCACATTGGCTTTACATCGTTTTGCTAATAAAGCTGCAAAATAAAGCTGTTGACTCTTCTTTCATCAGCATCAGCCCCATAAGGCTCTCCCATGTCTCGCCTGGTGATTAGAGCAGAGGACTGGGAACGTGGGTCTGGAGTTCAGCCCTTAATGAGCCGCCTGTTCGGCATGTTTCACTCGGGGCTCTTGACCTCTTTGCACTTCAGCCAACTCAGCTGTAAAACTGGCTGAAGGATGGACCTCGTGGAAGCCATCCACCATGCCCCAGTTGAGTCTTGAGTCCAGATTCCATGGGTAAATACAAAATAAAAATCAACAACAATTTAAATTTGCAGTGACCCAGCTCAAATGCCATGAGGACGTCAGGTCTTGCCAGTGTAAACAGTGCTTGGTCTCTGGGGTTCCCCATTACAATGTCAGACCCAATTTAAGAGCTATCCCTGCAGTCTGTGCTGCAGTGAAAGAAAGCAGTGCTGCAGCCTCCAGCACAGACAAGGCAACGTGATGCCAGCTCCGGTATCCAGGTACGCCAGCTCCTGCAGCACCAAGCAGTGCTAGGAAAACTGGGTGCCACTTGCAGTCCCAGGTGAGGGAAGCAACGTCCCCCTTACTCTCAAATCTCTGAGCTGCCAGACAGCCAACATCTCTTCCCTATCTGCGAAGGCCCCTCGTGGAGAAGTTGGCATGAATCATGCCAAGCACAGGAAAGCCTTAGTGCTCTCTCATACCATGTCCAAAACGTTTCCAAACTGTCCCTCAGGCAGGATGGCACCTCTGTCAGTACCCATCGCTCAGTGCAACAGAAGGAGGTGAAAGGAGGTGCTGGCACAGCTTGTTTGCTGTGTAACGCCTTCCAGGTACAATGGTGATGCTGAAGAGAAGTTCTGCCTCACCACCTCACCCTGTCCAGTACACACAATCTACTCACATGAAACACAGTGATTTCTCTCAAAGTTGAGAACAATTGAGAGCTTTTTCCCTCTCAACTGGGAGGTTGCAGGTCAGGCTTCTAGGTGACATAGAGAAGCCAGAGCTTCCAAGCTGGCACTTAAGGGTGGGGAGCAATGAAGAAGAAAGAGGCACCATTCCTTGGGATTTCAGCAGTGTGGAGTCAGCTTTGCATGTGCTGTTTGTCACAGCAGGCATAGCAAAACTGAGCAAGAAACTGTTTTCAGACAGAGCAAGAGCACCAGTTAATCCAGGCCTGTGGCAAGGCCATTTGTTCCCAAACCTGCTCTGCACCTTCTCATACAGTCCTGCACTGTGCAGCTATGTGGAGATGAGACTCCTGAACCAAAAAGCTCTTCCTTGGGGATCAGCAAGAATTCCAGGTGTACTTCTCTGTCTGTCTTAGCATTATCCCACCTTGCCCCATGCAGACATACCCAGCCAAGCATAGGCTTGGAAAAGGCTGAGGTTGAGAACTGTTTCAAAGCCTTCTCCATAACAAGTGCCTATCCCTCCATAACAAGTACTTACCCCTTAGCTGCCCCACAACGTGCCCTTTAGTGACTGGTGACTTGTAGGTGTGGAGAAGAGGCTGGAATGAAGCATCCTATGGAGTTGGGAAGGTGAGTATTTGCACAGCATGATGGGATCAGTGCAGGTGGCTGGGTGTGAGCGCAGACCTTCAGCGCACAATGGCAATCTCTGTTCTGGTGTAAGGATCCTTTTGCTGAGGATTTTCCATCCCTTGAGGAAAATATGCTAACAGGCTTTAAATAATTAAACAAATCACATTGCAGGCAAACCCAAGTTGATCTTTAAAATGCATTATCCTCAGAAGGCACTTGAAATGCTCAGTGCTTTATACCCTCCTCAGAGCTCTTCACACATTAACTAATTCATCACACAAGGGACCACCCAGCTGCATCTCAACCACAGAGCAAATGCTGTGCCAGTCACCTCTGCCTTTAAAACTGTGTTGCCACAGCTGGAGGCCAGGTTTCTTCAGCACCAACAAGCAGAGGCAGTGAGACAACAAAGCTCTTTTCATCAGGCCAAGTTTGTGTGGAGGACGTTTCTCCCACAAAGCCAGTTGCTGATCCCGGATGGAAGGCGGGTTTCCCTTGTGGCCACGAGATGCTCTGGGGCAGCTGCAACCACCTCCTTGCAGGAAAGGGGAGTCATGTGTGGTAAGGACCACAAGTTTAGCTTTCCATGGGCAGAGGCCAGGAAATCAGCTACCTTGAGCATCTCCTCTGGGCCACCAAGGCCATGGATGGTGGAGGGACATTTGCAGGAGAAAGAAGACAGGAAGGCAGAGCAGCTGTGAAGCCGTTCTGTCCACCTATTGTGATGCTACAGAACATACGTATCTGGCTCTCTGCAAGCTAATTGTTCTTATCCCCCAAACCAGCCCCAAAACTGCCTGATGACAAGCCCTTGCTGTCCCTGACACACTGTGAAAGGACAGGTGTACAGCTTGAGGCAGCAACCAGAAGGTCTGTCAGCCACAAGAAAGCCTGGCTGGCGAGGAGCAGGGAAAGTCCATGCTCATCCTCAGCTCCCCCCAGTGTCACCACAGCCAGGTGTGCTGGGCATTGCCCTTGCACTCACAGGACCCTGTCGAGGACAACTGGTGGACAAAGGGCACTGCCACCCCTTCTGCAGTTAGCTTTCCTGTGGTGGTGTTTGCCACCCTCAACTTTCCCCCATGCTGGGCATGGCCCAGAGCAGATGGGCTATATCACGTGGAGTTTAAATTATTTGACAGTTTCCCTTTTGGGATTAGGGAGCACCATGGAAATGGCTGCTCGTGGCACTGTGGGGCAAGCCCTGAGAATGTGCTGGGTGTCCTGGGGGCAGCTGCAGCTGTGAGCCTCAGAGCAGTCAGCTCTTCCCAGCAGCTCACAATTCCTTCTCCAAACTCACCTGGCCTCCAGGGCCACAGGCTGCCATTCCTCCCTCCATCCCTCACTCTTCCAAGCTGTCCAAGGTGAAAGGTCCACAGCTTTTTTCATGCTATTTCCCAAGCATTTGTTCCCCTCAGCAGTCCACACTGGACACACATGATGACCTTGCTGCCCCAGGCTTACCAAATAACATCTTTGAGATAGGAGATTTGGCCCCAGCCAGGCCAAAATTGTTGTTGCTAGAGCTTGATTTCATAGCGAAAGCTGAGTCACAGCACTGTCTGCTGGACTTTCCAGCAGGAACTCACCCCTTTTCTTGTCCATGTTCCAACCTGAGCCCAGAGGCAATGCAGCTCTCACAGCCTTCAGTGGGGAGCAGAGGCCCTGGTACACCTTGATGGATGTATTGGAATCTCCATGGTCATTTCTGAGGGCCAGCAGGCTCAAGAAAAGGGTTGTGAAGACAAAAAGCCCCGCAGCACTAAAATTTCTCATGGTTGTTTATTGATTCTTTCACTCTCCTAGGCTTAGTTTATGAAATCTGATGTGAGGGAGGGTATTTTGGAAAAAACCTTTTTTTTTAAAAAAAGATCTAATCTGGGGGAACAAGTATTGTAGATTGGCTAAAAAAAAAATCCTGATGTAAGAGGCAAAATAATAGAACAGAGAATAGGTGAATAAGGATTAAATCTGCTGGAATGTACTACTGCAAAAGTCTTACACAGGTGATGGAAGCAAAAAAAAATGTTTAAAGTGTTGTCAGAAGGGTGAGTAAAACACACAGTTCAAGAGATTGGATTTGTAAAAAACATTCTAGTGCTGCAGACGCCTGTGGGACAATCTCATTGGAAATATTCTCTAAAGTCAGGTCATGAAATTATTAGGAGAGCAGCCCATAGATTGAAAAAGAGAAATAGAGTTGATTCATGGGTGCTTTTGGGTGAGGGGAAAAAAAAAAAAGAAAGCTAGGCTCAGCCTTTGCCACAAAACAAAAAGAGACTTGGCAGATTTCTCATCAAGGTGTAAAGAAGCCTCTGGGAAAGAAACAGATTGATGCTACCAAGTTGTTTAAGATAATAACTACCTCCAAAGCACAAAGCTGTGGTTGGAGGTTAAGAAAGAAAGTAGCCTATGAGCAATTTGCACAGAACAGCTACAAAAGAGACCACATCGTTAAAGGTAGGGATGAAAGCATGTAATGACAGCTAGTTATCTTATTTCTTTAACTCAAGAAAACAGAAGGCACAGCCACTAGCTAAATTAAGAAGAATAAGATGAAGACATATGGATAGATGGGAGCCAGCCCTGAGGAAAAACAAATCAGCCTTTAGTGTCCTGGGGTGAGGAAGAGCAAACTGTGATGGGCCATATGTCCTCACCCCACCACCGGAGAGAAGAGGGAGGATCAGGATGAGCGGCATCCTGCACCAAGCACACTCAAGGCCATCCTGGGGCCAGCTCAGCTGCACTGGGATGTCCTGCTGGGGATGCATCCCAAGCAGGGCAAACAGGGGTGCCAGTCTTCTCCAGAGAATAGCATTAGAGCATGGACCTTGCAGGGCTTTCCAGGGAGAATTTTACAGCCTACCAGGAAAAGCAATGGTTTTGGTGTTTGAAATTTCACGAGTTGCTGGTCAGAGAAGGGAGGACTGTGTCAGCAGGGGAAGAGAGGAGGAAAAGCAAGCATCCCAGGAGCACCAGAGTGTCCAGGGACACCACTGAGATGAGAGCCATGGTGATGACAAACGTATGTGGGTGTTCATCCTTTGGCCTCACTGCCAGCAAGAATCTTTAGAGTTTATCAGAATTCTTAGGCCATCACAAGTTAAATAACTGGTTTGAGGAGCAGAGGAGCTGTGGGGGTGGCTTCTGTGAAAAGCTGCCAGAAGCTTCCCCAGTGTCCAACAGAGCTGATGCCAGCTGGCTCCAAGACAGAAGTGCCGCTGGCCTTGTCCGAGCCCATCAGGGACAGCGGTAGCACCTCTGGGGTAACAGAGTTAGGAAAGGGGAGGAAAAACTGAAAAAACAGCAAATGGAGACAAGAGTGAGAATATGTGAAAGAAACAACCCTGCAGACACCAAGGTCAATGAAGGAGTGGGAGAGGGTGCTCCAGGAGCAGATGGATGCCAAAAGGAGGCTGTGACCATGTGGGAAGCCCACACTGGAGCAGGTTCCTGGCAGCACCTGTGGCCCCCATGGAGAAAGAAGCCCAGCTGGAGCAGGTTTGCTGGCAGGACTTGTGATCCCGTGGGGGACCCAGCCTGTTCCTGAAGAACTGCACCCCATGAAGGGACCCAGGCTGGAGCAGTTTGAGCAAAACTGCAGCCATGGGAAGTTCTCATGCTGGAGAAGTTAATGGAGTACTGTCTCCTGTGGGAGGGACCCCACACTGGAGCAGGGGCAGAGTCTGAGGAGTCCTTTCCCTGAGGTGGAAGCAGCAACGAAGACAACATGTGATGAACTGACCACAGCCCCCATTCCCTGTCCCCCTGTGCCACTGCAGGGGAGAAGGGAGAGAAAATCAGGAGTATGGCTGAGCCTGGGAAGAAGGATGGGGTGGGGGGGGGGGAAATGTTTTTAGCATTTGGTTTGACTTCTCATTATCCTACTTTGATTTGATTTGTAGTAAATGAAACTAATCTCACCCTGTCCTTATCTTGACCCATAAGCCTTTTGTTACATTTTCTCTCCCCTGTCCGGCCAAGGAGAGGAGTGATGGAGCTTTGGCAGGCACCTGGCATCCAGCCAGGTCAGCTCACCACAATACCAAAGCCAACATTTTCATTTTCTGTAGGACTTTTTCTCCCCAAGGACTTTGGTTATTATTGAAGAGACATCAAGTATATGGAACCTGAATTGGCAACGTGTTATGGTGGTGTAAAGCCATGGAAAAGCAGAGCAGTGACTCAGGTGCCCAGTCTCAGTAATCCTCACAAATTTTCATTCAGGCCATAATGTAGTTCAAACAACTATTTGGAACACTTAGAAAATGAAGATGAAATGCATAAGGAACCACAAGAGACTTACAGAAAGGCACACAGCATGACCAAATCCTTCTCATTTTTAATATTTCTATTTCTCCTTCTAAACTTTTTCTTCAAACTTGAAAATAATGAGAAAATGTGCTTCCTTGTGACAAGCCAGTACTATCAGCTAAACAACCTCACATTCATCGTAGCACTCCAAGTGCTCTGGAATGCTTTTCAGCCCAGAGGATAATAGTATTAGACGACCAGAAAGGCTGTCCTGTAAAAGACTGTTATTATGATTTCCAGTCTCAGAAGTTGGCTTAATCCAGCTGAGCACACACATGTTATTTAGAGAGGAGACTGAGCTCAGACACTGCTATCATCGTCATCTTTATTGCAAATGAAGGGTTCAGCCAGTGAAAGGCAAGTCACGTTTTTTTTGTCCTAAACCCTGCAAACCCTGGCTGTTGCACTCGTCTTTGCACTCTACAGCGAGAGTCTGGAGCTGCTGAATGCGGAGCTGTTTGCACAGATTTGCATCTGTCTAAAAACTCCTGTTTTCCCTCTTGTCACCTAATCAATCAAATGGCAAAAGATACACTCCCTGCACCCTCCTCTGTGCCCACACAAAAGGCAAAGCATGAGCATAGGTGGTAAGCTGTGAACCTTGTAACAAGAGCATTTTTTTTCACTGTCTCCTTGAAATTTCATGTTGTTCTTTCTCTGTCTGTGGAACAAAAGAAGAAGAGGCAGTGATGCTCTGAATTGGGAAAAAAATAATCTGAGATTGTTCCCTGCATGAGAAAAATATGTTTGGAGGATTACTTGGGGAATTTGAACCTTAACTTGAGGAGAAAATGCTGCACAGCTTCTCTCCCAGGGTTTAGGCAGAACAGCTTCTTCCCAAAGGACTGGTTCTCCCACCCACATCTCCCCAGGCGAGCAGGACCCCACTCACATCCCAGCCTTTCAGGGACCAATCCCTGTGGATCAGCTTGCAGCTGGCACCACTGCTTGGAATTGCTCGAATCTGCCCATGCCAAAACCTGCATGGGCCACTGCTGCCCCATCAGTAGGGTCCTTCAGGTCCCATCAGATGGGGCCTTCTGACCCCATCCTTTTTGCTCCGGAGAGGATACTGCATTTCACCACACAGCACTGGAGTGAAGGTCCCTCCGTGAATATCCAGCGCAGAATTCCACCTATTCATTCTTGTGCTGATAGTTTCTTTGCTAATGCTCTTCCTTGTCAGGGCAGCCTGAGCCACACTTTTGCAAGACAAAACAGCTCGGCCTCCCTCTGCCCTTCCAGTCACCTTGCAAGAAAGGAGCCGCTGCGGACGCAGATTCATGCCAGGATGGGAGGGACAGAAGCTTCCTCTCCTTAGTCTCAGGGAAGCAGCTCAAACAAGATGAACCCCAGTGAGCAGCAGCTCTTCCTGGGCAAGTACTCCTTCCCTGGCACATTTTCCCATGGGAGACAAGCACAGGAGCCTTAAAATAAATGTCTTTTTAAAGCAGTGATGCTAAATGAAGGTTTGAGATCAAAGGCTGGGATTCTCACATTTTGCCAAGATAGACATATCCATTCACGAGATTTTTGGTGTAACAAAATACTTGCTAATGAAGAGGATCATAATCTTATTATTAGCCCCAACCTACCACAGTATGTCATTCAAGAGCGGGTTGGAATATGTCCTAGTTTAGGAAGTTGCACAGTGGGCTTTGCTTTTGATTTAATGAGCTGTGATTGTGTTTATTTTCAGCAGCAACTATGCCCGTTAAATTTTGGTTGAAGGTCTGATCGTTAAAGACAGTAATCGATGGAAAGGATGAATTTAGGTTGAAGGGGAGGAAAATGGGAATCATATGTCTCTGGGATTCATCCTCAAGCAAGCAGACACAAGGTGGTCAGGAGAGCTTTCTCTGCTTTTGCAGTGCTTGATGATGGGTTTTCAACTACTGGTTAAATCAGTTAAGGGGATTCAGACATGAAAAAACAAAAATTTTCACTGTTATGGAATGGGGCACAGAGGAGAGGCAGGTATAGGAAATCAACAGCGGGGCCAAACTTTCCTTTTGTGGGATGAGCCGTGGTGGGACAAGGTCATCAGCTGGCTTCCATTATGAAGATCCCAGAAATTCTAAGATGGGGGGGACATGTCAGTAGTGTGTAACAACAGAACAACCAGTCAGGCAAACAAAATGGAGAAGAAAGGGGAAGCGAAATATAAATGGAGACATATACTTCGAAAAAAAATTGCTACGGCAGAGCTGGTAATTGTAGGCACTGCTCTGGAGTGAGACAGGGCCCCACATGGCACGGTCTTCCCAGATTAAATCCCCCCTCACTGCTGCCTGTCTGGATAACTGGAGCTGGGCCACTGAGCAAGAAGGGCAGGGCAGGGCAGGCCACAACTCAGACACCCCCCCATCACACTCCTTTTGCAGCTGGTGTTCGTGTCTCGGTTTCCAGCCTTACGAAGGATGCTGTGATTTGTGTTTGACACCATCAGCCCCAAAGGAGTCCAGTACAGTTTCTTTTCCAGCATCAAAGGGTGCACACACAGACACATGCTTGTGCATATATGTACAGGCAGGATATCCATAAGGGGCCTGAAGGAAACATAGACATGGACAGACATGGATAGACACACATAGGCAGTTGTAGCCCTTAAAAGCTTGCAATGCACAATATTAGAATGAGCAAACAGATGTAGATGAACATTCCTTCCACCCAACGTTTATGATCCTACCAGACCTCAGGTACTCAAAAAAAAAAAAAAGCCCATCTGAGCATGGTGAGTGATGGGAAACAAGAAATCCTGGGGATACATCTATTTCAGGTATAAAGGCACAAGGTATCCTTATTAAACGAAAAGATTAAATTAGCCCCTCACTTTACCCCCACTTAGGCTGCAGCAGGCCTGGGCTCGCTGCTCCCTTTCCCAGGCTGTGCCCAGCCCGGACACGGGGCTCAGCCGGAGGCTGCTGGCTTGTGCCAGTCAGAAAGGTGTTTTGCGGAGCAGTCACCGACCAGCAGCTTGTCAGCTCCGGCGCCTGTGAATTCCTGTGGCAAGTGTAAAAAAGCAGTTAACACGTTGTTCTATTTTAAAAGCTGGTTTTTTTTATGACGGCCGTCTGTCTGACCGGGCACCCCTCCTCTTCGCCACCGCGTGCGGGGGTTGCTTGTCCCCTACACCCCCGCCCCCTGCTCGGAAGCTGGAGACGAGACCCAGGGGTTGGTTGGAAGGGACGGGGCCGGGGCAGGAGGTCAGAGCCCCGGGGAGCTCCGCCGGCTGCTGGGCCGCTTAAGGGGCTCATTGTGCCCGGGACTGGGCGGTGCTGCCCTCCCCGCGGGCCGTGGCCGGGGCTGGGAGCGGGGCGGGCCGGGGCGGTGCAGCCCCGCCGGGGCCGGGACCGAGCCCGAGCAGGTCTCCCTCCCGCGGCAGCCATGGCAGAGGGCTCCGAGAAGGTGCCCATCGCCCGAGCGGGGCCCGACGATATGGAGCTGTGCCTGCCCCCCGTGAGTGCTGCCGGCAGGCACCGGGCGGGACAGGGTGGGATCGGGACAAAACGTGTGGGCATGAGCTGGGATGGAACGGGACCGAGCGGGTCGGGACGGGACGGGTCGGGTCGGGTCGGGTCGGGTCGGTAGGTAACGGGTGGGCTCGGGACAGGTCGCGACGTAACGGGAGGGATGGGGACAAAACGGGCCAGGTCGGATCGGGTGCCGGGCTCAGAACGGGACGCTGCGCTCCTTCACGGCCGGGCCGGGCCGGGCCCCCGCCGGGGTCCGTGCCCGCTCCCACCCGCGCTCTCCGCAGGCGTACGCGGCGGCCGCGCCCCCCGGGCCGGGGCGGCTGCTGAAGGCTGGGGCCGCGGTGCTGATCGCCGGGGCCCTCCTGCTGCTGGCCGGGGCCATCGGCGCCTTCTACTTCTGGAAAGCCACGGAGCGGCAGGTGAGCGCGGCGGGCCGGGCCCCGCAGCACGTCCGCACCCGGGGCCGCGCGGGCGGGGAGCTCTCGCATATATGGAGAGGCACGGGCTGGAAGCACTTCTTGCGACGCCTATGAAGAGGTCTTTAAGCAGACCTGTAGGGTTTTTTCCATGCTTTCAAAAATCCCAAGCACCTAAAACCCCAAACCTACAATCACTGTCTTTGGTGGCTGTGTGGATGGAGCTTCCTGGAAGCACATTTATTAGCGAACACGAAACACATCTTTGAGAGCACAGACTCTACATTGATTTCTGCTCACAAATCCTCAGTGAACTCAAACCCCAACAAGTCCCCAGGGATTCACATCCTGGGCAAACTCCAGCTCTCAGGACAAAAAAAGCATTGAAATGTGCAAATTCTTTTTTCACAGTATCTGCATTCTTGGTCCAGATTCTACCTGGACCCTCAAGTATGTAAAATGCTATAATTAACCCATAAACAGACACCTTTAGTTCACGCTGGTGCTTTGTATGACTGTGCATACACTTAGGTTTGCAGCTGTGGATCAATTTTAAAAGGTAAGTTTTATTATTTATAGTTTCTGGGGTATGTGAAAAACACTTTATGCAAAGAATGAAACTGAGAAGTTGGTGAGCAGTTAAAGAACCAAACTTCAGAGCATTAGAACATGTTTACAGATTAACTTTTCTTTCTGTTTATATAGAATTTATGTTTAAAACATCTTTGAAACATGATGGTACACACATGAATGTAACTTTCTCCATAAATTAAATTAGTACCCTTGAATTTACTTTGGAAGAAGTTCTGTACTGCCTCCAGCCACATGCCAGCCTTCATCAAGGAGAGCCTTGTGTGAATTCCAGCAGCCAGAGCAAAGGTGCCCCTGTAAGATACACCCATGTGACTTCATGTATCTCAGCTTATATGTAGGGATAATTCAGATAATCAGA
Source organism: Corvus hawaiiensis (assembly GCF_020740725.1). Taxonomy (NCBI): domain Eukaryota; kingdom Metazoa; phylum Chordata; class Aves; order Passeriformes; family Corvidae; genus Corvus; species Corvus hawaiiensis. Next base: position 62,101,297 of record NC_063214.1, on the reverse strand, counting down.
AAGAAAAGTACAAGGTTTTACAGCAAAAAGAGAGGACACATTGCTGACCTCCAAGATGTGCTGCAAGAACCATGTGCTTCTCTAGGCTTTTGAAAAGGGAGAGGAATGCAAATGGTGCCATAGGCAGGGGACAGTGCTTTCAGCTCTGAGCAGGTAGGTGCATTTGTGGAGTACAGGACAATGTTTCCCTTTTTTAATGCTCCTATCATCTAAATTTAGCCATACAAGATATGTCACATTCACAGTTTTCATTAAGCTTCAAAGTTGATCGCTAGGTGAAGACACTGGGAAAGCTGAGCGTTGTTTTTCTAAGCTGCCTTCAAACTCAGAAAGCTGCACTTGACTTGCAAATGCCTAGAAAGCAGCTGCAAAAATTATATTCAGAGTCATTCATTTAAACACTAAGGCGATTTTTAAATTCTTGGTTTTATTTTATAGCTTTAAATTCTTCCCTAACTGACAAGGGTATCCAAGTCTCAGCTCTAGCTCAGCCCCTACCAGGGGAGACCACATACACTGGTCTGGTTTTATGGACCATGTTGGACCATGTTCAACAGGAGTCCTCGAAAGCAGAGAATACGGGAGCGGCTCTGTTTAGCTGAGTAACCATAAATCTTCAGCACCTTAGACTTTCCTGAGCGAAGGTGAGAGAAGAAGAAATTTGTCTCTAGCTGTCAGTGTAAATTTTTTATTAAAATGCTGTAAAGGCTTTTTTAAGACCTAAAATAAACTGCTTGCACAGCATTTTTAGCAGAGCTGCACAAGAGAATCACAAAACCCCTCCACAGATTGTGGTCCTCCAGCAAATACAAACCACGCTGTAGCTTTCCTCATTGAAAATAGGATAAGGGCAAATATGCTGACAAGGAAAATACAAGAGTATACAACTTCACATCCAATTTAAACAAAGTTCACATCCATTACAAGCTGGGAAGTATGTTCGTATTCAAGAGGAACCTGTTTTCCTGTGCATCAGCAGAACATCCCAAGAGATAAATAGGGGTTGGCCTTCTTCAGAGTAGGACATTCACGCCTGCTGTCCTTTGGGAATCATCCCAGCATAACAAGCAATTCCTAAAATGTCCTAGAAGACGTTTTTTAGGTCAGAGTGAACATGGGTGTGGACTCACCCCACACTGTTTATGAAGTAAAACTATAAGCACTCCCTGGAAGGGGGTCCTCAGGAGGTCTCTAGTCCTACCTGATGCTCAGAGCAGGGACAGCTGCGAGGTCAGAGATGGTTGCTCAGGGCTTTATCCAGTGAGGCCTTGAAAACTTCCAAGGATGGAGACTGAACAACCTCTCAGGGCTGGCTGCCCCGTGGCCAGCCTGCCCCAACAGTGAAGTAGTGCAGTGTTGGTTGTTGGAGGGTTATCAAACACCTGCAGAAGCAAAATTCAGGAGCTAAATAGGGATATGAGAGTCAGATTGACCCATTGCCTGATGTAGGAGGAAGGCAGTAAGTAATTACTGGCATGTGCTACCACTCTTTTATTGATTCCAGGTGTACAACATTCACTATACTATGAGCATTAATGGAAAAGTACAAGATGGATCAATGGAAATAGATGCTGGAAACAACTTAGAGACATTCAAAACAGGAAGTGGGAGTGAAGAGGTTGTTGAAGTCCATGATTTTCAGATCGTAAGTAGTGCCACCCTTGTCCTTCATGTAACACGCTCCAGCGCTGGACTCTTAAGGACACTTTGCTCTGCCTTGACTACTCTGTTCCAGTCAGTCTCAGGTTCCAGCCTCCAACCATCCACTCAAACATTTTTGTTCTCCTGGCTTGCTTTCACAGGGAGACAGGCAGTTTCCTCCAAAACAAAAATCTAAGTGCTTTTAGGAGAGAGATCATGGCAGGTACCACTCTGGGAAGTGGTGTGGATTAGGCTGCATCGGTTTTAGCTCCATGTAAGCACTTTGCATTTTCAAACCACTGAGCAGAACTATGACATGTGACCTTGGGGTCTTACTAGAAAAACATTCTGTCAGGCTGCAACAAAACCCTCACATGATTTCATGTGGTTTGAACTGGAAAAAACACCTCCTCTGAACATCCCTGTTTGAGGAGCATAGGGTCAACACAATAAGCCAGGGAGACACCAAGGAGAGATCCCCATACAGTGCTTGACCTGGGGAGCTTCCTGTGCCCTGAGGTCAAGGATGGGAGCTGCTCTCCATGGCTTGGCCTGGGTTCATCCGCATGGCAGAGGATGGAGGCATTTAGCACAGTTTATGCATCCGTGCACCAAACACAAGGTGCTGGGCCACTTGGGCTGACAGCAAACACACTTGGGCACCCCAGCAACTCGTGGCTGCTCGGCACGGAGCCTGGACTTACAGCTGCCAACCCTGAGCAGAGCTCAGCAGCTCAGATAGAGTGGTTCTCTGAGCTGTACCACCCCTGTGCTACTAAAGGCACGTCTATGTGATGTTGCAGAAACCCATTTACAGGGCCCAGACCCTGCAGTTAAATGTTCTCAGGTACAAAACATTCGACTTCAGAGTTAAGCCCTCTGTAAGTCAAAGCAGCACCTAAAATAAAGATGCTGCTGCTAGGAAGCATCTCTGCTTCTGGAGCAGCCACCTTCCCCTTGCTGGATCTAGAAAGGCAAGGAAATTCAGCTCCTTGGCTTCTCAGCAAGAACAAATAAATCCATGCCAGGAGACTCTGGACCCCAACTTTCCCAACAGCTGTGGTTCTGCCTTTATGAAACACTCATTAGCATCACCATAGCAACATTATTAGCAGCTGAGTAAGACCATCTACAGCGAGCTCTTCTCATTTGCCTTTGCCATTTCACATTTGCACAAAAGCACCAGTCCACCAGAGAGGTGCTGAACTCATTTTGCCTCCACATGTGTTGCTGGTGAGCTACTGCCTGTCACAACCAGGTCAGAAATCAGCTCCTAACACCAACCAGCTAAAGGGACCTCCCAGGGACGGTGCCTGCTTGAAATTACAGAGGGCCAGGGACAAGCCCAGTGAGAGCAAAGGGATAAGGCCACTTGGGTTTTCAGCCAAGAATGCACACAAAGGAGAAAGCAATTGAACAGATGTGCTTCCAACAGACTGGTATTTACATTAGTAGTTTTGGATTGACTGGCACTGCTGGAATGACTGCATGGTCAGAGAAGGCTTGGATTTGGCAATATAAGGGTATTCCTAGCACACTTGGCACACCACAAAGCCTTATGTCCTAGTGCACCCATCCTTGCATAGCCATCCCCTCTCTCGCTGCTTTACAGGTAGTCATTTTGCTTTGATGGGGGTGTGTCTGGCTACACAGGACCTGCAGACACACAGGACATGGCTCAAGTGCCCCAGTACCATCCATCTCAGTGGTGCGAGTTCAAAGAGACCCACAAGTATCGAGTCCAACTCCTGGCCCTGCACAACACCATCCCCAAGAGGTGCCTGAGAGCCATTGTGGAAATGCCTCTTGGTCTCTGTCAGGCTGGTGCTGTGACCACTTCCCTGGAGAGCCTGTTCCAGTGCCCAGCCACCCTCTGGGTGAAGAACCTTTTCCTGATATCCAACCTAAACCTCCCCTGACACAGCTTCAGGCCATTCCCTCGGGTCCTGTCACTGGTCACCACAGAGAGGAGATCAGTGACTGCCCCTCCTCTTCCCATCACGAGGAAGTTGTAACTGCAATGAGATCTCCCCTCAATCTCCTCCAGGCTGATCAGACCCAGTGACCTCAGCTGCTCCTCATACAGCTTCCCCTCCAGACTCTTCACCGTCCTTGTTGCCCTCCTCAGGACACTCTCTAACAGTTAATGTCTTTCTTACATTGTGGCACTCAAAACTGCACATGAAGGCAGGCATCCATGATACCCCTTCAGGGCAGATAAGAGGGGTCATGTGTGCCTTCTCCTGGCAGCTAGAGGCCAGGCAGAAAACCAGCACACCTCAAAGGGCCCTAGGTAATTGCATTTAGGTGGTTCACTGGAGCTTGTGCAACCACATGAAAAACACAGAAGTTTTGCCATTTACAATGAGGTATCTAAATTTATAATGTAGAAGAGAGCTCTTTTATGGATACCCAAAAACCTACAGTAGAAACATAGGAATTACAGACAAGGTTCCTGTGGCAAAATGTGGATGCCCGAGGTTCTGGCACAGCGCTGGAAGGGGCATCCCAGGACTTGCAGGAGACATGCTCCTTCTCTTGATTAAAACTAAGCATCCATGGTTTATGCAATTGCTTTTCACCCTGGTAGGCCAGACAAAGTCCCACACACAGATTTCTGCACCAAATTGCCCATCACAAACTTCCCATTGCTGTCAGTGTCACTCTTTGCACAAACTGAACGAAGCTGCCCCCGCATTTTTGTAGAACTGTGTCACAAGGGTGCCGTGCCACCAGCTAACACAATCTCAGGACTGCCTACGTTAGGTGCTAAGTTACAGTTCAAATCAAGTCAACTAATTCCTTAACAGAGCTACTCTAAGTAGCCTACAGCCTGCATGGAAGCACTTACATAAAACACCCCCCCACTTTAAGAAATCAAGCAAAAACTTCTAGACCCATTTGACCAAAATTGTGAAGCTAAAATGATGAGGGAAGAGCATTTTATTGCTTCTGGTTTTAAATAAGATTAACCTTCAGACTGAAAATTCAGTGGCAATTTTAGCAGAGCTGAGGCACTTTCTAGGGGGTGGTGAGGAGCTGGAGGGCTGTGCACAACCCCCTGCCTTCTGCTTTTGCAGGGCATAACTGGGATCCGTTTTGCTGAAGGAGAAAAGTGTTACATCAAAGCTCAGCCAAAAGCTCACATCCCTGAAGTTGATGCTATGGCTAAAGCGAGCCTCTCATCTGAGCTGGTAAGGGGGAGTTTATTTTTTTTTAACTAATCTTTGTATAGAGAGAGCCTTAAAGAGGTATTTAAGTACAAATAAAAAGGGCATTTGAAAGACACTCTGGCTCATGGTAGGGTTGTTTGAAGGTAGGGTAGGATAGCTGAGCATTCATTGACTGGGTGCAAGGAGTCCCTGAAAGATAAGCAAAGCAAGGTTGGTGTCAGACATGTCACTGTGTCCAGGGACATCATGAGAGGCAGCAGATTAGTGAGTGGGGAAGCCACAGACCAATTTCTACCAGATCCACAGGAGACCTCTGTGACAAGAGCACCTGCCTGAGACCAGGCTGTGCACAAGGCTGGAAGGGAAAGCGTGGAAGAAGCAGCTGCTTTAGTCAATGCAAAGAAGGACCGTGGTAGATCCCAGGAGATTTCTATCAATTCTCTTGAGCAGAAGCATGGACTCCATCACTCTAGTCAGTAAAAGGGAATTGTGGAAAACATGGCAAAAATTCAGATAACTCAGAAGAAATAATAACTTTTTTAAAAAAAATATGACTTTGCCTTCTTAGCAGAAAACTTAATTTTACAACATGTTAACTAAATTTCATAGAATTTGCATCACAACCAGCACAGAAGCTGCAGTTCTCACCCAGATACCGCCAACCCTCCTCACATTTGCACAAAAATCCGACTGCTTTATGTGCTCAAAGGCTGAGTTTCCCAGAGCTCAGACTCCCAAATCCATTGCTCACACAGGAGTGGCTCCAGTGACTTGAGTCCTGCTGAGCCTGGACACTGCTGGGGGCTCAGCCACTGGCAGGAGAGCACAGGAGATCCACAGCCCCTTTCCTTGGGTTTGCTCCACTCCTGGGAGAATAAAAGCCAGATACAATTAGCTGGGAGAGAGGCGCTGTTAAGGCTGGACCTCCCTGCAGTGGTGTTGTGACTGCTGAACATCTGCTTTAAAATGAAGGGGGAAAGGGTCTCTCCAAATAGAGTCAGAAAGGCTGACAAATGTTACAAAGCCTCCTGAAGATGGCAGGATTTCCCCCATGATGGGAAAGAGAACTTGCACGAATTCCAGAGAGAGAGCTCCATCTTTCCTGCCGTGCCTTATTTTAAAGGCAGCTGGCCTTGACCTCATGAGCACTATTGCTTGAAGTTCAAATTTTTCATGTTTTTTAAGAACAAAGTCACAGACCTGAGGACATTTTCCTAATGATAGCCTTTTCCTGGTCTTAAAATCAAGAATCAAACAGGGTTAGAAGGGAAAAAGGGATTTTACCTCTATATTTATTTTAAGGATCCTTAGGTGCACCACATCCAGGTGGAATGTGCCGAAATGCACACCCTCAAAAGATCAGGTATAACATTATAGGTCTTACTAATTAGCATATCTATCAAAGATTCCGCAATGAGAGGCTTGAGTGAACCCCCCTCCCCAAGGAACCCTCCCCTGGATGGTTCTATCTTAATTTACAGAATGTGTTCTGGGGAGGACCTTGGGGTCTGGGGCCTTCTGATCCCTACCTATGAAGCTTCTAAAATGTTTAGTCTCCTAGCTTGACAAACAAGTCCAAGAATGTAGGCAAAAAACCACTAAGAATGCAAAAGCTATAAAAAGGTATAAAAGGAGTATAAAAGAAAAGGCAAAAAATCATCATGGCATCACTAAAGTAATCAAAAAGTTATTTCTAATCTTCTACCTGGTGAAAGTAAAACTATTTCCTTGTCCTGTTTCTTGTGCATCTTCTCCGAAGATCAATCACCTACGTGACTGATGCAATGAATTGCATGTGCAAAGCAGCTGACTTCATGCTACCACTAAGACATTAACTTTTTCCTGTCACTCAACTTTCCAGGCCAGATGTACTACAGGAATGGCAAAGTGGTATTTATTTTTCTAGGCCAAGTCCTCTCTCTGATATGGAAGTATTTAAGGGAAAGTATGCATATGCTGTTTTCCTACAATGGGCATGATAACAACACTACCTACAAAAATTGTTGAGTAAAATGAGCTTTTATAGATACCCAGGTTCTGGTTGCTCACAAGTCAGGATCATTTCAAACAGAAACAAAGGATATTTTTATTTCTGAAAATTAGATTCAGATATTTCTGATGTTGATAAAAGCTTAAGTGGGAGAATATAAATAAAGAGCAGTAGACAGATTGGATAGCAAACTTAAATGACTTGAGACCTACAAAAGAAATCAATAAACACACTAAAGAAACAACAACTCAAGGGAATAAATTGATCTAGTCAGTTATATAACAAGTTTTGATGACTTTTATGAAAGCAATTTAGAATTTTAACTTTGAAATCATGCTTGTTTTCATGATTCAAAAGTTAGTTTTCTTTTAATATTTCACCGTTGCTATAAAATACTTACACATTTTATGTAAAATAATACTTTGAACTAACAACTTTAAAGAATCAATCACTGGCATTTTCCTACATTACTTTGAAGATATGAACCAAAAACCTGCAGGGTACACTTCAAAAAGGCAGGCTCCTTTAACTTCCACTTCAAGCTTTTGGTCAATTGAATTGCTTTTACCAAACAAGACCTTTAATCAAGCCGATCACATTGACTTAGAACTGGGAGCTGGAGCAGTTCTCAAGCTATAATCCTCTCTAAAACTTTTGAACAAGATTCCACCCCTCACCCCCCTTACACACATTGTAAATACAGTTAGATAGTGGGAGTACATCAAATGAGAACAGGGCGTGAGGAAAGATGAGGGGCTTGAGTTTTGCTGGTATTTCATTGCTGCTTTGCTGAAGGTGGTAGATCTTCGGTTTCTACCACCTGAAATTCTGATGCTTTGGGCTGAAAGATCTTTGACACCCAGCCCTCTTGCATGGCGCAGAAGCCTTCCAGGGTGAGATGGGTGAAATCATAGCCCCAGCAAAGCTGACAGTGGCTTTGCCCTTTGTTTCAGTGATGACAGCCTTTCCCCAGGCTTTGGCTCAGCACAATCTGTTCATATTCATGACGTAGAAGGATGCTTGGTATTAGTTGCAGCAGATAATTACAGTTTGGTGCTCAAGAATTAGCAGCGAGCAGGCACATGACTGCTCACTGAGCAGCAAAGGATTTATGCTCTTCTATTTGCAGGAAGATGAAATCATGCCTGTGAGATTTGACAAAAACTCCCTTATCTGGGTGGCTGCAGATGAACCTATCAAGCATAACAGCTTCCTAAGCCCCAAAATTTTAGAGCTTTGCAGGGATCTTCCAATCTTCTGGCTGCGACCAACATATCCCAAAGGTAACATTTCTTTTATTTGAAAAGTATGTTATACTTCCCTTCATCGAAATGCCTTCCCCTACATCAGGTTTGCTATCAAAACTAGCACATCTGGGAAACCAGACTCCTTTCCTCCCTTGCCCATGGCTTCCTGGGCTTCTGCCAGGATTGTGGGTTTAGAGTTTATCCCCATGACATTTTCCATACCTGTATTTACTCAGACAATTTGTGTAGCCCAAGTGGGTGACTTGCTAGGAGATGAAACATTTCCAGAGAGGTCGGCCTCCTTCTACAGAAGGACAACAGCTTAAACTTGCCCCCAAATGTGTAGGCAGCTGACACCAGGTCGCAGGAACACTGGCCAGGAACTGGGGACCATAGCCTGTCCTGTTTTCTACCCTGCTTCCCCAGAGGAATTCAGTGAAGTGGAAGGAAGATACTTTAAGCCAGGCAGCTAGTGGATGGTTTATGAGATCCTGGGGGCAATCCCAGCTCTGAAGTTGGGGCCCATGGGCAAGCTTAGCAAAGGTGTTCAGGAGTCACCAGGGAGATGGTAACTCTTCCAGGTGTCTTCCAGGCCTAGGAGAAGGCTCAGAAAATATTTATTCCTCTTTGGTCCAGTTAATAGCAGAACACTTGAGTGGGACAACACACGTGAAAAAAAATTTACCACATTTTAGAGCACCTGTGGATTCAAGCTACCAGTATTTTCTACTTTCCTCATGATCTTACATATCCCACTGGGCAACAAAAGAGCAGTATCAAAGCTGTCCAGAACCAGATGTCCTTGAGAGGAGGGTACCATCCTGCCATAAAATAATTTTAAGAAAGTGAGATGTGCACAGCTGGTCTTGCTAGTGCTGGCAACTGCTGCTGAGTTAGTATCAGTGACTACAGGCTGGGTCAAAAACCCCCCAAATCTCCTCACACCCATTTTGCCTCAAGGAGCGGAAGGAGGGAGGGAAAGGCGAATCACATTGCTTTGGACTGGTATTGGCTGCAGACACAACATAGGAAGGCAAGCAGCTCCAATGGGGATGCTCATCAAGTTTGCCAAGGCACAATTTCAGCTTTCTCTCTGCCCTCCACCCTCTCGTTTTTTTAATATTTAAAGAGATCACTGAAATATTAGGGAACTACAAGGACACACTCAAGGTAGGTTTGTCCTCTGGTGATTATTTCTTCAGATAACCAGAGGAGAGAAATTAAGAGAAACAAGCGCCAATCAGAATCAAACTTTGATGAGGAAGACTTGGAAGCTGCTTCTGAAGTAAACCCCAGGTCACACACTGTGCAGCTGACTCAAGAGCTTGGTCACCAGTCTAATGAAACCAGGCCAATGGGACAAGAGACCGATCAAACACTTAATCCAGACAACCCATACAATGTAAGTATTTGCACTGTAATCTTTCAGAGCCCGGGACTGTGTTGGACAGGTAACGCTGGTAATGTGGAGTGCATTGCATCTTTTCTTGTTTTTTTTAAATCTGCACAATCTTTGCTTGTTCAGCTTTTCTAGGAAATAACAGACTGGTAAAACACCTAAGAAGCTCAAAAACGTCTTCCCCCTGTCCTCCCAGTTTTCATTAGATTTCAGTCTGAAACAAGCACAAGTGCTTGAGGTCACAAGGTTAACACAAGTTGATGCCAAGTTGCTTTTTGAGGTTTCTAGGTCCATATGGAAACAGCACTGGAGATCTGACAAGGGTAGCACCTTCTAAAAACAAACCAAAGCTGGTCTTGCTCAGACAGCTGAGCCCCATCATTTACCATGTGAAGAGAGTCCAGTAGCTAGAAACATGCTTTGCTCTCAAACAGAAATTAGTACCAGACGTGACTGCTACAGGCGAACACAGCAGAAGTGTCTGGGTGCAAAGAGATTAAGGTCCAGCCAAATAAATTTCTTTTTCAGCCTCTTCTCTACAAGGGTAAGCAAACCTAGAGTAGCAAACAACTGACAGGGAAGAATCTGTTTTGAGACAGCAGCAGTGGGTGGAGGATGACTGTCGTAAAACTTGTTCTCACCCTTCAAGAAGCAGCAGCCCCCAGAAAGAGCAGAGGAGCCACCCCGCTGTGTCCCAACACCTCTGCCACGCTGCAGGAAAGCTGGCTGTGCAGAAGGCACCTTCCAGTCTGCTGCACCAGCGCCAGACAATTTACACCCACCATTTGGTGCAGCAGGAGTAAGTCATTTTAATACAACACTGTCACAAGATAAATGCCTCCTGCTTTGGAAGTAAGTCCCAGCTTTGACTTGACATTTATGCAACAGCAGGAGATCATTATACTGTGACAGCATTCTGCCGAGTTGACATCCCTTAATTAAACTTAAATTAATCACTCCAAATAAAGTGGATCTAAATCGACTCTCTCACGAGGTCAGTAAAACAGCAGTGGCACTGGAATGTAGCTTCTCCTCACAGCCACTAACATGACCGTGTCCATGAGGTCTGAGCTGCCCTGCCTCTGGAGGGCAGTGGCAGAACAATGGCCACAGGTCCGCCCTTCCAGCCAGAGGGCAGCCGGGCCAAATGGAGAGCAGCCAGACAGATGCAGCCATCAGACTTCCCTCAGCCCGCAGGGCAGGATGCGCCTTCACCAACAGCTACTGCCCCGATGCCTGTCCCAGGCTTTCCTAGAGACTGAGTCACTGGACTGAGAAGGACCATTAATTATGCTGGAGGTCTCTCCTGAAGGATGAAATGAATCCCCCCTAGAGCTGTTTCTCTTTACTCACTCTAAGTGGAGCCTGGATGATGAGCTCAGGTGACGTTCATGGAGCAGGTATGTGAATTCAAGGATGATGAATCCTGACCAAGAAAACATCTCTTCCCTGCTCTCAGGACTGGGAAGGAGTTGCTGGGGACCCTAACAACACCCAGCTGTCGATAGTGTCCCATACAAGTCCAGACAAGAGATGGCACCTTTCTGCATCACTTTTTTTGTTGTGCTACTACTTTTCTGAATGAAAAATGCTCAGCTGAAGAGCTGACTGGTACTTCAGCATTTGCACATTACTGCTGCTTTTCTTGAAATAACACCAATGTGCAAAGAACAACCAAGTTTCCAAAAGCAGAATATCCAGGTTACCTTTTTTCCCCCCAGAAAGGAGGAAAGGAATTTTGGAGGGTAAAGGGTTCTAGGTATTTTATGCATACTTTGCTCCATTTAGCTCCTTACAGTCAGCTGCAGAACAGGCAGAATTCTTATTGTCCACAACGCACCTGAGTGTGGCAGGTTGGGAGGGAAGGAACCAGACTGAGAGACAAGAGCAAAATCCTCAGAAAACTGCAGGGGACCAGGGGAATAGTTTCCTAAAAATGCTTTAAAAGCATTAAAATACAAAACCTAAAACTAACCATAAAAACCACACCATTGTCACCTACATGAAAGACTCAGATAATCTTTTCTATCACTAATATTTAAAGCTTGGGAGGAGCTTACTGTTGCTGAAGCTGTTGCAAGGACTGTAGAATAAAAACAATGAAGTTAGAGCTGCCTGTTTTTCTTTCCATTTTACAAGGGTGATTGCACCAATTCCACACTTCTGCCAAAGAGAGCAAGACAAAAGAAAAAAAATAATAAAGCGAGATGCACGGGTCACTTAGTGGGAGTTTTGTCAACTTCCGCAGGCCCAAGACTACAAGTTCTACCCTTTGTGGGGTTAACAGGAGCATGGATGTATTCTGTTATTCCGAGAGAATAAGAGCACCACGATGACATTTAATATTTTACGTTCCAGCAGCTGGAAGGTGAAGGGATGGCTTTTGACCCCATGCTGGATCACCTGGGCGTGTGCTGCATCGAGTGCCGGCGAAGTTACACCCAGTGCCAGCGGATTTGCGAGCCCCTCATGGGCTACCAGCCGTGGCCTTACAACTACCAGGGCTGCCGCACCGCCTGCCGGATCATCATGCCCTGCAGCTGGTGGGTTGCTCGTATCATGGGTGTTGTGTGAGAAAATCCCTTGAGAAAAAAACAAAAAAAAAATTGGAGCCTCGACAAAACAAGCAGGAATGCAATGACAATGAGCTGGTAAAAGACTAACACCAAAGCAGCAGTACCGATCCTGCCTTACAAAAGCAGAGTGGGTTTTACTGCACCAAAAGCAAGGTTAGATATTCCAACCACAAATGAAAACCTCAAGTTAATGTTCCATTAGAGTTACAAGAGGAAGGGTATACTAGCACTTACTAAATTAAAAAACTGAGACATCCCAAAAAAAGACAATATTAAACTTTGCTCACAAATTGGTTTAGCAGTCCAGGAGCTTGCACATATATCCAAATTCAGTCTTTCACAACAAACCCCTCTCTTTCCAAGCTATATGTGAAAATTTACGTCCAGTTAAGCAACTAGCTCAACTTGTACACTTGGGAGTGCCTTTAATCCATGTAGGTTACTTAAATAAATCACAAGTTAAGTTGCTCCCCGTTGCTATTCAGAGTTGCCAGGTCATTATGAATGGTTATAAACCAATTACAGCATACCTTTCCCACAAAGCTGCTCCAGGGGACACAGGAAAGCGCACATTGTGCTAAATTGGAAACAAACAGCAGGAAAAGGGGCTGTGGAAGGGAATGTGCGTGGCCACAGAATCAAAACCCTTTGCACATCCCAACATCAAAGAAGCCCCAGCATCAAGAATCCTGTATCCATGATACCACTGTAGTGTCTAACAAGTATCTGCTATCCAGCTACTACAGCAAAAGTATTTACATGCAGTTGCAGACCAAGGAGTCTCAAGCCCCTTCAGAATCTACAACAGTCGCTGTTATTTATAAATCCTTGAACTAGACACTTTTGACACAAGATTACAACCCCTCTTTATTTCACATGGATAGCAGTCATTCACACCAGTTCCTTTAGCTCTGCTGAACCTAACATCCCTTCCCCACAAGAGAAACTGCTTACCAGAAGAGAAGGAAAAAAAAAGCTTTTTTTTTTTCCCCCCCTCTCTCCCTTCTCACCTCATCCTTTTTGCTTAGGCAAACTCTGCAATTATTGGGATTGATGCCATTACATATTAAATCTCTAAGGAAGGTACTAAGCAGAAACACTCAGAGGTGGAATGACTTAGTATTTCTAGCTTTGAAAAACAAAGATAGAGGTATTACACTGCCTTTATCCATACCATGCATCTTGAACCCTACCGCCAAGTTTATGGAGCCACCTACATGGTCTTTATTAAAAAAATGGTTCAATTTTTCTTAAAGTTTGCTTTCTGGAGCATTCATTTTTGTGACTAAACAGCTCTTGAGATGTTGCAAGTCCAGTAATGTTATTAACACTACGTGACACACAGAAAAGAGGAATTAATTTGACATAATCGTGGCTTAAAGAAAATAAAGACAACCTCATGTGGAATGCTAAACTGCATATCTAAAAAGCAAAGTGTTAAATGAGAATAAGATGAGAATAGAATTCAGTATTTTGTTCTATTGTAGCTTTTTAATATAAGCTTCACCTTCCCTTAATCTGAAGGACAGACTTGCTTTGAAATATTTAAATTATAAACTTCTTAAAGTGGGATTTCAAGGCCTGTTAAATTTGAGTTTCTGCTTTTTAAACCGAAAATGACCTTGATCATTATGTTGTTTTAGAAATACGTCTATCGTATGCTTAGAAAAGTCAGTTTTCCTTTTTTTTTTTTTACTGCAGATTAAACACATTAAAAAACCCCAGTTGCTTTCTGTGCTTTTTTCAATGTAGAAGGTGTAACAATTCTTTTACATACTCGTTCAAGAACTGTCTGAAAAGGAAAAGAAGGGCAATAGCAAGTGAAACACTGGAGGCTAAAAGAGAGAAACGTGACTCTGTACATGTCTGAACTAGACTGTTGCTCTCTTTTGCATCTTCAGGCAACCTGTCATCTGCTTCTCCCTTTGTCCTCAATCAAACAAACAGCCTCCTTCTGAAAACACAGAAACAACTTTCTTGTAAGTGATTTCCATGTCTACAAATACTTAACAAACTTAATTCTTCCTTAACAAAAGCTTGTAATCACTTGCTTTCTGCAGGCAATCACAAAGCATGTAAGTAAAAAAAGCATCCTGCTCATGGATCTATAGCTGCCACATATGGCATGTGCATCTCGAGAACACATCTGTACATGCCATGTCACGAAAGCCCCAGTGACCATAATGTTTATTTATTTCCAAAAGGTAGGCAACAAAATGCCTTCTCCAGCTCAAGCTTTAAGCAAGCAAATTCCTATTTACCTACATATCAGATTCAAATAGAGAAAAGTAAAGATCTTGTGCTGCAGCAAGGTTGGAAAAAAAATCTTACTTCAGTGTAACATCTGATCTCGAAGGAAAAGTTCTGAGGCAACACAGGAACAACAATAAAACCAAAAAGCCAACAGTGTGAAAAGATGTTGTGATAATCCCTGCAGCTGTGGCTCAGACTCCAGCTCTAACCATCCACAGTCATCCTTTCACTACTGTACAGCATTTACTCCCAGTGTTGAAGTTTCTCACTGCCACCACAAATGCAATACCTTGGCTCACTAAAGAGGTTACAACACGTCAGCATTTGGGGAAGTCTGTAGCGGGGTGCTCCTTGAATCTGACCCTGTGCTAGCAGAAACCAGCTGAAAGCCTTCCTTTGGCCAAAGTTTAGGGAAGGAGGAGAGAAAGAGGAATGAGCTTGTCATCAATTCCCCACCACAGGTGGGTGGATGTTTGTCACAGCACTGCAGTTCCACTATCCTTAAAACTTAATTACCCATGTGATTTTTCTAGGAGGATTAGAACAGCAGAGCAGATTAGAGAAGAAAAAAGGGATAAATTCAGGCTGGTGAAAAAGAGATGGAAAACAGGAAGCAATCCCATATGATTAAAAAGATTGAAAGCTAGTGATGGGAAGGCAGGAGTCGTCTTTTTTCCTCAATCTACAGTTCGCTTTGACCCCACTTATAACACATGAACCCTTTGTCCTTTTTCATACAGGAATCACCCTCCACTTGTATCTACACTGAGAAAGCAAAAGAAGCTGGGAGTCATGGAAGGGGGGATGATCTGGCTTCTACCTCCCATGTAACACTTCACCCCTACTGCAGCACAAAAAAATTCCAAGAAAGTTTCAGTGAAGAACAGACTAATCACTTATTCCATGCAGTGCAGGGAAAAAAAAAAAAAAAAAAGGTAGCGAAGCATAAAACTACAGTTGGCAATGAACTGATTGCTGATTCACATGTCTGGGTGGACAGAATATCTGCTCAGAAAGGGCAAAAGAGACACTGAACCAGGAGCAGCATCTTCTGCTTCCAAGAGGCTCAGCTGGCCTTTTACAAACACACATCTACAAACTGGTCTTTCACAAGCAAAGATGAGAGAGGCAGCCTTAACCTGCAACAGGCATCTTCCCCAAGAGCAGGAGCAAAGAGCAATTCCACCTATGGTATTAAATGGGAAAGCTGCTGTTCCCTCTTGCTGTCCTGTTCCGGTATTTGCATCAGTACAAATCAGAGCACTGAGGTGAAACTGCCTCGCTCTTCCAGACAGTACTATCTACAGATGACCAAAAGGCTTCAGATAAAAACCCTCAAGCAGTTTGAATACAATTAAAACATCATTCACTCGGTCCTTGCAGGCAGTTCTCTTCCTCCAGCCAACTCATTATTAGTGCTGCTACATATTCCACTCACCCTGTACAGTTCCAAAGGAAATTCCCTTTGTCACAGGTTTTTTTCAGAGCCTCTATTCGACCCCCAAGCTACCACTAGGCTTTCTCTTGAGCTACAGCTTCTGGTACCATTTTGTGCGTGTGTGTTTTGTCAAGAACAAAATACACTGTTCACAAAGTTCATGAAGCACCTTTCCCCCAGCTTTCCAAGGAAATTTTGCCTACTGTTTTAATCCAATCCCCTCCAAACAAAAAACCCAACACCTTTCCCCCACACACACACATTCCCCTCCTATAAGGCAACAAGACCTGCCATTATTGATTAACCCAAACTCGAAGAAGGAACACATACAGATTATCTGCCTGTGCTCAGAAACATGCTGGAATTATGTCTAGACCTGCAAACTTGGCTTACAGGATTGAGATGGACAGGGAGCTCTACCACTTGATTGCTACAAGTTTTAGCCTGAAGCTAAAGCATTATATTTGCATTACATATGCCTCAAGAGTACAAAAGTAGCAATGCATTTTATTTTACTTTTTGCCTTAAGCTAAGTGAATTGAATCTCAAAGCAGTGAAACAGGACCCACTTAATACAAGAATATATTGTGTTTATCTGACATAATACTCCCATGGTCTTTCAGCAAGTGAAAGACAGAGAAACCTCTGCTATGTTCTCTTCAGTAAGTAAGAGCAACTTGATTGGCAGAAAACATCTTCAAATTACTTTTTAATTTCTATTTAAGAGATTTTTACCTAGGCTTTTCCCCACAGCAAGCATTTGCTAAGCTCTGTTGTACTCCGAATGACATTTATAAAGCAAGGCTGGCCAAGAGACAAGAACCCAATTTTGTGACAAAGTGAAGCACTCAGACATTTGTCTTCCTTCTACACTAAAAAGGAAGAAATGCTTTTGCGCATAAATAAAAAGCTGCAAAGCACTTATCCAGGAGAATGGAGTTCAAATACCTATTCCAAATCAAATCAACTCCAATGTTAGCATCCCATATGGATGGGCAAACGCTCTACATATCGAGCAACCAGCTACTCAGAATTCTCTGAAGGTCAAGAAAAGCCTCACACCAAAGCTAAAAAATCTTCACCAAAACATATCCCAAGTATATGCTTTGAGAAACTCTTCCAAGAAGCAGACACTGTTCCGTAAATGTCAAGAGGTAAGGCACACAAAACCCTTCCTAAATCCAATCCACCTCGGTTCATTGCATTCAAAGAGCAGGGTAACATTCAGTTCTGAAGGTTACAAAATTTGAGCTTTGGAAAATATGTATCAATTCTGAAGCCAGAAGAGATGCAAAAGAAACCAGCGCCCAGCCTGCACTACAGGATAATCATGATCCCAGTGCATCCAGAAATTGCAATTATGTCAAGACTGTAGTCATAGTCTACATCCAAAAAAACCCTCTCTTTTTAACATTTGTGAGATTTTAAAGTCTTGGTATCTCTCTACTGCATAGCCATAGTAACAATAGTGGGAAATAAGCCACTGCACCTTCCCAGCATCACTGCAAAATTAAGACTCCTACTCCTCAGGAGGAACAGAATATATCCTTCCTTCCTCCTCTTTAATTTTCAATCATCATTTAACACCTAACAGCTGCAGACTTCACTCTTCCTATTAAAAACACCTGTTCTAACAGCCTTTCTATTTTACCAAGCTCATGCAATTGACACTGTAGGAAAGTAACACGTCCAACCGGTAGAGTAACAAACATTCGGGAAAAACCCACATAATTAGGAAAGCAAGGAAAAGTAGCAAACTTAAAACAGCATCCAATGGTTAGCAAGGAATGAAGTGGCTTTCATGGTGCTCAATATTTGCAATTCATGGTGTTTCTACGATCACAGAACATTTGGCTATCTCCGAATTCTCAGGAGACAGTGGCACACGGACAAGGCACGTTCAGCACAACATTGAGTTCCTCTCTCTCATGGAATCACAGAGAGGCTGAGGTTGAAAGGCACCCCTGGAAGTGCCCTTGTCCAACCCCCTCACTCAAGAAGGGGTACCTCAAGCCAGGTGCCCAGGAGCATATCCAGATGGCTTTTGAGCATCTATCGGTCCCTGCAGACTTGTATTCAGGAAGTACAAGCACAGACAGTACTTAGATTCTCAGTTCTTCTTCTCTATTGTTATTTACAATTTGGTCATGGCAATAAAGCTGCACTGATGGAAACAATTAAGAACATACAAGTTCTTCTTTAAACAGTTTCTAGAATTCAGAAATTATGTAACTTAAAGCAACGGCTTGCTGGCTTTGATTCCAGGCAATCGCAAAAGATTCTTTATTTTGAATACAGAAGGTAGACAGAGGACCTACTTTTCTGTAAAAATTTCCAGTCACAACAAATTTGCTGACTTCCATCACATGTGACTACAGTTCAATTTATCACACAGGTGGGAAGGACTCCAAAGTGGGTATTTTGTGTCTACATCAAGACTAGTAATCTCATCCTCTTCACTGAATGCATTTTGCTCCTATACATGTCATCTTTTCTTTTGAAGCAGTAGATTCACATCCTTACCTATATGCTTTAAGTGATTCCCCTATCAAAAACAATACTAAAAATGAAATAAAGCAGCTTTCGTATAGAAAAATTTGTATTTACAGTTTTATTTAGCAGAGTTAAGGAGCAAACAATTTTAACACTCTTGTGAAAAGTGTTTTTACCCAAAACTGCCAAGATGTAATAAGTTATTGAACAGAAATACCAGCTGTAAGGCAATAATCCTGACCAGCCATTAGAGATCACCCTATCCCAAAGAGCAGAGCTGATAAAGGTGGTAGAAAATTTGGACTGATGGACTCAATTCCCAGAAATTAGTCGGAGATGATAAAATAGGATTCCACTCTTGAGTATATCTTTAACATCTGCAGATGAAGGAATTGCTAAAGCACGCAAAATGTAAAGACAATTCCTGTTTTCAAGGGAATATTCAGTGCTTTGAATCCAAGAATGCTATGTCCATACATAGTGGTCAGTACATGACTATGGCAACACATAGATGGTAAAGATCAGAAATAGGGTTAGAATTTTTTCCATTCCACGTCATCAGGAGGATTTACTTCTACCTTCCTTTTACCAACATCAGACCAGTTGGTGCTCAGAACTGTGCCACCAGACTCCATCTGCAATATGAGAGAGAGCTTGTTTAGTTTGCTGAGAATTCTAGTAATACAAAAGCCAATTTCTTACAGCAAACTTCAAAGTGCAATGATTACACAGAAATTGTGTACGTATGAAAATTTGACAGAGCCATCATTCCATCATCTCCAGCCCAACAGTACTTTTATCACTACTGGACACAGTGAGATGCTGCTTCATTAACAAGAAGCTTTTAAAGGGTCAGTCACGTTCCTTCCTGTGAAGACTACAAATTAAACTAGATACAAGCAATCAAGAGGAATTTGATCCTTTCGACCCCTGGCAAGTCTTCAAGCTCTGCATGAGCCAAACCTCTACTTTCTTTGATAACACTAATTGAAATGAAGAGACCAGTGACAAAGCACAACATTGTACTTAAAGAGTCGCATTCATTAGTGTACAGCCCTGTAGCTTTCAGTGAGAGTAGCTGTACCAGTATCTCCAAGAGAACCACAGCCATTCGTTTATAGGCCCAAAATTCTGGTAACGGAGGCTCTTCCTAACTTATGCAAAGTTTAGTGAATTGTGTCAGTGTGCAAAAGTCACACATTTCTTCAGAGAAAAGAATGAAGACTTACGAATGATTTGTTCATGGCACGTTTTACTTCATCGGTACCATCTGAATAGATTTGCTGGAAGAGTTTATTTAAAGCAGCATCTCCTTCTAACTTCTCATTTTTCTCCTCTTCTTTGATTTCAACTACCAGTTTGTCCCAGTTCCTTGTATAATGAGAGGATGATGGGTATAAGTGCTGGGTATCTGAAAACAGAAGTGTTAGTTAACTAAGCATTTTCTCACGACTTTGAGAGCGGCAGAGAACACAGACACATGTACCTGATGAATCAGAGATGATAATGGGACATGAAAATGCAAATGGATTCCTCCAAACCGATAGCATTGCATTGCAGTAACAAAAATAAAGGAAACTAAGAAATGCAGAAGTTTATTTTTAGGTAAACAGAGTTACATAATTTTGTTATCCAACATACATAAAAAAAGCTGGCCGACAGCAACACAGATAATTAAAATCAAAATGAGGCAAGAGATATTGGCTGACAGAAAAAAAACAAAACAGCAGCCTAGGCCCACAGGAAAAGTTGAGCTAAATTTAAAAAAAAAATCTGAAATCAATAAATCAGGAAATTCAAATTCTGTCAAAGACAGAATGTTTATCTGTATTAGAAACCCCAAAGTATTAGTTTTCAAGAGAAATGCAATACTTAAGGAAACTATACCTAACTATTTAAGCAACAGGTCACATAACTGCTGTCCTGGGTATGGCCAGGACAGAGTTAATTTTTTGCAGTAGTGGTGAGGGGCAGAGCCTGAAGCTCTGTGGACATGGCCAGAAGATACTCTACACCACCTCAGATCATTGCTGGGGCCAGGAATAAGGGACACTCTGGCATCCCAGAAGAAAGGCAGGGCTTCCAGTCAAGAAAAAGGTGTTGGGGAAGGGAAGCCATCCATCATCAGTTCATTGTCACCCGGGGTTTTGCATGTAAACCACTCTCTCTTTTGTAGCCTTTTGTTATTAATGTTGTTGCTGTTGCTGTTTTCTAATCTCATTGCTGTTTCCAGTAAATTGTTCTTATCTCAACCCTTCACCTATTGTGCCTCCAATTCTCAATCCCACTGCAAGAAAAGGGGGAGGGGAAAGGAGAGTAAGACCCTGACAGTGTCCTTTGGGAGAGTCCCAGCACTGAATTGGGGGGTACCATTCCTAAACCACGGCACATGCATGTCACAGCATACAGAACTGCAAAACAGGGACCCAAACAAACAAGCAGAATTAATGACAAGCACATTTCCTTAACAATTCATCAGACTAACAGAAGTTATGAATAAATTTAATACCTATGTTTCACTAATGGCTTGCAGACTTTCTGTCAATTCTTGGCAGCGAAAACAAGACTATTAGGCTGTTCATTGCAAATATAAAGCTGTGATTTTATAAACAATATTTAACACAAAACTATTATTAATAACTGTAACTCACTCAATACAAATAAACCATTTAATACTTAATAGTTCAGAGAACAAACCTGGTGTAAATTGTTTTAACATAGGAGAATCTCCCTGGCCCTCCAGCTTCTCCCATCTTACAGCCTCTGGCTTCTTCATTTTTATCTCAACCTACAAAACACAAGATAAAGAACAAATTAATCCTGATGGCAAACAATTCTGCCAAGCAGCTCCAAAGTTGGATCCTGTAGCTGTAAGAAAATACATACATCTGGTTTTAGAAACACAGCCACTAATATGAAGCCTGTATCACACCCAAATTTACCTACCTTACAAGATGAAGTTAGTTGAGTTCAAGTCATTCATCAAATGAGCTCCCATGTCCCTGTGCAGCTTTTGTATCAGACTTCTACTCTTTTGTTCAGGACCACTTAACTTTCTTGTGCTTACTATTCAGTTGATTCTTTTTGTAAATTATGACATCCCAGAAGTAAAGGTCAGTCCCAATGTCTCCACACTGCCAGGCTCCAAGGTACTGCCTTTCAAGCATCCCTTTCTTGGCAGTCAGCTCTCATAAACAGCAGTTTTGAAAGACTACAAAATCCAACTTTATCTAAGTTTACATTTCGTTTACCAAAAAATTCCATGTTTGATGTGTAGTACACAAACCAGAGAAACACCCTGGGACTATGCAGATCTTCCCACTGGAGAACTTCAGAAACTGTATTAATTTGGTTCAATGAACAAACACTGCTATGGAGAAAACTGTTGAGTATTCATTGACAAAACTGGCAATTAAAAATGGATATGGTTACAATTACCATAGGAGAAACAAAATTAAGTGAAGGATGTCATGCCCTATTCACAACTTTACATATCCCTTTAGACAACCACCGAAATGTTTTTTCATCATTAACCTTCGCCTTTGGTTACAGGGTTACAAAGTTGCAAAACAATGTCTGCAAAACAAGGGCTGTCTAATGTCACTCCAATTCACTTAAGGAGACATCACAAAGTTCATATGCTGCTATTAATTAACTGAAATCGGTGCTTGCTAAACTTCAGTGCTTCCTTATTTGTTAACAGCTCGGCAGAAGCAAGTTCTTAGTTCTACCTAAAGCCACTACAACCTGGGGATCCCTGCAGACCCAAGAACAAAGGCACCACTGTAAAAGCTAACCTTAGATTCCAACAGCAAGCTCCAAGCATTATGTTGATCTGAAATTTGAACTTTATTTAATTCATTGTTCAAATCAATCACTGGTAAGCAACATACTGAGGTATCTTATCAAAACCAAAAAAAAAAAATTAGCTCACTGAAGTTTCAATGCTTCCATGTTTGCAATCAGGATGGATTTTAAGAATCAGAATATTCAGTTATGAACGTTTCTTTTTATTTTTTATCCCTCAGGAAGCTACAAATTCTCTAGATAAGTTTAAATACTTATTGTCCACCACTAACATGTACTGAGAAAAACAAAAAGTTTAAGGTAAGAGGCATAAAATGTCTTTCAAGGCAGGGGAGAGCTTCAGTAAGCTTCTAAGTCCAACACCCACACGTATTTTATTTCCCACTCCCTGCATCTGTTGGATTTGCAATGTTTTCAGCCACTTTACCAGTCACAAATTAAGCATCAGAGCATCTATTTTTAAAATAAAGTCTCAGAACCAAAAACAACCAAATAAAATTAAAATGCTATTAGTCTGGATGCCCAACCTACCATCCCTAAAAAATGCCTGTATTTCAGAGTTTAATATCACAATCTGTAAGGATGCGGAGATTTCTGTTAAACTATGCAGAAGAATTATTCAAACTGTGCCAATAATTATTCTTCAGTAAGACAAAAGAAATCAGCAAAGCTACCTCCACTGGACTCTTTTAAAAACTTTGAAAACTGCAACCTTTAAGTTAATTTTTTAGCACCTACACTCGTAAGTCTAATGCTCTGTGATTAGCTTAAGGAAGCAAAAAATATTTGAGTATCTACATATAAGACAATCAAGTAGTTTCACAAGTGGCAGAACTAGCAGGTTTTTTTCCCCAGTGGATTTGGATCTCCTGAGCCAAACATTTAAGTTAATTAGCTACTTACAAAGGAACTAATTAGTTACAAGTGGGATATGAGTACTGCATTAAAATAACTCTCCTCTGTTTCTTATATAAACTCTTCACAACCTGAGGAGACTCAACTGAGTTGTGCACTTAAGCTGAGGAGGCTCTAATGTTAAGATTTTACACTGATTATTAGTGCGTCCCCCAACATGTTTTAGGGGAGGGGGGGGAAAAAAAAAAGCAAATGCTTGATACTGAAATTGCTCAACCCCATACCTTTTCTATTTCTCTGTTTAGTTTTTCTTACACTAACTCTTCTTGACCTTACACTTCAGGCTTTCCACCAATATCTTTCACTATCTCAAATAGAGATTATTTCATCCACACCAAAAATGACCTCTAATGCAATATAATGCTTGATGTGAGCTACTGAACATGGACTTTTTTCTACTGAGAATACAATCCTCCTCAACGAATCCTTATAAAGACCTTTGGCTAGTCATCAGAGTACTCTGCCCATGCATAAAAAGAAGAAAATAAGGAAGAACTTCAGTTTTGCTGCTCCAGTAATCCCCCTTCTCCTTTTCTAATCTGCTAGATCTTACATTTTCCTCTCTGAAACTGTCCCTAAGCCAGCACTACATGATAAACATCCCTACGGAAAAGCAAATGACACAAACTAATTCCCAGTGTAAGATGCAGATTTCTTAACTCTAAACCATTTCAACCCTGCCAAGCTAGAAGTACACACAAATGAAGAACTGAGACAGAATGTATTTCTGACATGATTAAACTTCTACTCTGTCTACTACATCCACTTCAATTGAAGTTACTCATTAGGCGAAGTGGCAGGCAGGAGCAAAGCTAGGGAAATCATTAACTTCATACCATTATACAACCACATTTTCCAAAAATATAAAGCTGTAAAGTTCTGCTTGTGAAGGCACATATTTCTTCAGCTTGAGAGCTCTATTTGATCTAAGAAGGAACAACTTTGCGAGTCCCCATTACATGCACAAATGGCAATAAATGCATTTTAATGAACGCTTTAGCACAGATACTGATAGCTATCACACAGAAAAGTAACATATCAGTATGGACATTTGTGTCATATCTAGCAAAAAAGTACTGCTAGCTTTTTCCTCTCCTTTGAAAAAAAAAATTCACTTGGGCAAGAGAAATACATCAACACTCTGCCAACTACTTTGATTCAACATTTATATTTCATAAAACGTATGCCCTGTGTACCTCGTGCCAACGTTAGAATACAAGACAGGAAAATTGAACTGCAAATTAAATGCTCTGCATGCCACTTAAGGACAAGACTAATTCCTCAGCTTCTCCTTGTAGCTCAAGCCATGCAGCCACCTGACCACCTTGGCAGCCCTCTGCTAGGACGTGCTCCACCACATCAGTGCCCTTCTTATACTGGCAAGCCTGAAATGGGACATGGTACTCCAGATCTATAAAAAAATCCCAATGCAATGAAGATATAACACACTTTCTCTTTGAAGTCCCTTGTATTTTGAGTTCAAAGAGAGCAAAGCAAAAAGGAAAAGACACGTGAAATCTTGAGAGTAATTCAGGCACTACTTGTTTGAAATACCATCTTGAGAGAAACCTTCCCCTCTGAGAAGAGGTCCAAATGAGGGATTTATTGTCTAGAAGAAACATCACCCACAGTGAAAGGACACAGGTAAGTTTCTACTCAGAGCTTTCTAGTCATAAAAGTAATCAATTTTTTAAAGCCTATCAGGGATTTGGACATGCTTGTTTGCAGCTTAATCCAACTGCTATCAGAAAAGATGCCACAGTTACTCTCAAAAGCTAATCTGAACCATTTCATTGATAGTATAAAAATAAGAAAAAACACCTTATTTTAAGACAACTGGCATAAAAGAGCACTTAATTCAATTTTAAGAAATAATTTCTCCCCTTTGGTAAACATCAAAACAACACTAGTTAGCCAACATTTATTTTCTAGGTAGATACTTCCTGTTAAAAAGTCCGAACCTTCAATGAACTTGATTTCACTTGAACTTACATTCTGAGACAGGCATTGTCAATCGAACTGAGATACACTAAAAGGGAAAGAATTTTTATCTTCCACCCTAAATGGAGATTTTGGTGTACACTGACAAACTGCAACAGTTTTGGGTTTTTTTTCTAATTTCTACTCTGTTTTGTATTTTCCAGTCCATGCTAAGGGAAAGTTCATTTACCACTGGCCAATTTCTGTCAAGCTCTGATCAGATGGATGAAGGAAATCAGAACTGGCAAAGCTTAAGCAACTGCTCAGCCATTAATTTTAAGACACATCAAAAATACCCCTTTCAATTCTGGTGTTCTGCTGTATCAAACACATGAAAACAAGAATTCAGTGTTTCTAATCAACTACTTTGTTATTTACTGAACTACTGACGGCCTTCTCTGAGTCATAAATTTTAAGGGTTTAGAGTTGTCATTTTGTGATCATCTCATGAATTCTGTAGGATAAAATAGAACAATCTTCTAAAAATGTAAGAGCTATTCAAATGTACCTCTAAGAGCACATGTGCCTACAGTTTTGGTGTCCTAATTATTCAAAGATCTTTTATATATTGCTTGTAGGCTAAGTTCTGAGCTTTTTGGTCCATAACTTTAAACAAAATATATTAAGATAAAATAATTCTACAGTGTTATCACACACAAATAATTATGAAATTTATTCTATAGGGAGTATACTGCAACAGATGGGATTTACTTCGTTTCTTTGCCAGCTATGTATTATGGAGAACTGGGGGAAAAAGGTTCAAGTTTCCTCTGACTGATATTACATAGCCAACACAAAATTTTTGAATTTTAGAGGAGAAGCTAGCAACACAGAACATTTTAGTATTCTGAAGCTATTTGTCACTTCATTCTCCACGTAAACCATCATTATTCCAATAGTTCTCAAGACAGATAAAACCCTTTATGCGTAGCTTTCTTACATGCATTTAAATAAAGCATGGGCACTGACTTACATGCTTGTAAAAAATAATAGTTCTCAGAGTATTAGCAAGTTTATGTCTTCCTCACATCCACCTTCATTCATACAGAAGAATAAAAATCAAACTTATTGTTAAATAAGTAAATATCATGCTAATCATAGTGAAGATTTCTATATGGTCTATCCAAGAAATTGCTCCAACTAGTCCTGCCTAAAAGATGCAAGAAACTTCAGAAAATTATCCATTCATCTTAAATATTAGTTCAGAATTTATAGAAAATGCTCAAGAATATACATGAGAGATATCAATCTGCATGAAAGCCTCACAGGGAAAACAAGTATATAACAGCAGCCAAGTCTGCATTCAAGCACCTACAAGCAATTTAATGAAAATATCCTAAACAAAAAGTATCTTTTAAGGATCCGACTGCAATGGTAAGACCCAACTTCAGTTAAAATAAATCTGTTCCTCTTGTTTATCTATTTGTAAACATTTGTCTGTGAATAGAGACTCTGATGACAGTGCAAGAGTGTGTGAAACAGTTCCACTCTTTGCCTTTTCCCTCACATTCAACAACATGCATCAGTTCCAGTTAGCTTCACAAGGTATTTCAGAGTTTGCAAAGCAAAATATTGGTTCAAGGAAAAAACCAACATTCCACTGATGCACACAACCATGTTCTCGGCATGAAGCTGCTGAAAGTGTGCTTCTTCCTCAGACATCTCTATTAAGCAACAAATACCAACTGTAAAGGAGGCTGAGGCTTTCTAACACCTCCCTGGTTTGCAGCACAACTTTGATCTCTAATTAAAGGACAGTTCTGGGGTAAAGAAACCACTTTTTACCACTTTTTCAAATGACTCTACACTGCTGCAAGTCATTGGTTGCAAAAAGCCCAAGGCACTAGAGACTGAAAACTCACAGTAATTGTCCTCAGTCTGTCTGTAGATAGGGGAAAAACAGAAAGCACCATCTCAAATTTTCTTCAAGGTCGTAAGCACACGTGCTAAAAGCACATAGTCATCTTAACTCTCCTCTTCTCAGTCCAAGGAGAAGAAAACCCCAAGCATCACCTAGAACACATCAGAAGACCTAGAGAAATGGCTCATGTTACACAAGTTTCCAAGAACACTGCAGAATATTCCCCTGGAATCCCAAATACACAGACTGACGGACTGAGCAGAAGAGGGAAAAGAATGTGAAGCTGATTGTGCACATTTAATGACATTAGAAATCCTTATACTATTTGTGCATTTCTACTTTCCTGGCGTATTTTCTGGACAGATATAGATTGACTAGTTTTGTCTTAAACATATTTAGCCACTCATTTAAATTTTTATGCCTTTTTCCTTCTATGAAGGGAGCATGATGACAATACGCACGCTGAGCTGCAGGATAATTGCACCCAGGCAACTTGCAAAGAGCAAACTTGGTCCAGCCTTTACATTTTGGCTCCCCCTCCTGGAAAGAAGTAAAAAAACAAGTAGCACCACTAAGAGTACCTTCCTCCTGTGAAATGCTGAATTCAACACGGTTTTCAGCTTCCATTTGTAAGACACCAATCTCAAATTTCTACAGTGCCTTTTGGTGCAGCTGTTACCTTTTGCTTGATCAGATTGCTACAGTCAGACACCTCTGACAGATGACAACTACAATCAATAACATCAATTGATCTAGTTATGATCTATCAGCTGTGCTGTTAATGTACAAAATGCTATGCAGATATAGCAGTACCCTTATGAGAAGGGCTCCATTCAGTGGTATCCAGCGTTTTCTCACACAAACATTAACCTGAGGCCTTAGGCCATCAGAATTATATGCTGAACAACAAGAGGCAACTCTTAAGTTACGTGCCACTGAATGTGAGCAGGAACCAAAATCAACTCAAAGCTGAACTTGTCAGCAGTGTTACCTATTGAACAGCAAGTAAAATTTTTAATTAGGTTAAAAAAAAAAAGCTTCAAGGTATGGCAATAATAGATACAGTCAATATTAAAGACAACCTGTATCATCTGTAAAACTGTTGACAATTTGAGAATATAAAATACTAGAGGATGTATGAAGACAGAAATTTAAGACTTTATCTCAAAACTGGACTTCATCCACATATTATGCTGCTCTTGAGTCAGCATCAAATATTTTACCCGTTCTAGTTCACAGCTTGAAGTCAATGTCTGCAGATGATAAACACTAATTTACTTCTGCTCAAACAGACACCATTGAAACAGCTCAAGACATCTATCTATGCTACCTCTGTAGCACTTGCTAGTGTTACACTGGTTTTTTCCAAACAGACTGTATCTCAGAGCTTGACACAGCATGGATTGATAGAAAGGTATAATTTTAATTTCCTTGCTGGGAAAGAAACAATCGTTATGCTAGCAATTGTATTTTTCACCTCTGTCAACGTTTGCTGAAAGAACCAATTCAAGAGTCTGTGAGTTCTGTCTGCTCTTTGCAGTTACTTTAGAATTTGTAGTTCTGCAAATACAGTTAAGGCTATTTTCTCCTCCTTAATTTGCATCTTTACCTTTATGCCTTTGCATTTGTCAAGTGATGCTGAGTTTCAAGCAGTATTGAGAAAACACTCTACAGCTTCTCTTAGTTCCAAAATATGCAAGATTGTTCTACTCTCAGCCAATTCTCGTTTCATTCTCTATCCATTAAATTTATCAGTTGTATGAAGTTCATGGACCCAAACTATGCACCACACAACCCACTCATACGTTCCACTGTTTCCTCATATAGTTGCTCTTATGAGGAAAAAAGAAAGGCCAGTCTTTGTTGCCTTGTGATGACTAGACGATACTAGTGGCAACGTGGCTCACACATTCAAAGCAGCAACACAAAATAAAGCAGTAGGAACAAATAAAATTATTCTCACCTGAAATTACTAATCTGCAGGAATAGATCTGTTTCTATCCCATGAAAACTCAACTTCTTTAGGAGTGCGTAGTAAGAAGTTCATATAATTGGGAACATAATAAGATTATTTCTTTCCCTCCAAGTCCTTACAAAAGGACTTCATGTAAATACTACAAAATAATATGTGAATGGTTTGAGAAGTTCTAATCAATAAGATTAATTTACTCAAAGTAGATTCTGCTTATCTTCCATGCTGCTCATAAGAGCCAAGTACATACACAAAGCTAAGAAAAGAAATCTGAATTTCTGGTGGTCAAACACTAAGGCTGCCGCATTCCCTTCAAGCGTTTAATATTTTTCTAAGGAAACCATTACAAACCTGTAAAGAAGTCTTTGCCTACTTAACATAGAGCTGCTTTTATTTATTTTTTTTTTTTCTTCCTGACTCCCTCTGGTGGTCGGAACAAGAACCAGCTGGGGCATGGTTTAAATTGTACTCCTTCACTATGCCTTCACAGACAGCTGTACACTAACTCCTTTCTGCAAAAGTAAGAACATGCTGAAGCATTGACTTCTGCAGTTAGAACACCTTCTGTGTTCCCTCCTACCCGTTTTGTCTCAAAAAATAGTCTCTCACAAGTATTTAGGAACAGTAACATTTGAAAATAAATGCAAAATACTTACAGTTCAGACACTGCCTGAACGTAACTCAGGCTTTCACCCCACTTTTGGAACCTCAAAGTTCAACTAGTTCAACCTCAAACTAGGCTCTAGACTACTAGAGATTATTTCAGAGATAAGCCCAGGCTAGAGATGCCAGTGTGGAAAGACAAAGTCAAGTGAATTTCACAGTGCTCAGTAACATGTAAATGCTTCCTAAGAAAGTAAAAGAAAAAAGTAAAAAATTAATTTCAAGACAAAATTAAAAGTGTAACACAAGCTAGGTAAGATAAAGAAAACAGGACCTCACAGCTACTCTTCCAGACAAGGTCCATCCCCATTCTACTCAAATTTATACAAATACTATTGGACTACCAGATCTTCTACATACTTTGTGCCATGTAAGCTCTTACACTGTGGGGGGATAAGTAAAGTGCTCAATCACACACAACCTGCCCAGGTTTCTTTTACAAGGAGTGGAAAAACAAGACCAACTTTCTGTGGTAATCCTCTCCTGCCATCCTGAAGCCCCTCTTCCATGAAATGATGCAAGAACTATTATAGGTGCCTTTCTGAGAATGAAACAGGTAAACTGGAACACGAGTACACAAGAGAATTTCCATAAGCTCTGCAGAACCACTGCTGAAATACAAGAGAACAATCAGCATTAGATTCCAGCATTGGGGATTCCAGCTTGGCTCTGTGGACAAAGCATATGTCTGTCTATTCATTATGCCAACAAGAAATGCTATGCCAGACCCCTGTTTCTTATTTTTCTATACTTGTAATATAAAAGAAGCAAACTGCTGAGACAGAAGCATTCTCTCACACCATCCCATTTTCAAGTGTCTCCAGGCACGTACTATTTCCAGGAACAGCATGGAATAGCATGGAATATGCTCTCTCGAAAAGCCATGGACAGTTAACCGCACGGTTAACCTTCACCAGCGAGAAGCAATGAAAGAGTAGAGAACTATTTCACCAAAATCTTCCAAGTCTGACTTTTATTTCTTGGGCACACGAAGATAACAATGCTTCACCAGGCAAGACTGCCTCCTAGAAGTTTTGTATAAGGGCATTCATGCTTTCCTAATACCTCAATTCTAACAGTGAAATCAGAGTCTTCTTTCTCTAGCAACAAGTGAAAGAATCCTCAACATAACTCTGTCATTTGCACTTCAATAGGCACCATCATATTACTATTTCTGATATTTGTACAAGTTTAGAAAGCCTCCCACCAGCCAAGAGACACCCTGAAGAAAGAAAAAGCATTTCTGTATGAAAAGCAAGATATTATGACTGTTGCAGAGAGACAAGACAATAGAACAGAAACATTTTCAGGATTGGAATAGTCCAAGAAACAATTTACACTTTAAGGAGCTTACCTTTGTTGAAAGCACTTTAAACGTACTTTGCTCTGGCACTATAGAATGAAGAAGATCAAGCTTTAAGTTGAAGTCTTCACCTGATGGAAGTCTCACTGATGCATTCATCTGTTATAAGTTGAAAACATATCTCTGGTCATCTTTGACAGCAGCTCCATTTTCAAGTAAAGGATTTCGCACAGAGATTAAGTGATTAAATTAATATCCCTTTAGACCATGCCATTACACTACTGCATCATTGGACAAGGTCTTTCTAAAATACACTAGAAAATCAATAGAAGATTTCAACTCTTGCTACATGGACTCAGAAAGCCTACTATCTTTGTCAGCTTGATCTGAAGCCTTAAAGGAAGGAATTATAACAAATGGAGTATCAACATGTTAATAATGGAACATGAAAACAATCTGCAACTTCTAATACACGCAAGCAACAGAACAAGTGCTCAGACAATTTTAACAACCTAAAGCAGATAACAATAACCAAGTATTTCCAGTATTTCATGAAGTATCAAGTTAGTTGAGAATGAGACTAACTCTTCAATATTGTCAGCTAAATTAAACATGGAATTCATTGGTACAACATATGGTACTTCATTACAGAGATTACTGTACTTCCTTAAAAAATATATTTTGCTGCTACAATTTTAGCAATGCCAAAAGGAAGAAAAACCCACCCAGAAATATTCAGTCTATTTCTGTAACTATCCTAGAGCAAAATATTACTCGTTCATACCTGTTTTGAGAATACCTTGTCTCTGCCCAAGCCAGCTCCAGACACATGCATAGTCTAACCTTTTAAGTCCAGATCACCTCTTCCCCCTCCCCTCCACACACACAGGCAGCTGAAAACCCGATGTTCCCTTGCAGGATGCCCACCTCATACTGCTTGTGTTTAAGTCCTACGGACACTGCTGTGGTCACTGATCCCAAATCACTTGACTGGGCACACACTCATGTGCAGCACAACTGTACATAAGAGAAGCTCAGGCAGAACACCACCCGCCCCACTCTTTTCATGCTACTGCAGCATATAATATTCACTGGCTTGAGTACTACATCTCAGGGAATTTAGGGATGAGTATCAATAACCAATACAAATCACCTTTTTCTCCAAAAACTGCACACTGACATCATCCTTCTGTGCATTCTTGATCATTATGGTCACAATTACTTGAGATTCTGTTTGGTACCAGTCATATCTTTAAAAAAAAAAAGGAATAATTTTTTTTTTTAGATCACACAGTATATAAAATTAGATCACTTTCTTAACCCATTCACTTTTTAGCTCAGAATCTTTAACATATCTCAAAAACATTACTTGTACCAGCCACAATGGAACAGGCTTTGAGTTAAGCTCAGCATGAGAATGAGAAAACAGAAGCCAGAATGCTGATGCTATTCCCCTCTTTCCTGGTTAGGTTTAACCTCCTGAAAGCACCATTTAGTCTGAACAAAAGTGATGGCACTGAGAAACACTTCACTTGGACTGCCACGTTTCTAAAATTACCCCAAAAAACCCTTCTACAGTCATTATCCTGCTACTCCAATCCCCAAGCCAAAGAGTAGCTATATATGTCAATTACTTTAAACTTCACAGTAAAGCTGAAGTCAACTTACTTGATCTTTGGTGGCAGAGGCTGCTGCTGTATATTCTAGTTGAAGCACATTCAATTGGAAAGAAAGTTACATCAGTGTAAGTGAAAATATACCATGAAGTACTCTTCAAGGCACACATAATTTTCACCGATTGCTCCCCTTTTCTTGATTCTGACTGCTCCCCCCTTCCTTGATTTATGTGTGAACATTAACTTGCAGGTGAAGCTCTTCACTGTTAGGTCACTTACAGCAGATTACAAATTTAAAAGTTTCAATTTACATGAAATATGTCAGTCTGTAACTAGAATATTTTTTATAAATAGCAATTAAGTTCAGCTTAAACTCATTTCTTCCTGGATAAGATGTATACTTGGAAAACATCCAGTGACTATGCTACTAATCTATAAATCATGAAGGAAACTTGAAGTAAGTCTGAGAACTCCAGGTTTAACTTTTAAACATAAAATCATTTTAATTTTAAGATTTTTCTTCACATACTACCACCATGCTTCCTGTACATTTTTCTCCTCTGCCCTATTCTTAAAATGTAAAAAAATTAGGTAACTATTAAAGAGGGAGCAGAATATCCAATACAAAGTCCACCTTTTCTTTTTGTCCCAAGGAAAAAAAAAAAACACACAAAAGGAGAGGTCAATTTCAACATTTCTTGTGAAGACTTACAATAAAAAAAAAAGGAAACTGAAAGCTGAGCAGGTTACAACAGAAAAAAAACTGCATAAACTATTTGCAAGCTTCTGGGAAAAAAAAAGTTACTTTTTAACAGTCCCAATCAAGTTAGTACTGACAAAACAATTAACCACAACTGGTTAATTTGTAAATTAGGCTGCAGACTGCAAGCCAGAAATTTAAAATTTACCTCAATGGATGCACAGTAACTGCCAGATTTGTTAACCATTCCTAAGAGCTTTCAAGTTTCAAATTTTGCAACCTTGGTCTCAAACAAAACACTTCGGATGTTTAGAAGAAAAGTTAAATCCTTCAGAATTGCATGCAATAGGAAGAATTCTTTTTAAAGCTTGGAAGTGAAACCACTGAAGCAGAAAATATACTCTCGCTTAACAAAAAAGTCATAATAGTAAACATATTAGAGGAAAACATCTTACCAAATCTGTCTGTGATGCTGCAAAAAGAAAAGAGTTGCATTTTCAGAAAAAGATATACTAAACTTCCAAGGCACAATCTTATTCTAGCTTGCTTCAGTTACTCCAGACATCCTGCATTTACTCCAGTCTCAAGAGCAGAGGAAGTAAAAACACATCAGTTCTACCTCTAGTACTTTGCTTTCATGACACTTTACTTCTTTATCAGACTTCAATCAGCAACTTGTACAAACCAACAACTCTAATATAAAGCATGTTCTGATTAACTGAATCAACAAACTTTCCATTACATTCCCTTGCTTACCTGAAACTGATACAGGCCTTTTTTAATGAAAACAACATCACAGGAAACGAAAGTTAAAAAAAATCCCTTTCTGGGAGTCTGCACTAGGTTTATCATCCATCCATCCACAGAAATGGCACAAAGCTCTCACCACATTTTTATCTCATGCCAGGGAAACCCCACTGGGGAATGAAAAATTTGAAAATTTGGCAGAGAAATTCACTCACATGACCCTAAATATACTGTAATACTTGTATCTAAACTATAGCTCAGTATCCCCTCTTCTAAGTATTTTTTTCCAAAATACTTAATATTTCAGATTAAGTATGTTTGAAAACAAACAAACTTTCCCTTTGCTTCTTTGTAACGCACACTGACAAAAAGAGATTTAAAAAAAAAATTAAGCTGCAATGAAGAAATCAGAGTTACTGCTTTGTTGGTGGGTTTGTTTGCTTTGTTTTGCTGGTGTATCCCAGAATTTAAAAAATGGCTCAAGAAAGACAAGACAGTGAATATTCAGGATAAAACAGGAGAACCCAGTTGCACCAGATAAAACACTGCAAAATACAATTATGACATTTAAGAAAAAAAGTGTAGTATAACCTCTTTCAGAGGAAATTGTCACCCAAAGTAACTCTGCAAAAAAGACTGTGCATGCCAATCACTCATCTAATTCCTCCAAATAAAATTAAGCCTAGCTTCATGACAAAAAATGTCTCAGGAAGCAGAAATCTGCTCATCCCTATACAACACAAAAGGGTTCTCCTTTATTTGGGTTTTAATCAACACACTGACACAAACTTGTTCTACTGTCCCGTTCTCCAGCGAGCAGCCCAGAGAGAAGGGAAAGTCACAACAGATGGAGGAAAAAACTATATGAGTTATTCTGCTCTCTCTCATGAAAATCCCCAGGCAATTAAAGCTCTGTGGATGAGTTGATTGTCAGGGCTGTCTGTCCATAGGAAGGTATGAAAGGAAACACTGCTCACACTCAGTGACTGCCACGGGTTAAGTCACCAGAACAGCCATTAGCACCCATGGTACTTTCCACATGGAATCAAGGAGTAAAATCTCCAAATTTCTACCTCTTTCCAACTTCATCTTCTGCAAGACTTGAAAGCTTACTTTAATGTAGGCTTTAGATAGCAAGCTGACACACACTTCTACAGCTAAAATTAGTTTGCAGTTGTGTATGAAAATAAGTTAAAATTAATTATGATTGTCCGATCTTTAAATAAGTACTCTCCTGGCACAGCTAATTATTACACGAAAAACCCAATACTAATGTTCCTCTAAATCTGCTACGGGTGTCTACTCCAAGAGAAACAAGAGTTAGAAAAACATGACTTCTAAAGAAGAAAAAACAAATTATTTTGTTCTACATAAGAGGAAAGCAGTGAATCTCTGAAAAACATAACACAGCTTCCAAGCACAGGGCATATCAAATCCCTTAAAAAGTATACGTGTTTTTTCTTACCATTCAGTGTTTCTTCACATCTTTTAATCCAAATAGTAAAGGCATCATCTACATCTAGAAGAGATCAGACACAGTAATATTAAAACTCTTCAAGCACTACATGCATTGCATGAAGAAAAATTCCTCTCAGTTGCCAATTGGAACAAATCCATCCCAAACTTTTATCAATTTACTAAAAAACGTGTTATTTCCTATTATCTTCTTGTAAGCTCTGTCATTCCACTTAGGCTTTAAGTATTTTTGTACAACTCCACTATATGCTATATTCAATTAAATTCTAATTAATTTGTAGGAGACTAGATTTTGACTAACTGACACAAATATGCTATTGCTTTCCAGTCTGTTCAATCCCTATGTAACTGTTCAGAAAGCAAGAAGTACAGTTCTACACATTTTTCTGTTTTTATTCAAATTATTTTTTCAAACGGTCACACACTTCCTCTCCAGAGAAATGTCAGGAGAGATGGCCTGTTGTGTTGACAACCCAAAGCTGTGCAACATTTCACAAACACCAAGTATTCTCTCCTGGAAGCAAGCTTCCCAGATAGAAATGAATTCACTGGAAAATAGCTAAAAAGACAGCTCCATAACAACAGAGCAATCATCTTATTTCAACAATATTCCCAAAAAATATTTCACAGTGAAGAAAGTAAAAAAGTGACAACATTACTGACCAACTACTAAGAATAACTGAACTTTTTCTCGTTTTACAAGTGAATTCACATTATCAACTATCAGGCAAAGAACACGAAGAAGCTCGACAAAAGAGTTCCCAGTAAGCACACACTTAACACCAAATCTGACTCCACTGCAGCTATACAAGGTACTCCAACCCTCCAAATATAAAATGTACATAAACTTTGAGGTGCAGCTTAGGTCACAAAATCACTATCCCACTCCTCAAGCCATTTCATCTCCACTTTTCCTCTGCCATCCGACCAGACATCTTAAGAGTTATCTAAATTTTTTACTAGAAGAATGGGCAAACCCTGAAGCAGGCTGCCTAAGGAGGCTGTGGAATCTTCAGTCTTAGAGATACTTGGAACACAATAGTAAAAACACCCAAGCAAACACACGCAAGTTCGAAATCAATATTGCTTTTGGCCAGAGCACAGAATTATATGAGCTCCAGAGCAGCCCTGAAACCTAAATTAATCAATATTTTCAAAACTTAGCATGTGTATTGGGTTGACCCTGAGTTGATGGACAGTCTTTAAGACCAATTACGCTTCTCACAATTTACATATTTAAACCGCACCGAAAGGCGGGACTTCCCCTTTTTTGTCGGAGCTCGCCTGCTGGGAGGTGGGGGGGCTCCGAGCCTCCCGGCCCCGCTGGGCCGGGCCGGGGCCACTGCCCCTTTCCCCCTTTCCCAACACTGTGGCACGGACCCTGGGTCGCTGGGGGGACTGTCCCAGAGCCGCAGGCAGCTAAAACCAGCCATGGACTGCTCACAGCTAAACCCATCCAGCGCGGCTTCTGGGGACAGGCGGGTCCCTCTCCTCTCCGTGCGGAGCCGGCGGAGCCAGCGGGAGCCGGCAGAGCCTCCTGTCTGCAGCCAGCACACTCCGTGCTGAACTGAAGAGGACACCACACAGCCAGAAGCAGAGAGGGAGCGAGGCTTTCTCCACCGTAAAGCCCGAACAAGAACACCCTTCAACACGGCGGCTTCAGAGTCAGAGAGGAAGAGAAGTGAGTCACGTGGGACGGAGCTGAACATGGCGACGGGAGAAAAGAGGGCGGTGCCGCGATTCTGGCGCGCAGCTTAAAAGAAACCTTCTTGCATGCCGTGGTAAGAAGCTGTAATACCACAAACTGTTTGTCTCTTTAATCCATTTGAAGAACATGGGGGGATGGAGTATCTTCGTGTGCCTGTGAAGAATGCCTATGCCAGGCTATATAGAAGTAGTAAGAGGCTGTTAGAGACTTGTGGCGAAGAAAAGCCTTTGTGTGCAGGCCAAAATAACTTATCCTTAAAAAGATGAATAACCCCATGTGATGGCCCATGTTTTGCAGTGTGAAGGAACTGTGAGATTTTTCATGGGAGAGATGTCCTACACACAGCAGATTGTTTGTTTCCGGGCGGATCTGCTGTTAGTGGCAATTTGGGAACCACGTGCAACTGAAGGAAAACCCTTTTTTCCTTAAGCATAAGAGAGAGACTTTTCCAAGAACTGGAACACTGACTAACATCCCATGTTCTGTTATCCCCTGTGTGAGCTGGGTAAAAGGAGAGAAGTGCTGGGGGCGGGGGGGGGGTGGATTTGCTTTAATTTTGTTATTTTCTCTTTACTTTTAATTCTATTAGTAATAAAACTCTTTCATTGTACTGCAACTGTTTAAGGTTTGTGCCTGCTTTGCTTTTCTCCTAACTCTTATCTCACAGAAGGAAAATAAGTAAGTAACGAATATTTTGAACCAAAACCACTACAGCATGGTAACCTAAAAAGACTTTCAAGTTTTGCAGTCTAAGTAAGGTCTCCACTAATCTGGCCTCCCTCATCAGCAGACAAGGAATTCTCTTTTTAACCATGGCCTATGACTAGATTGCTATGCAATACAAACTTCAAAAGTAAGTCCGGCATTAATGCCCCTATTTTCCTAGAAGATCACACTCTTTCCCTGCATCCCAGCACATTTTATAATTTGAGGCAAATTAATTTTTTTTCTCTAAAATTGTATTATCCTCCCAAAGAACTAATAAACAATTTCTACAAATATCTGCAGTTCAGAAAACCTAACTGGGTCTTCGCTTACTAAATCTCTACTAACTCTTAGAATACAAGAAAAGGAAGAAGTTTCTTTAAAAAGTTGCCACATTCCACCTTCACTAAATTAGTTCAGTGGTCAGAGCAAAAAATCCAAGAAAAATTGAGTATAACTGACCTAAATCCACAAAGCATACTGCAGAGTACCAGATTACACTCATTCTTCAACTAAGGCAACAGGAACTGCAAAAGTCTGCATGCATTGCACGGCTGAGCAAAAGGAGTATTGCTTTCTAAGGTTCTTTTGTAAAATAAAGAAACACTGTACATTCCACAGCTCATCACATCAAGTCCTATTTCCATATCCTTGTAGGTGGGTAATGGGAAGGTTGCTGTGGTACCCTGGGCCTGTCAGTCCTACCAGTGATGAGCACAAGTAGGAAGCTCATCGTTGTCAGCATTCTAGATTGAGATTTAAAACAGCCCTTACATTAGCAAAGAATAGAAACATGTATCCATGTACTTCTGCCCACTTGTGTGGCAAAGAAACCAGCTTTGCCAGCAAAGAAGTCCCCACCACAGCAATTCTTCCCAAGGCAGCAACAGCTGCAGTCTCTTCATCACCTGCTTAGTGTATGTGGTAAATTTTCCCTCTGTGCTTTGATCATTTTGCATTAGCTGCATTTAACTGGAAGTCAGTTGTGTTGCCAAAATGCCTATGCTCACAATTGTTTCCACCTGGGATCCATGAAACATTCCACAAAGGCAAATTCTGTTACAGACACAAACTTGCCAGCAAATTAGGTAATATATGAAAGAGAATCAACTAAGTCTGTAATTTAGAAAAGGCCTTCAGGAGACTCCTCATCTCGCAGCAGGCCACAGAATTTTGTAATGAGATAGAGGAAGCACAGCAGAAAGTATCTTCAGATACGGGAGTAATCAGGAAGTGCAAAGCTTCAGAAACACTTCAACTGAGTAAGCAACAAAACAACAGCAAATTAAATTCAAACAGGTAGAAATGAAGCAATTCAACACAGGAAAGGATGTGGGATTTCAGGGATTCTGAAACAGCCAAGAGGATCCTGGTATTCACTGACTTATCTAAAAAGATATCTGCAGCTCTGTGTTGTACTCTACAGCATAAATAGAATGTAAGGTTACCCATGCACATGAAAAACCTCAAAGTGATACTGGTTGCCTGAGGTGGGGCAAGAGGATGAAAAATAAAGATTAGTCATTCAATTAAATTCAGCAGTGATGAGCTTGGAGATGTACAAAAAGTTACCTCCCAAGTAAGGAAAACTACCTAAGTCAGTGGAAGGAAACTCTTCCTTTCACGGAAAGTTACTAAATAGAGAACTTGACTAGACTGCAAAGACAAACCTGTCTCTCTACTGTGAAACTAGTGGAGACTACCTAGTTATCCAAACTAACAAAGAACTTAATGAAATTTCTTATTTTCAACTCCTATTCCAAGGCAGCCTAAACTGACAGCTGAGTTGCTGCAATTTCACCACATCCTCCTTCTACCACCATTCCGCTGGCCCAGCACTGCTCTGCCACTTCACTTTTGGTGGCTTCAGCACTCAGACCCTTCGTTGGGCCATTTCAACACATTCATCCAGGGGGAAAGACTTTAAAAATACTAGGTTTCTGCAGACTTAATGCACTGAAAGAAGAGGCTAAACAAGCACAAAAGTAATAAGGAGCATGATCACTTGGTATCAAGCACAAATTAGCTTACACGTCCATGAAACTCCACTTTAAAATGAGAGGATTAGATCATTTATTTGGGAGAGGCAAAGTAATTAATTTTTTGCTAAGCCTACATGTCCCAGCCACTACTATTACAGGTAAGACAACACACTGAAAACATCTGAGACCATGACAGTTCTTATCAGATTAGTGCACTTTGCTCTGTGTAACCTTTCAAGGTGGTTTTTTTACCATTTTCTCTTGCTGTTTGGAAGAGACGAGAAGGTTTTATTTACAATGGGGGATAGGAGAGGAGAGAAAGGAGTCACAATCATCCTGCAATTGCTTTGTTTTGTGCTTCCCCAAAGATTTTTGTCTTCTACCAAAGCTTTCTGTTTTAAGCTATTCTTTTCCTGCTTATCAAATAGTCAGGTTTTAAAAAAGTTCTAAGTGCTCCCAAACTAAAAAGTGCCCAAGTCCAGCTGGAAAGCCAACACTGTAAGAAGAAAAAAGAGAGATAATAAATATGCTTCTGTAATTAAGTGGTACGCAATGTAAGGTAAAAATCCATTTTGTCAGTTTGAATACCTGCCAAGTTGGACATTCTTTAAGACTGGTCTGTCAAACTGTTTAAGAAGAAGTTCCAGCTATACATAAGGAACCTGCTTTATTCAAAAGCTTTTTTATCACACTTAACACTACAACATTGACATTATTTATCTTCAAGACCTCCAGCTACTAATCAGCTACTAATTGCTAAGAACTTTAATACACCTTTTTAAACAGTTTAACACTTTCATGCAGTGACTGCATAAAGGTTCCCAAAAGTCAGACAACTGATGTTAGGGACCCAATACATTAGCCTTTAAAAAAAAATCTTTGGTCTTCATTTTAATCTAACACATTATCCATTTTTTTAACATAAGGAGTACTGTACACACAAGAAACTTTAATACTTACTGTCCAACCTCTGTCCCTCTCTGAAAGACTCTAAAGCAGATGCATAATTTTTGATATGATATTCACCTAACCTGACACAAATAAAGAAAAACACAAGAAAAAAGTGATTACTTTTCAGTGTAATCCACATTCTACAGATATCACGCTGCATTGGTTAAAATGACGTGTAAGAATTTAAATTACCCAAAAGGTGTGTTTTTGAAAAGGCCAGGGCATTAAGATAACCACCCCAAACTAAATGGCTTTATTACAAGTGGGTTGCAAGCAGCATGGCATTGAACTTACTCGTTCTCAGTGTTGTAAAAAGCTTGCACAGAACCATAACCCAAACTCTAGTATTGACCTACAGATTATCACAATATTCCCAAAGTACCATAAATGATACATACCCTTTTCTAAGAAGTGCTACAGCATTATTTGGGTTGAGTTCTAGAGACTTCTTTGCATCCGCAACTGCATCTGTTGAAAGTCAGTTTAAAGTTGAGAAACATAATAGTAACGTTATAAAAAGCAGTGAATTGTCAAGTCTCTAAGTAGTGAATTTTTTCCAGGATGTACTATGTTATCTTTCTTATCTTGCACACAAATCACACTGAATTAAATCTAGTCACGACTGCCATACATGAATCCCTCATGGAGCTGCAGAGCTCTTATGTAAGATGTAGCATGACTTTCATTTAGTGAAATCCTCTGCTTAGATCTGAAGTGTGATTCTGTTTGGTTGGTTTTTACTGGCAAGAAAAAATAAACCAGATCTTATTCAGTTAATTTTTTTCCCAGGCATTATTCACTTTTCACATTCCTACCACGACAGGATTCAGTCTCTACCAAGAACACAACAATGGAAGACACTTAACAACACAAAAATCTCAAAATCTGCCAAAAAAAATCTACTTCCAAAAAGCTGCCAAGATAATACTAGGCTGGAATCAAATAGAAAGCTGGGACTCTAGAAAACCCATTTCACTGAAAGCTTTGCTGAAACAAAACAATCTAAGAAAACTACAAGATTATGTACTAATACCAAAAGCAGCCTGTTAAGTTACAGATAATGCCTTCTCTTGTCACTGTATTTGGCTTCAGATTGAAGACACCTCCTGTAAAACAGCTGTTATGATACACTTGTAAAAGGATTCTTAGACTGAAGATGTTACCTGCATATTTGTTTAGAAGAATATGAGCATAAGCTCGTTGACAATAATATTCGGCATCATCTGGATTCTTTCCCAAAGCTGTTGTCAGTTCCTGTAAACACACATAAAAAAATATGAAATGGTACTTCAGAAATCCTCCGAAAAACACAGTATCAAACTCTGTTAACTAAGAGACATTTCAGAAGATAAAATCCTAACTGGCATTTCTGTTTACCTGTTGTTTAGTTCTCAAGTGCAAAGCTAAACATCAGAGCCTGAAGGAACCTGCCAATTATACAAAATTCAAGCAGACTGTTTCTTACTGCAAAGGAAGTGGGATTTCAAATGCTCTAAACATGAAGTCTAACACAGATGATCCTCTCTATTCCAAAGACCTTCCTACAATTCTCAGATACTTGCACACAGATCTGCTGGATTTGAGAGAGAAGTGCAGTATCAGGAATTTGGAAGTCAACGCACAGTATGTCAAACAGTTGTGTGGAGATATGACGCTATGAAAACCATATAACACATATTACAGTGCATAAGAGATTGTTTCAGTTTATGCTGAACACAAAAGCAGGAGAATTAAAGATTTATGGAACACAGGGCTCAGAGAAGATATTACTGCACAATGGAAATAAGCATAAAGTAGTCCTTTGTTAAGGGAATCACTGGATATATGGATTGAAATAATTATACATTGCTCTCTCTAAGAAAAGTTCATGACTTTGCACAGAGAATAAAATCACAGTGACTTGAAGCACACATCTGGAAAAAGCATCTCCAATTCTCTCATTGGTAAGAGTTCTTCCCTTTGCTAGAAGACAGTCATTCTTTCAAAAGGCACTACAGTGCATTGCTACAGTACAGTAACTCTGTTTGCTAAGATGACTTCTACTCAGACTTCCACCTGGAATCTAGCAAGTGTGAATGTAGCTAAGATACAAGCTTTACACCTGCAGAAATATTTGTACAGCACAGTTGCCAAAACTCTGTCCCACCAAGCCGGCGAAAAAAGAAGGGAGGGAGGACTTGCCTTAGTTCTAATTCAGATCAGTGTCTTTTTCTGTCTAACAGATGTCACATGAAGTGCTTATGCCACCTAGCAGTTACGTGGCCAGAAGAGCTGCTTCTAGCAGTGGCACGAGTTCTTACTATGTAAGACACATACACCTGTATGGAGGTACAGCACATAAATCTAAATCCTTGGGGGTCTCTGAAGAAAGGGGCAGGTAGCAGACAGCTGTAACTTGATCTAATTGTACCCATGCCTTCCTGAGATTTAAAGACATTCAAAAGCAGTTGTCATTATGAAAATACCCATGGCTACAGGTATTCCACATGGCAGGGATGTGAGGCAACCCACATATCAAAATTGGTTTGTATTGTGCTGAGAGATGAAGTACTTTTGACATTCAAAACCAAGCAGGGTCTGACACTGAACATTAAAAGCACATCCACGTGCAGAGTAACTGCTTTGACAGATTACCTCTC
Source organism: Corvus hawaiiensis (assembly GCF_020740725.1). Classification (NCBI taxonomy): domain Eukaryota; kingdom Metazoa; phylum Chordata; class Aves; order Passeriformes; family Corvidae; genus Corvus; species Corvus hawaiiensis. The sequence goes on along the minus strand of NC_063214.1, from coordinate 62,058,062 downwards.
CCCCAGATATTATTTCCTGTGATTTATGCTGATGACAGATGCACTGATTAGGGCCAGCAACACATGAATGGATTCTCCTATAAAACTAACCCTCACCCCAGGAAAGCAAACCAAACCAAAGCCAAGCATTTTCAACAGTGTGAAATTTCTCTCTTTGCGTGGTTTTTATTAGTAAGTCACCACACCTCATTCAGGCACACGCACATGGAGAAAGTAACTCCTGTAAGCTGTTTGAGAAGCCAACTAAAACTGGACTAGCACTGGGAACTCAGATTATGGACATCAGCAACAGTTACTTAGAACAAGTTTAGACTTTGTCCTCACACTCAAGTATGTGCTTTCTGCATATTTTGACTCTAAAGGCCCTTACCATGCGACTAAATTGCAAATCTGTTTCTAAATGCACTGGAAAATTTGATAAAAAGTTTACATTAATTAGAGGTGCTTTCTGTCACCACAAAGTAGCCTACTTTTTCAACTTAAAACAAGAAGTCATTCCTGAGTTCACAGCTTTATCATTCAGACAGTATTTCAATTGCATCAGACCCAAGTGCAGAGAGCCAAAGCACAATCTCCAGGAATTAAAGGAATCAAAAATCCCAAGGACACAGCGCAGAAATGCCAGGCCAACTGGACAGAAGCCTAGCCAGGTATGGAAGCATTATACAGCATCATTTCTACAGAATCACCTCCTAGATTAGAAATATTAAGCACGTGAACACAGAGACCACACATAAGACCATGCAAACATGGTGTAGTACCTGGAGACCTGAGCTCCTAAGTCAGCAAAAGGCTGCTCTGAACTGTGGGACTTATTAGTTCAGAGACCACCAAGCACAATCTGCCTGCTCAATCCAGGAATTTGAAAACAAGGCCTAACAACTGACACCAGTATTACTGTGTCAGGTATTAAATAATGCCTATAGAATGTGTTACATAATGTTCTGAAGCACTGAATGCACAAAGAACTGAAATACAAGCTAGAAAAGCAAAACAACTATGTTAATCCAGGAAAAAATACAAAAACACATTCTGACAGTATTCCTTAATACTTCTGATGAACTTTTGGTGTCAGGGATTTTTGGTTTGTTTGCTGGTGGTTTTTTAAGCACAAAATGTGAAACTTACTTTTTTTTTAGTCCTTGAATTAGTTTTATTATGCCAGATGGATATTCCAAACTGGTTTTTAAATGTAATTTATCTTTTGAAAAACTTCTACAAGTTACAGCCTAAACCCCAAAGAACTGAAAAATTTAGCTTCACCATTTTCTTTGTGGAAAAATAATTTAGTATCATTTTATGGTTCTACCACCCACTCTCTTCAAGCAGAACTAATCATTTACATCCTCTCCCCTCCCAAGTAGTTAAATAGAAATACTTATCCACCCTCCAGTTCTGTCTTCTCATCAACCAGCTGTTCTAAGTAAAAATAACCTTAGAAAGCACACTAAAACATATTAACTGATGAAGTCATAGAAGAGGCCAGGTTGGAAGGGACCTCGAAGGATTATCTCATCTAACCTTTCATGGGAAACGCACCCTAGACTAGAGTATCTAGGAACCTGTCCATTTGTGCCTTGAAAAACTCCAGTGATGGGGACTCTACCACGTCCGTGGGGAGGATGTTCCAGTGAGTGATCGTTCTCACTATATAAAAATTATTTTATGTGGAAAGGAAAGGAAGATCAATCGCTGTGCCCACAAATTACAGGGGGAGGAAGAAAACAGAGCAGGGCAAAATAAAAACTAAAATGGAATACCTTTCTTCAATAAACCTAGGGCTTTTACACCCACAACTCTTAACTGATTCAGTTATGTGAACTACCATCTCCCTACACGGAAGAGAAAGTTGGTTTGTTTTGCTTCCCCCCCCCCCTTCTTTGCCACACAGGCAGCACGAGTACTGCGCCAGGACTGCGCCGGGCTCCCCCGCAGCCCGACCTCACCTGAGCGAGGCTCACGGGGAACCCCCGCCCACCCCCGGGCTGGCCCGGCCCTCACCTGCGCCGCCGCCCCCGGGTCCCGGTCGACGTCCGCGTCCGAGAACCTGCCGAGGAAACACAACGCCGTCAGCGGGCGGGCGGCGGGGCCGCGGGGGAGGCAGGGCCGGGGACGGCGCTCACCGCGGCGGCGCCGCTCCCGATGCCGCTCCCGCCTCCTCCTCCATGCCGCCCGTCGCCCCCGGGAATCTTCTGGAGCCGCCGAGGCGCCCGCGCCGCACGCACCCCGCAAGGCCGCGCCGCGCGAGGGCTGCCGGGAGGCGCGGGGGGGCGGCGCGCAGGCCCCGCCCCGCCCCCTCCGCAGCGGCCCTGGCGGAGCGGCCCCGCCGCCCCTCCCGCCCGCCCCTTCCTGCCCCCGCCGCTTCCTGCTGCCGCCGGCAGCGCGGCCTCTCGGCCTTGGAGCCCCTAGAGGTTTGTATCAAATGCTGCCGGTTTTTCTTTTTCAGTTGTTAACCGGTAGCTGTAGCTGGACCAGTTATGATTAAGCAGTTGCGCAGTTGCGTTGTGAGCATCGTACGCTTGGCTGATCTTTCGTTTTAAAGGAAAAGGGAAGACAATCACCAGAGGAATTGGCTGTCCGGACGGGAGCCGCCAGGAGTGAAGTCAGCGGGGCTGGGCAGTAACTGGGGCAAGGTCACTGCGGCAATGGGACATCGGGACCTCTGACCCATTGCCCAGCTCCTCGAAGCAGACCCCAGGCTCGGATGGAGGGAAGAACTGCACCCGCAAGCATGAGAAGCAAGAGATCGCAGAATCACAGAATCAGTGTGGTTGGAGAAGACCTCTGAGAGAGATCATCGAGTCCAACCCCTGACTGAACACCACCATGTGATCCAGACCATGGCGCAAAGTCCAGTATTTCCTTAAACACCTCAAGGGATGGTGACTCCACCACCTCCCTGGGCAGCCCATTCCAATATCTAATCACCCTCTCTGTGAAGAAATTCTTCCTAATGTCCAACCTAAACCTCCCCTGGTGCAGCTTATGATACCACTAGCAATAGGGGTTAGAATACTAATTAATGAAGAAGTTACATAATGGTAACCAATGAAGGCTGATGCCTTTGTTAAAATTTATAACCAGTGTGAAGTTTTGGTAATCAGAGAACCTGCCTTTTGTGGGTTACCACCTAGCTCCCTACTTTGTCCAAATCAGAATAAAAAAATAGAAATACCTCTCCTCAGTGTGGGAGCTGGTGCTGTGCACCAGGTACCCAGGCAATGTTCAGGACAACAGGGTGGTGGACAGGGCTTCCAACAGGCAGCCTGAGGCCTTCATCCAGTGAAATGCCTCAGAAATAAAAAAGTGCCTTTTTTTCCTCCGTCGCTTCACACGTGTGTGGAAAAAAACTGCAGCCTCAATTTTTGTTTTCTGACTCAGAAGTGACTGGGATTTGAGCTGGCGTGTTTTGTTTGGCTGCTGCCACAGGCACAAAGGCAGCTGTGACAGGGGAGGGGTTGCTCAAACTCCAAATGTGAGCCTTCATTTTATGATTTACTCCAGCTTCTCCCTTCCTTTGCCATACCAAAGAGAGTTTGAAGTACAGATCCACCCGGCTGGCACACTGGAGCCCAAGGGATACAAGGAGGGAGTGATTTCTATTTACTGTCTGTTACACAACAGTCTGCTGCTGGAGACACGTTACTGCTGCTGGAGATTTTCTCCACTTCTCCAACTGACATAAACTAAACTGCCAAATCATTTTCCATGTGCAATAGCTGTATCTATGGCATGAAGTTTTGTTGGTGAAGCTGTAACCTTATGACACGTTTTTTAATTTTTTTTTCCACATTGCCAGTAAACACCAAAGCAACTTCCCCATATCTAAAAACACTGATGTCAGTCAAGCATTATCACTTCAGGTTTCCTACAATTATGAAATATTTGTAGAATAGGAAAACACCCCTATTTTATAGTTTGATTAAGAAAACTAACCTCCCTCTTCTGTGCTTCTGTCAATCTAACATAGCCCTCCAGATGAGGACTTTTATCAGATATGCTTCCACAATGCTTATCCACATTCCTAGCAATATTGCCAGCACTCCCCAGCTGCAGGGAATGCTGCCAGATAAACAAACACCAGTGTGGGTATGACCAGCCTTCCTGGAGATGGCGTGAGGCATGCTGGGTTTGCAGGTGGAAGCCTGACTGCATGGGAATCAGAGGGAAGAAACTATGAACTAACATGGCACCTGTGACAGAGAACTGCTTGTTCAATAGTTTGTAGAGTTTCTTTTGTCAAGCAGCAAGACCAGACTATCTCTGCCACAGTTCTGCTCCTATTAGTTTTTCTAGTACTCATGTGCTTAAAGTTACGTTTAACCTTATCAACCCATCGATAAAACTCCAACATTAATGCAACCATAGAAAGTCATAGTCCCTTTAATTTTATACCAATAGAATCATACTACCAGGCATCATATTTATTAATTCACCCCCTGTTGAAACATTGCAACATGCAAGTTTTTGAAGCCCTAATAGTTTGGGCTGTCAGTTGTATCATACAATCTACAACGACGTTTGTGAAATACACTCAAAATTTTGTGCTGTTTGTCTGTAACATGCTGGGAAATGATGGAAAAGGAGTAGTTTAAGTCCAGTTCCTGGATTTAGCTCAACCTTTGGTTCAGCTACAAAAACATACAGTACTGCTGTTTCAGAGGATACCCACAGCACACTGACTGCGTTCAAGTCTGTTCAGAAGCGATTTGTGAATTGCTCATGTCCCACCACAGACCCACACTCACTAATCACAGTCCTGTTTCTCACTATGTTTGCTATTTATGATGACTGTCAAAACATTATAATATAAAAACATTTCAGAGTAAATACAGAAAAACGTTTTTCCATTTGATTTATTTTCATAATAAACCAATTAAAAATACAAAAGAAGGACCCAAGGTTCAATGGGCTCCATCATTTAAAAATTTGTCTTTAAATACAAAGTCACTCTGTAATATGAATACATATAACATTAGACCTCTAAACAGAACAATCTTATTGATCTTATCTGTATCTATCAAAAATTTGTATGGAAAAAAATTAGCTGAAAAAACTTCCCTGCAACATTGAATATACAGTATTTACAATCAAAACCAAGAACATCTTAGCAGAATTAATCTCCAAAAACCTGCATAAATTGTATATATTTAATTTCCCTCCCCCTTACAAAATAATCTGAAGTAGAAAGCAAGATTGTTAAGCTTCATAGCTGCAAAATGGCATGAAACATTTGCACCTGTAGTGATGCTGTTAGCTTCTGTAATTAAATATATCTGATGTTTTCATATAAAATAGAGACATGGCATTGTCCATTACTGGAATATATGTTTTGAGTACTCTCAATAGGAGTGTATATTCAATTTTGCACACACAAGAGTTTGTGCTGCAAAAAATGCAAGAGGATACCTGGTTATCAAAGTCTAAAACTGATGTCATTCACTGATATGAAACAGACACTCGATCATAAAAATTCAAACACATGGAATGAAACTGTCTTACTAAAACTAACTGCTGCTTCGAAGGTGATACACATACAGATTAAACAGAAAAGGTTACAATAATATTACTGTAATGTAAATCGGCAACAGACTGACAACAAAGTAAGAAAGAAGTTTGAAACTTTGGCCAGCAACCTCAGGAGAAAGTCTTCATAGCATAAAAAGCATATTCCTTCATGCCTGTACTTTGAAAAACGAGTAATATATAATTTTATTTATATGATAACATTTTGCAATTAACAGAAAATCAAAATCCATCCTAAAGCATGAATTCTAAGAATTAACTGCAGAAATTAAGTAGCTTTGCAACATCATGCTTCAGAATCAAATCATATATACATAACTGAAAAGGTCCCATCACATTTATGAAAATAATCATCCACAGGGTCTTTTTTAAAAATTATTTCATTATCAATACAAATTGGGTTCCAATGGCTCATTTTCTTGCTTCACTTCCACGTTAGATGGGAAATTACTCGAACTGGACACTACCATCACGAATGGTTGCTGCTGGAATCTCTGCTCTGACTGCTCAGTATCTTCTGCTTTGTCACTCTCTTCCTTTTCCTCTTCTTGTGGGCCAACTTGCTTCGTGTCTGGTGCTTTAATGACTGAAGTGATCACCGTGCCCGACGGGTGAGACACCACCTGTGAGCTGCTGGGCGAGAACGTCACCACGGGGGTAGTGGCACTGAAGGATGGAGACGAAGCTATGTTGACTGTTCCATTGCAAATTGTCTGCACGCTGCTGGTGAGCACTTGCTGAACTTGTGCTGGGCTCAGCACAATTGAGGAAGGAGGCGAGACTGGCTTCTGAGACTGTAGCATGACGTTTTCTTTAAGAACTGTCATGGGTTGGGAAGTAGGAATGGCTTGTAAAATGAATTTCTGTGCTGCTGAGGCTGGATCTGTGCTGGCTATCACTGTAGTAAGAGGCACTGTCTGGAGTGTTACAGTATGCAGCTGCTGATTTCCAGGAGAAACAACCACTGGAACCTGGGTTGGAGTCTGTAAAGTCCTGCTAAGATTAGAGAAGATTATAGGGTCAGAACACTTTTATGCTGAATTTTGAAAAAATCATTATAGATTTACTATAGAAAAAACATTTGGCATCATAAACAATTAATTTCTCAACATTTCCAAAAGAGGTAGCAGAATCTCTCCTAATAAAACAAGAACTGGATCTGACCCCTGAATTCAGCAAGCTGGGTCCCAAAGTAAAGGTACCCCACCTGAGCAATACTGCCACCACCAAGCTGAACAGCCTGCCTTTGAGACATTCAGTTCATCAGGAAACCTAGGAATCACATCCAAGACCTCCATCTCAAGCATATACCAACATCACAAGCATGACCCACTAGACATCTGCCATCAGTTTCAAAAATTACCCCAAGTAATTAATAAATCATGAGCCTAAATTATTCATAAGTCACGCCTCAACTGTCCTGACATCCATATATACATTTAACTCCACATCGTAGCAGCATCTGGGCACGACCTTCCCACACTCCCAGGACACAGAATTCTCTGTCTGCCAGGCTCACACACATCTTCTGGTAAAGCAACTGATCAGAACCTGCTGCCAAAACATCATTTTAAGTTAGGAGTGACACCATCAGTTGCAGGCTCACAGACTTGGGCACCACATTACTGTCAATAGATGTAGAGCTTGTGGGGACAACATTAGAGGATTAAGAGCTGTACTGCTGGAGTACAGAGCTACTGCAGTGCACAGGGGTGACTTAAACGTTGAAACACGCTCCAGTCACGCGAATTAAAACAAAACAAGACAAAACCCCCAGAAAACATAAATGGTCACCGGGGGAGTACATGAGTGAGGGTGTTAGGGCGACAGGGAGATTGCTGCTTTTTCCCAAAAGCGGCTCGGGCAGGAGACCGCTTTGGGTGCGGCAGTATAGCACGCTAGCTAGTTTCTCCTTTCATCCCCGCGCAGATGTTCAAGCGCTGATGACACACACACGCACACTCAGGCCAGACAGCTCAATATTACCAGAGACAAGAAGCAAAGGAGGGCCCTCCGCATGGCGAGTTCCACAGTCGAGGTTTGCTTCATCCTCCGCAGAGGGCCCCAGACGCGAAAGACAAACAGCCCCTCAGGATCAGCTTTACAGAACCAGCGATCTGAGGGCACACGGGCGGTACAAAGGCGGGACCAGGGAACGGAACCAATGAGCAGAGGGAAGGGGCGGAGCGGGGCACCAGGTCAAGGAAGCAGCCGCACAGGCTGCTGGGAGAGGTAGTTCTCTTTTACCCAGGGTCTGGGGCTAACGTTACAATTCAGCAAGGAATTGTGGGAGAGACTTTTCCTTTACAGAGATAAGAAAGGTATTCTCAGATACCTGCGTTTTTCCACCAGCAGGCCTTTGCTACTTCGGGGTTCTCCAGCTCATCAGCTATCTCAGCTGCTGGCTTAGTGACCCCTACATGGAGGGAGAGAGGAAGGGAAGGGTAACTGCTTTGACACCCTGCCACAGCTGTTCCAGGCCACCATGCCATGCTGTCTCTGGCAATCTTTCCTTCCTTCTGTTTGTCATGCAGAGTTCTCTCCCATCTTCCTGCTTCTCTTCAGTGTTTAGTCCTGCCTACCCTCCTCCCCTTTTTTAGTCTTAAGCTCTCCATTGTGTTTTCTCAAAAATAAAAAAAAATTAACTATCTCCACCTCCTAGCTTATTTCTACCCCTACTGAAATCACTTAAGATGGAAAGCAACTTACTGTCAACATTTGTACTTTCATGTTCATGCACAATACTGCCTGCTGTTCTTTCTGAAGACTGAACTTCAGATATGCTGTAAGGGTTGCCTGCTATACATCTACCATGGAATTTCCTCCATTCTACAGTCCTTCTACCCATATAAGATCTATTTTTCACAGCTCTGTGAAATTCTACTTGTCAGCATTAAGCCACTGACCAGTCCAATCCAATTCAGCATATTCAAAACTTCAATTTAAAACCATACTCTGGCTACCACAGTTGCAACAAAAAGCTTACCACAGCAGGACTTGCGTGGTGCTGAAGCTGTGGGACAATGTGGATGCAGATGCTGCTGCTGGCCATAGTCCAACCACACAGGGAGCTGCATTCCCCCTTTCTTAGGGCAGCAGTAAAGTGAAGGAATGTATGTAGAGGATTTCTCATGTTCCACTCAGCTCAGTCCTCTGGGAAAGGCCTCTAGCTGAGCTCCAAAGACTGCTCCAGCAAGAGCAGCCCCAGTAACACCCTGCTGGTATCAGGCTCAAAGCACGTGGGTATTTCCCTGAGCATCCTCCAGCTGCCAGTCCCTGCTGCAGGCAATCTTTTCCCCAGCTCCCATATGGCTTGGTAATACAAGGAACAAAATTTCCATCTGTAGCTTTCTCTTCCTTCCAAGAAAGAAGGCTGCAGTACCTAGCAATGCTGCTATAGCAAAGCAAATCCAAATCCTTGCCAACGAGGCTCCCACACAGGTCTCCTCACAGGGGCCATCATAACCATGACACAAAATTTGATATGACTGACACCAGAGTCAATCTTGAGCTTCTTTTTCACACAACAGAAGAAATCCCAAAGAAGAAGCTCATGGAAATGGGACTGGTTGAAGGTGAAGCACCACCTAGAGCGATTGCTTCTTTATTTCAAACTTCTGGAGAACTTGATGCTGACACAGCAAATACCAACAACCAAGCCTAAAGTGCAAGGCTCAGAATGACAGTACTAAGGCTCATACCAAGTCTCCTAAGGGTTATCAGTGCTAACTACTTTTTTTCCTTCAGCAATTCCCCTGGGACCTTGATAGAAAAGTCACTAACGTCTGTGCCAGAAGTAGCAACAGGATGAGGGCCTCCACTAGGTTCTTCAAAAAATAAAAAAAGTAAACTACCTACAGTTAAACAAACTTGTAGTAAAATCAAAATGCCAGATAGCTACAGCTCAACCCAGGGAAGCCTACAGAGACCAGCAGTGCAAGTGGAACAGATATGAAGGAAAGGTAACTTGCCATTAGAAAAGCATCAAAAATATCAGAATAGATACCAAGCCAGTTCTTTAATCCATGAAGAAACTTGCCTGAGTTTGAAGGATTAAGAACAACTCAATAGCTCCAATTTTGAAAGCAGCAGCTGAAGCTGCTATCCTGTGCTAGTATGCCCTCCAACTATTACCTTGAAGCTATTTTCTTGTTCTGTAGTTGTTTTGTAAAAATAAAAGCTGCTAGCTACGAAGTGGCTTTGAAGGATAAATGTATGAACTGCATCTCATCAATGCAGAAGGTATCTGCAAAGCACCAGGAGCAACAGCTCTGAGAGACAAAACCAGACCATTTGTCTCAGCATACTGTAATTAGTATCTGCATATTAATCTTAAGCCATTTTATTTCCCTTGAAAGCCAGTCCTGTACCTGAGGTTTACTCCAGATGCTTTGTCTTCTCCATCAGCCAAGATACAGATATATGGTACACATATACAGAAACCTGTACATACACATATATGCATTCACACACTGTGAACTTGCCACAAGGGAAGCATGCAGCAGTTGCCTGTACAAGCACACCATAAATACTTATTTATGCTAATGGTGGCCAAGCAAGACATTTGCCTTAATTGTTAAACCTGTTTACTAACTAAAAATCTATTTGTTTAAAGTATTTGCCTTGAATATAATGGAAAAGAATATAGCTTGGTTAATAATTTTGTCTGTTTTACAAAAAAAAAGTACACAATATTAAGGTGATTTATTAACACTGGGCTACACTATTTTAGGTGCTTTTAAGTCTATATTTTGCTATGCTTCTGTTTTTCACAGGCATTTTGCTAACATCCTTTCTTCTCTAAAGTACAAATCTTTTGGGTGCTTATTTTAGAAGTTGCTGCTGAGGTTTCAACAAGAATAAGAACATTGAGCAACAGTGATGGAAAGGAAATGCTGCCATAAAACAATCTGATTAAAACTGAGAAAAGAATGACAAAAATTCTGAAGTCATTTTAGCTTGGCAGAAAATGATCATCTACTTCTTGGGCCATTTTTTACTGTTAATGGCCTAGAATTGTGCAATATCTTATTAGCTCATCAACAGGTAACTAGTGAGAGGCAAGAAAAGCAAGTTTATTTATGGTAATTTATGTGAAATTTATGATATGGAGAAGATACCAAAAATATTGAAGCTACAAGCCAAGGTAAACAAAATATTTCATAGCACAGTAATAAAATGAAACAAAGCAATATTAAGAAATACATAGAGAGAGTTAAGAGAAGACAGAGGTAAAGGACTGAACTCTCAAGATGTCCTTTTTACTGAACCACAAAGTCTAACAGTCTTCTTTCCAGAATTTTTCAAAACTGCACGGTCACCTGAACTAAAACTCAGGAACTTTGCTACTAACAGACCTGCAGAACCTCCACCTCTTTCAGCAGTGCCAAAGACATGGAAAGAGAGCTCCTATGAATATCTTCTTATTGTGCAGAAACAAAATTAATCTGACTAGATGACTCTGTAGTCCTTTCTGTCAATAAGCAGCTGCCTTCTTGCGTACCACAGAAATTACATCAGAAGTGGGCTTAAGAAAAAGTCTTCTTCAGCTGCAGGAAAATCAAAATGTTTGGTTACAACCAAAGTCTTTGCTGTGATAGAAGTTGTCCATATTGTAAATGTGTTCTGAGAAACACACCCTGTTGTAAGCTAAATGACAGTTTCTTGTAGAAGCCCACTGAGACCACATCAGCCTATTTATGACCAGCACCTCCCTCAGGAAGGACATTTTTCTCACCAACCTGAAACCTGGATTGCAGTCAAGCCTTAAGAGATTACAGAGATGAGCTCTTTGTAACAGTCCCGTTTCCCTTCCTTTGGGGAAGCCTATGGTAGCAGTGAGTCAGATCCAACAATACCTACTAGTCAGTGTGCTGGAGAGCTTTTAAAAATGCAGGCTTGCCTTGGGAGCACTGACAGAAGACTGCTGTCTAACTACAAACAGAAGCAAAGCACGTGCACTGATGGTGGCTAATCAAAGGAGGCTATTCAGAGGTGGTTTCTGATCATCTGCAAGTCCTCAGCTGGCATGATCCCCTTTTGCCTGTGTTCCCCATCAAGTCCCAGAGAGATCTAGAGAGCCCTTTACCAAGACTTACACAAGACTTACTGTGATGATTTTTATTCAGGATACCTATTGAAATGGCACAGGAGCGATGGGCTACAACATTAGCTGACATCATGCAGATGTGACTCTAGCTCTTATTCAAGAAAAAGGGACTGAAAGCAGATGGTCAGTGCAAAGTCTCAGTAGGACAGAGCCAAACTGGTTCCCTGTGTCTGTGGGGCTATGTGAGCTCGAGCAAAGCCAATACAGATAGGGTGTGAAGGATGATTACAGAAGATAATGGTGACATTCCCTGTGCAACTTACACAAGCCAATGTCTGTATAAGGCATGAGATGAAGACACTTCATTTGAAATAGCAGCTGTAATCACATTTTCAGAGCTGATAAACTCCTGCTAGACAAATCTATCTTTTTTTCAGCATCAGCATTGCTGGAGTCAGACCACCAAAGCATCACAGCCTGGAAATAGATTACGGAACAACAGCAGAAAGCATGTGTTTGCTTGGGGTACACATGACTTTCAAAGGCAATTGCCTCTGCTCATTGGGATGCATACACAGTGTTGGCGAATTCTTGGCTTCATCACTGTTCTTACGCAGAATGTTCATGCCCTGAAAAAACATGGCACATTCAGCTACTTCCTCCTCCTCTTGAATCAGGACCCTGCCACTGCAATCCATGCTTGTGTCACCTTCAGAAGTGATTTTCTACCTCGAAGGTTGCAAAAAGACCAAGATGAAAACTGTGGCTGATTCATCGCGTCGAGTTTCTCCCATTCAGAAGTGCACACAGAGAGCATATCCCATTGGTCCTCTGTGGTCTGTATTAGCTTTCCCCCAGCTACAGAACTGAGTTGGGATGCTGGTCTTCTAACATGCTCTGTCCAAGCTATCACAATGACAACTTGCAAGTACAGAAAAGAAACAGTAAGCTGAATTTTGACAGAAACAGATTAAAACCTGGAGAGTGCTAAACATTGCACAGGGTCTGTCAGCAGTCAACTAATTGCAAGTTTCTTGGTATAGACAGCTGCCAGCTAGAAGGTTCAGCCATGTCCCACACAGTCAATAACAGAGAAAGACATAGAACTTAAAATTACTCCCCATATGATATTCTCTGAACTGTAAATAGCATAAGAATCTCTTTTCAGTCCATCTTAAATCACTTAAACTACTACCCTAGATTAAAGGTAAATGAAAATGCATCTCTCTATCTGCAGTCCTAATCATTTAAGCGAGAAATTTACTTGTCCAAACACAGGCACCTTCCAGCCCTGTAGGATGCCCTAGACAAGGTAAATTGCTAGCCCTACAGGAGAGGTGCACTTTCTGCAGCAACAGAAAGGATGCCCTTTAATACTCAGAATGATCCAATGTACACAGAGCTGAATCCCAGGCCAGTGCCTCCTAATTCCAAGGCAAAACACAATTACTCCAATAATCCAGTATTCTGGTTAACCTGCGTCAGTTATTCTGGTTTAAACAGAATTAATTTTACAAGCGCTAAATTCAAAGGAACTTTTTTTTCCTCATAAAAGCTGGCTCATCAGAAAAAGTAAGCAATAAAATGCTCATCCAGAGAGGCATTTTTGGTTTTGTCTTATCACTGGAAACATGTGGCGCCAAATTCAGCTTCCAGTTACACGACTGGAGACTGCAGTAACTGTGCCTGCATACACCGAGCCAGAACAGTTAGACCTGCAGAACAGCAGAGCGTTTACAATTCCACATATTCCCACTGGGGATACTAGATGTTCTCCTCAGTCAGCAAAACCCAGTTTGCTTGACCTGACCCTGCTCCTGCCCTGTTTCCCAAGCTTCAGTTAGCACATCACAGCCTTTCTGTTTAAGCACTGTGGCTGAAGACACTTTTATCCTTTGTAAGTAACACTTCTCCTTGCCTCTGCTTCATACAGCAGCACCAAAACTTGTCCTAAAAGCACATCAAAAGCCATCCAAAAGCCAAGACCTTTCCACTTCAGAGTAAGATACAAGCTTTGTGCAGCTATAAATAAAGTCACTGCCTGTCTCGTGAAGAGCCAACCACAGATTTACACCGGCATGCCCATTCCTTTGAGAAATGCCAAGAGGCCTTGGGGGACTTGGGCCTTTGGCTGCAACACTCTCCCAGTGATGCTTTGGGAGTGGTCTGTACCAGGCAGTGCTGCCTAGTGCCAGTCAGGGATAGTGACACAAGCACTTCGCAATAGTCTTCAAATATGATTCTTTTACCAAGTCCCTTAGCAGGGAAGATGCACATTCAGACATTCTCTGAAGGCTTTGGTTAAGTGTTAAGAAACCAATCGTTTTGACCTCAAAGATGCTCAATATTTTCTCTATTAATAATTTTTTTCTTCTCACAACAGAACAGAAGCAAATTGCTGCAGAGGGAAAAACATTTATTTCCATGAAGAAGAAGAGGGGTGAACATTTACATGAATAAAACTTTAGAAGCTAAATTGCGTAAGACAAATTATATGGGTTCAAGATGTTCATGCTTCAGGGCAGAGTCCAACCATTAACCAGCACGCATCAGAAAACCTTTTGAGGATCATTACCAGACCCTGGTTGCTGTTTTCCCCAAATGATCTTGACTATTTACATGCCCCAACCACTGAACAGCAACTGGCAACCAAAGCTGCTATTTGTCCTCATGATTCCCACACTATAAAGTGACTCCAACCACAACCCCACAGACTGTGTGCATACATCAGAACGTTTGTCAGCTCTTAGTCTACAATGGCAGTCATACCTGCTATACATTTTCAAATCATGCAGACCGTTCATTTCAACCCTTACAGAAGCCCTACTACAGCAATTCAGAATGTGTATGCAAACACATTCATCTGCTAAAGAGTTACAGCTGTCTGAACAACCTTTTGTTTCAGCCTTATTATAAAACAATGCCTAAAACATACGCTCCAAAAAATGTTCAACATGTCATTCTACCTCAACCAACTATTTGAACCTTGCCCTTTGAAGCTGAGCAGAAATATGTATGTCATAAATTGTATTTTGAGAGCCTGGAATGGGCAGTGTCTATTGCACAGGACTCATCAGCACCTATTTTGCAGCTTGTCCCATTGTGGTTAAAAGCATACCAGAAGGTCTGGATTGCAATTTTTATTTTCACTCTAACTGCTCAGACCCCTTCGTATAACCTTTCTTAATCAGCAGTACTTCTATACCATTCTGAAAAGGTTTGATGCTTCTTTTTTTAACCCCTTCATATTGTCATCTTGGCTAAGCACAGTTAGAGACTTCATGGAATAATGCTATGGTTAAAAACAATTGATGTGAACCAATGTAATACAGAACTCTAAGGATTTAAGGCTTCTGTTTCATTTGAACTTCACACATGTATCATCTCTACTATTTTCTCCCTTAGCTTATTACCCAAGGTCTGACTGGGAAATACTGTAATGCAATAACTGGATGTCATAATGTCACTGAACAGTTTTCCAGATGTTAGGCTGGACTTCTTGCCTGACTTAAGTCTTACAGATACTTCTGTTTGTTGTTATCATTCTTTATACCATCTATACTACTGATACTGTTTGTGATACATAATCTAGTGTAGGT
This sequence comes from Corvus hawaiiensis, assembly GCF_020740725.1. NCBI lineage: Eukaryota > Metazoa > Chordata > Aves > Passeriformes > Corvidae > Corvus > Corvus hawaiiensis. Next base: position 62,042,888 of record NC_063214.1, on the reverse strand, counting down.
CTAGCCTAGACCTATTTAACTCGCAAATTGCTGAACTTTCCCCCTATTCATGTTTCGTATTATTGTTCTACCAACTTATATGGTTCAATATAGCCTCAGTTACATCTGTACTGCTTTCCTTTCACTATATTGCCCTTGCCCATTTTTACAAGTAAATCCTGCTACTAAGGGGTAGGTGCAAAAGAGTCATGATGCTTAAGCACTGTGTCATGTTAGCCAGCTGACTCACAAATTAAGCATGGAAGCATGACTGTCTCCCAAGTGTCTGCAGATGCACAGCTCCCAAAGAATTATTCTGTTAAGTGTTTCCTAAAATCAGAAGCACTTTTTCTTGTAACAGCAGCAAAATGCTAGAGCAGGTAATATAGAGCTTTTCCTTGCAACTGGGGACAATACAAAAGATGAAAAAGATGACAAAAAATTCTTACAAAAAAAAATTAAGAAGCAAGAAGGAAAATCATTTTGAAAGTATCATGAAGATCCACCATGTATACTTCAAAAGCAAAGACACCAAGCAGCATTGTAAAAGCAGACATGAAAACACAGCTTCTGCTGTGGGACAGAACTGACAATTTTAAGTTGTATATTTTTCCTTTCTAAATGATATTCATCAGGCCTAACACCATGGAAAAGATGAGCTTCCCTCCACCACAGGCAGTACAGTTATGTGTGTACCTGTCATATTATGCTGTAGTAACTCTCAATTCCTAGGATGAGCCACAAAGACATTGTTTCACTTCAACCAAACTGGAAGACTAGCATTTCTTGGAAACAAAACAAAGAATCAACTCTATCTAGCCATCATCCAGTGAATTTATTATTATTCAAATATTTATTTTCTCTACATTTTCTTACCTTATATTCTGAACTGAGGAATTTAACGATTCATCCGGAACATTACTGGTTACAGCTGCATGTCCTTCTGTGAGGGGCTGCAATGGCTGCATTACGTGAACTGTCCGAAAAAGCTGAGTAGGTTGTACTGGCTGTGGAGATTGCATTGTCCTCAAAACTTCTGAAGTCAAGCCAGGTGTCTGCTGCTGTACAACTTCTGCATGCTCCTTCAGCTTAGCAGGCTTTGAGTTTGCTGGTTTTACCACTGAGGTTGATCCTCCCTTTGCTCCTGCGTTTGCAGACGCTCTAGTTCTGCTTGACTGGTTTCTATTGGCCACAGCAGGCGAGAGCAGAGTTGAATCAGGTGATTCAGTGCTAGGGCTCGCATCTTCATCATCAATATAGATGAGATCTTTTGGCATGTCTTTAAATTGATACACCAGGCGCTGACCTTCTACTTTAGCAAGGATTCCTCTTTGGTAATAGTATCTGTTTAAAATGCGCACACATCAAGTTATACAGGTTTTTTGCCAAAAACAAAACAAAGCAACAGAACTCACAGAAAGTAAACACAGAAACAACAAGTAAACAAACTTTCATGTGTCTAGTTTCTTCATTATAAAAAGTGGCCAATTTAATAGTGTACTTTTTCCTCAAACAACTTTTTTTTACTGGTATTTCATGCCACCTTTTAACTCCAACCTGAGATAAATCTGTGGAGAAAGAGAAGAACTCCATGACTTGGCAACTCTGCTATCAACTCACACTTTGTAAGAGTTGCATGAAAACTTTCAGTTCTCCTTTTGACTCCTACAGTTCTTTCAGCTATCTGAATTCGCATTTATTCACCAGTGAGCACAGGGAGACATTTTAGCTACAACAAAGCAAAGGGAACAGGACAGGGGAGCAGTACTTCTGTTACATTTACAAATTAGTATGACAACGTGAAATTGCGCACACCAAGGTGAGGGGAAATGAAAAGAAACACATGCTGCTCAGCTGGATTATCAATCCACTGATAAGACTGAAGCTTGATGGATGTCTACTTATTTTGCACAGGTTTTTATGTATGAGAAAACTCCCAGCCTGATAGAATCATGTGCCACTGCCTATGTTCTAAAATGGTCTGCACACACAAGCTCAGAGAAGTGGAACCAGAACTGAATTCTAAAACTGTATTTTCCATTGGAGATGGAATCACATGCAACAAGTAGAAATAATTTAATGAACATACATGAATGTTGGTGGTTTTTTTCTGAAAAGAGATTCAAATTTTATGTAAAAGGCTTGCCCCACTTGAAATCTTCAGTCTCTTATTTAGTCTGTGTCTGACTGTGAAGATGCAGTTTTGCAGCAGCACTGAAAAATGTCTACGCTGAAACTGAAGGTGACTGACTTGGAGTTAAGGTTAGAGAGGGTTACTTTTATTTAGCTAATTTATTTTGCTGAAATAACTTTTTCATTTCCCAAACTAAGAGAATACTAAATTTTTCCATTATTCAAATTAGATGAGGCATTTAATGCACACAAACACTAAGGCAACAGAAACAGTTTATTACTAAAAATGCACATACCTGAGAGCTCTACCCATTGTTTCATAATTCATGTCAGGTTTGTTTTTGTGTTTTCCCCACAACCTGGACACAGCCTTGGAATCTACCAGTTTGAAAATGCCCTTCTCTCTTTGAGTCCATTTGATATATTTAGGACATGTGGCTTTGTCCTGGAGCAGTGCTAGTAAGAACTCCCAGAGATAAATTGTATTTCCTAGAATAAAAGAATTTCAGACACCAAAAAAAAAAGGAAGAAAAAATATTAGTTGGCCATATTTTATTAATGATGCAAATAATCTTAAGAAGCTGGTATCTTTATAAAATATGTCATAATATATCATCAAGACTAGCAAATAGTAATGGAAGGGCATGGGAAGAGATCCTTGTGAGTTATTATAATCTAGGTGTACAAATACCCCAGCCACTCTGTAACCTACAGCCAGGCACCAGTCAACCTACAGCCACCCCATTTGGACCACCACCATTAGACAGCATTTGTCACCCATGTGCCCATTTCCCTCCTGTGTAAGCCAGTCACAGTAGCAGTCACCATTGCTTTACCTTGAATAGGAACATGTTAAGTTCTATCCCCTAAAAATGCTGGAAATCAAGCTGTTGCTTAAATGCTTTGCTGAATCGAGGTGAGTGTTATAATCCTTTAAAAGGCTAAGAAAAATCCTTGCCTTAACAATGAGATTTATGTGGGGCAGTCAGTGATATCTGCTGAGGTAGGCAAACCTTTAACAACAAAGTACAGAAAAAGGTAATTTTTTTTAATCCAGTGAGTGCTTGCGCTTGCTGGTAGACAACATTCAAATTTCATTTTACAAACAAGCGGGGACAAACACTTCCATATGGAAATGCATCACATCTGTTCAGTGTTTACCACATATAAAGAAAGGGTATTAAAATCACAGATTGTGAATACTTAAAATTAGTACAAAATCTGCATTTTTTTTCCCCAAAACCATATTCAAGGAGTCTAAGCTCATACGACTAATGAGACTCTTTTTCCTGCTTTTTTTTGAAGGTTTTTGGTGTTTGATGTTCTTTTGGGAATCTGAATCTGCACATAAGCTTCTCAGTTGTTAGTCTGAGAAAGCAAGAAAAAAACTTCTTGTATCACCTCCCACAAGTAGCTGTGCAAAACTAGCAAGGATAGCAGTGCTCAAGCTTCACAAAAAATGATGCCCAGCAGATCACAAGGTGACAGGATCCCTTTTTCTAGCTTCAATTTAATTCAGCAGATTTTTTCAACTTTAACGACCACCAGTCTGAACTTTTTTTTCAATAAGAGATCTCTTAAAAATTGAAATTCCCATAATACTATATTCTAAACTATATTTAGCAAATATTCATCAAAGTCATCAGCACTGGCAATACAAAAATGTTAGCAGCTCCTTCAGCAGGTGGAAGCTTGAAAAATGAGCATTCCTAGAGAAAAAACACTGTCTTTGCAACAAATGTCTCCCAGTTTACATAAAACAGCCTCCTGGCCTTCATATACGCCAAAGGTAAAGGCTAAGGCTGCTTAGGCAAGACACTGTGTCAGACAGGAGTGAGAGCATTCCCAGCCATTTACCACCCAATCCAGGGTGCTTTTGTTGTAATCTAGACTAAAAACGCTCAGCTGCATCAAGGCAACCTGAAAATTTGTCACTGCTTAGCCACTAAAAATCACTGTGGAGAGGACTGGCTGCAAAAAACAGGTTTGCTTTACATACAGGCAGGATATTTAACCTCCTCTGAGCCACAGCAGAAGAAGAAATATGTGGAAAACTCCGTTTTCTCTATGCATCATATTGTGTAATTGTATGGAGAGCTTGTAATTTTAGCATACAAATTCCCCTTAGGGAACAGACACGCAGCTCTCATGATTTTCTAGCTGCTTCCCTGCCATGGCTGGTCATATTACTATGTTTTTTACTTCAATTCTATGTTCCTAAAAATGCAAAACAAATGGTTTTCATAACAAGCAGTGGTTTCAGGCAACATGCTCCATTTTATTCCCTTCAGAATTGGCAATTTTGTAACAATGGACAAATGTGAATTATGGAGTATCCTTGCTATCACGGACAGAACCATTAGACTCTTCCACCTGTTAGTTTTGTGGCTGGCTCCTTCCATATTTTCTATAATTTCATTTGAGCGCCACTTGGATGTCCCTCTGATACGCCTTTCGTTTTTCCTTACAAATCAGGTTTTAATTAAAAAAAAAAAAAAGGCAACGAAGCATATTTGAAACTGATGGCATTAACATGTTAAATATTTACTGATTGCCAGCAGGTTTTTCTTCCTGTTATTGCAGAAAATGCCCCTTCAAAAGAAAATGACAACTCATTTGCTAGAGCGAGATTTTTCTGACCTTGAGAGTTTGACATTCTTTTGCCACCAGTGCCCAGGACTGGCTGGGCTGCTGTCCTGGCAAGTACTGCATGCATGCAAACACATCTGTCCCCAGGTGCACCAGCAGGCACTTGTGACACAGGGGAGGCTCATTCCCAGCTCCCACTGAGCGCAGCACCACTCACTGGGGCCGGGAATCAGCCTTCCCTTCAAACACCAGCCTGGGCACGGGTGCGGTGTTGGACCCCACAGCAAAGCAACGCAGCTGTTGACAAAACTCATACACACTACTGAACAGTTCAGGCTGAGAGAATTATTTATTGTATCAGTTATGTGGCATTTATTTTTATTTCTATCTTTTAAACACGGGAGGAATGAAAGTATCAAACCCTAAGTTTTCTGCCCAAGTCTTCAAGATGTGCTGTAACTTTTTTCAAAATTCAGGACTTGGTACTTCCTGCTGCGAACTGGCAGCCTTGGTTAGCCTCATGCAGAATTAGACACATACAGATGGAACACATTTTCAAAGATCATCTGTCAAAATAACCACAGCCTAAGAAACATTAATACAATGCAAAGCATTCCCCAAGACTTCACTCAAAACACAGCAGACTCTGCAGGGATATTGAAAAGTTTCCAAGAACCCTTGCAACTAAAGTGACAAATACACCAAGAAAACTCATGTGCTCATCTTTTCCTTCCCTTGAGATGTTAACCACTCCTGAACATAAGACCTATGTTTACATCACAAGTGAACGGGTGATTTTTTTTCTTTTTACAGATCACTCAGAAACAATGTTCTCCTACAAATTTTGGTGACAACTCTTTAGACTTACCCTTTCCATCTTTGTTTTTCTTCTTCACAGATATATTTGGAGTTGTAGTAGGGGACTCAGAACGAGATGGTTTTGGTTTCTTCCCTGAAATAAACGACCAGTAAGTCAACTGCAGCTTAAGGGGGAAAAAAAAAAAAAGAAACAAAGAAAGAAAAAAAAAAAGGACCTGAAAAGGGAAGAGATGTGCTTCTCCAATTCAAAAAATATTCAATTTTTAGTAAGTTGGGAACTTAGTTCTGTGCTGAAGTTCTTTTTCTATGGCAGGATGGACCTCCTATACTCTTATTGTACTTCTAAAAAAAGACTACACTACACATTTTCCTGAAGTCCATGTACATTGGAAATTTCCGTGGCTATTTAGGTACTCTTAAGAGCACTCGAAACAGACGAGATGAGAAAAATAAGCTACTAACCATGTGTAAGGGCTTAAACAGGAAAAGTTAGATAAAATACAGAGCACTATCATGTTCACTCATTGCCAAAATGGAAGTTAGGGTCAAAACAAGCTTGTCTGCTTGTTTAATCAATTGCAAGTCTACACTGACAGCAGCAAACTACACCATCATCTGAAACAAACATTTTTTTCAGGCCTATTGTCTTTTACATCTTTTTCACAGTGGCTGCAGATAAAGGGAAGTCACTTGTTTATGAAGATCAGAAGAACCAGTAACAGGCTCTGAAAAAAAACCAGTTTTTTAAGTCATAAGCATGGTGGCTCTCTGGTGAGGAAGACTGAAAGGAAGAAGTTACTTAAAACTGATTACAAAAATGAAGTGCACTCATTTGAAAATGTTGAGAAATCACCTACCAACATATAAGGGAATAAAAAAGCTAAGTCATGCTGAAGTATTTTTCAGTATAAAACCTTGAACCTATTCTTTTTTTAGTTCTCATTCCCTGCAATGGCAGCTTTTACAAGTGGTGTAATTAATCAGAAACCTTCCAAACTTTCTTATGAAATAACAATTTATCTTACCAGGTTTTGCAGTGACCCCTTACAACACTGACATTACCTATATTATTACCTATAATCTTTTGAGAGGCAGAATAGACTAAGAAGACACAAGACTCAGAGAAACATATTTCTAGTTCAGATAGAATACTGTCATAGTTAGAAATATAAAGGAAAAATTTTTTCTCAATTTATTGCATTTCAAAAGAGTTGATGTTCCAAAGAGGCCAGACCAAAAGTTCTGTGCAATCCCATACACTCTAACTTTCCAGTTTTGGTTTTGTTTTGAGGGGCTATTTTAGTAAGGGAACAGCTCTGCTGCAGAGTGAGAGAGGGTTTTTCACTAGCTCTGAAAAAAACCAAAACAACTCAGTGCCAGCTGGCACTATTTCCTTTGTCCTAAACTTCCAGGTATCTACAGAGAAGTCACAAGAAACTTTGGCTTAAGCACTCACTTTTTGACATTAGCAGTCTTGCTAAGTCCATCTTTGTACCTTTTTCTTTCTCTTTTTTTGACACGGCATAGGTGAGAAGGGATAGCTAGTTGAGACAGCTATAGTGAGTAAACTAATAACACGTGCAGTCCTCTAATTTTCATCCTTCCATCCAGACAGGATTAATGACTGAGGACGGGACACAAACAACACCCACTGTTTTGGCCAGTAATGTCTTCCTTGATTTGAAAGAAGGTAGGAGGGAGGAAATCCTACAACATTGTTTTCTTCATATATCATGATATGAAAGGATAAAGAACTACTGGTGTACATTTTTAGCAGCTTTTCTCCACTCATCCTTGTAGGCTGCAGAAGTGTCTGTTCCACATAAAATATCCTAGATGAAGTCATTCTTGCACGGATGTGCTTCTAATGCACAAGAACACCCTCAGGGTAACTTTGGCTAAGTGCTTTCCCTACCTTGAGCTGTGGGAAGACTCTGTTGACTTGTTTCCTCTTGAACAGGTGCAAATGTAGCCATTAAGGAGTAGGGACTGTTATTTTGATGTCACTAATTTAGACATTATGTCTAAATAAGTTCAGTTCTTAAAGTAAATGAAGTGGATGAGAGCTCAATTAGGTTACCACTGAACTACTCCGGGTCAGCTTCAGGAAACTTAAATACTGATCCCACATAATTTATGCACTTCTGATTAGAGATAACCTAGGCTACTAAATATGAATACGACTGCAAGAGCAATTCTAGGCTCTCTTTCTTCAGCCTAGACTACTTCAGGACTCTACCAGAAGCCCATCCAAAATTAGAAACCTGTGAAGAATGTGAAACTTATTTACAGAAATGCATTGCTGTTACTGCTGTGTATCTGGGCTAGAGATACTTTATTTGGGTAGTTTCAGACTACACTGTGAGCTATAATCTCCAGGTGCTGACTGATACCATCAAAAAAACAGTTAACAGAGACATCAGATATGTTTCCTTTGTTTAAAAGAAGATTTTTTTTTTTTTTAAAGCACATTTAGCACTAGCACGCTTCCTCCTTCGCTTCAATAGAGCATGAATTTGTTATTTTTCAGAGTACACCACCAAATTCCTTTTTAGGAGAGAATTTTACATAGAGGAAGGATAAAAAGTGTGCAAGAGCTAAGCCTTAGGTGGGGCTACCATAATTTGGATACCTCTTTGGATTTATAATTGGTATTTTCACTTTCCTATTTCCGTGGCTGTAAAAGACTTCAGGTTAGAAATTCATGCTACAAATTAAGGTGGTATTAGGCAGTGAAATGTTCATCCTGATTAAATGTTTTATACCAGACCAGAAAATGTAAAATCCATTTTCTTGCACTATTTTCAGTGAGTTTTGTTAAAAAAATAATGCATGTACAAACAAACTAAATGGTATATATATAAAATATTATGCATAGAATTTATGTGACCACCTGCTGCCAAACATCTTCCACAGCAAACACAGAACTGAAGGTATTAATACAGCCAATTTCAAAGTTTCTTTGTCTGGCATCCCTTTGTTTTTCCTGTCTTTCTGATTTGTAGCTGGGCAGCTCAGTGCTGAGACATTCATGAGTACAAACATCATGCTGAACATGGGTTTGGAGTTGAGCAGATGGGTGGATACAGCTCTCCTGCTGCAGCAATAAGGCCAAAAGGAAAGGAAGTGAAACCACCACATTGCTTCTGGTGAGCATTCTCTTGGAGGAGCTCTACTTGGCAGGGCCATTCTGGCCCAGTTAGCTGGCAATGCTCTGCACTGTGAATCCCTCTAAGTTTAGCTAATGGCTTATATATGCTAGAAGTCTATAAAGGAGGTCTATAAAATCTATAAAAACCCTATAAAATCACGAGTGATATGGATAGGGCAAAATGATCACCATCCTTTGCCACACCTCAAAACTGACCAAAAAAGGGAAACAAAGCATACTTAAAAAAAAAAAAACAACCCTACAAACAAACAAACCCCCAAAAGAATCCCACCCACACACTGCACATTATCCTAAAGTGCACTACAAATGTAATAACATTTTGCAGCAATGTCTTACAAAACCCGAGATTCTGAAGTAACACTTCTACATCACTCAGACCATACTATCTACCTCACGAAGTCTCAAACTCACTGAAAACTAGCACTTAATGAAACACCAAGCTGATGCATCTTTTCTTGTATTTTTTTTTCTAAAACAAATACACACATTTTCTGTGAAGCAACTGGTTTTCTAACCTAAAGCTAGGGAAAAGGAAGGAGTGGGAGTAAGCAGAAGCACAACACGAAAAAGTATGAAAGCATCAAACCACAGAGGTTAAATGTCTGGCAGACAGCAGCTCCTCATTCTGACCCACACAGCAGTCAACATTAAAAAAGAAGGGAAGAAAAGAACAAACAAAAACCCCCCAGTTTAAAATCCTCTTACAGTTGGTTATCACACAGTAGTGTGCACAGCCACAGTAGTTTCCCCAACAGCACTTTCAGGGCAGCTGCTGGTAAAGCTCTCCTCCACAGCAGTTTCAGTTCAGCTTTCTTAGGGGAATCAGAGACTTCCTGACCCACACCCATCCCTATGAAACCTTGTGACATACACGGGGCTCAGGAGGCTTTCCCAGGATCTTCACAGGCCAATATGATCTCTCTCACACATAACAATTCCCAACATTTGGAATTAGCAGCAAAAGTAGCAGCAAAAATGCACTCCTATTCCACAGGAGTATGTCTGGGTAGCAGAAGCCTTATTCTGGAAGGCTGTTATACAGGAGAACCTGTGAAAGTCCTCATGCTCTAGGATGAGCTCTAGGATTAGCTCCAGAAACATAACCTCCTTAGCTTATTTTTCTTTTTATATTAATTTGGTGCAAGAGCATTTAACATCTATCTACAGCATGACTCTTTTCCTGCAGACGCCAGCTTCAGAGCCTCTAACGGGTTCCATGCTGAAGCAGGGTGGGAAAACAGGAGCAGAAGGTCTGGCTAACAGCACTTCATTACTCTTTGGCACAGCACTGACTGCAGTGGAACACCACTACACTATGTAATCCAGTACAAATGGGCCTAACACTTACTATGGCATGCAGCTATTAATAAAAAAAAAAAAACCAGTAACATTTAAGAAAAGCTAAAAATCCCTCCCAATTCATCCCATATTCTGAACTGATCAAGTATCTTCAGTTGAAGCTAAGAGCTAATAAAAGTACTTCAGGATTCACAGCAGCAAAAGCTCTACAGCTTGTATTGCAATTCTGCTATGAAGAAGAAACGATAAATAGGAACAAGCAGAGATTCCTGTAGGATAAGCCATCATTGCTACCTCTACAACATCATTAGTCTAAGCACCCTTATATGTGCTCCCACTACCCAGGAAGAAAATGCTTTCCCTGCACTTCTGGCTGAGCCCACTCAGTTATTTTGGCCTGACACCCAGGATGGTTCCAGATACCCACAGGGAAGTGACCATGCCACCCACTACTCTCCTGCTCCACACTGCTGTTCTCTGGTAGCATCTTACCTTTTTTCTTCTTTGGTTGTTCAAATTCTGGCGTCTCTGGTGATTCAGAGTAAGGGTCTGGGGCTTGGTGAACTTCCACCACCTCAGGGATCCCATCGAGTGTGACTGACACGTGTGTCATAGGAGGCACCATTTCTTCCTCTTCGGTTGCACCAAACATAGTTGCTTAAGGGAAAGGAACAAAAGGAATATTTTCACACAGCCATGAGGACTTTAAAAGCTGGCTTTAGAAGAAAAATTCTAACATAGAATAAAATAAAAATATGACATTTAAGTCCCTCAAGTGAGAGAAGACTAGTTTATAATTCAATATATGTGCTGATGACATTTTACACAAGCAGAAGCACTACTAGAACAATTTAATGACAGAACCCACTCCACAAGAAGCACAATTATCTGTTTTTTCACATTCGTATTTAAGGCAATCTGCAAATGTAAGTGTATGTTCTTTTATCATGACAACATAAAACATCAACCAAACAAAACACTGCAATCTAAACCATTCAACTTCATTCACATCTTCCTTCTGTAATTCTTGACTCTTTCTTTTCCTGTTCAACTCTGCCATGGCAATGAAATCCTTCATTGCTTACAGCACTGGATATCTGATATCCAAACTAGGTACATAAAGGCTATTTGGAAGTTAAGAAAAAATCCTACCAATTCCATGCAACCATGCTGCAGTGAATCCCTCCTCCTTTCACAAATAAACCTGGCAAATACAGATTGGATTTTCATTAAAAAAAAACTTACTCATTCTTTTTTCATCCAATATAGGATCAGGGGAGTCCATATTGAGAAGTGCTTCAGCAGCCTCAATTGTTTCCATTGTTTCATCTCCATTATGACAAGATGCTTCAACTAAAACCAAGGGAGAAAAAATAGTTCTTAAGAAGCTATGAACTAGACTTAAAGCTTAACGTGGTATTTATTCCTATTTCATTTCCAGAAAAAGAAAGAAAAAGTGATAAACATGGTCTTCTACTAGATGTGTAGCATCAGATTAGCTGGGGAGAAAATGTACACTGCAATCATTTATTTACTACAGTATATTTTTCAGATTGCACATATAAAAAACCCCAAACAAACCCAATACAAATCCTTTGTTTCTGCCTCATCCTTCTAACCCCTCTCTTTGCTGATCAAGCACATGTAGTAAAACACAAAACTCATGAAACTAAGAAATATCACTAACACAAGCAATATTCCAGAGATTATTATTTAAAAACACAATATTGCTAACTTCTTACGGTGGTCCAGTGTCTTATCCACAGAAAAACATGTACATGACACTTGAGGACATGATTTAATGGTGAACATGGTGGTGGTTCTGAGTTGACAATAGGACTTGATGATCTGAGAAGTCTTTTCCAACCCTAACAATTCTGTGGTTCTAGGAACAGAAGTGAATTCCATAAATAAGACATGCCCATTGAAACTATCCAGTTATTTAGCCTGGAGGAGAGACAAGAAAATATTCCACAAGTTCTGTTAGAGACCATGTGATGTAAAGGTGTAACTGAATCCTAAACCATTCAAATTCTTGGGAATTACAGGTAGGGCTAACAGTGCAGGCTCCAAGAACACAGTGAAAAGCAAACATGAAACATGAAAAGCAATATGGAAGGTTGGCAAGCTTTTCAAAATTGTTGACTTCTAGACAATTCCTCATCCATCTCATGAGGGCAGCCATTAGATAAACCCAAAGCTCCTGAGCATTAATTATAATGCTTAATGTACATGTTAAAGTAATCTGAGGGTACACAACAAAAAAATCCAATAACATATAATTTTGCAAAATAACAGCTGTTCCAAGAAGGTAATACTGGTTTAACTGGAAGAGTACTTTACCAGATGATTTTTTCAAAATAACTGTAGCATGAAAAATAACATAGATGGCAGTTCCTGGTACCATAAACATTTAAAACTGTTCAACACATCCTTTTAGAAATTACTGTTCGTTGAATGGAAATGCTTCCTTACCCTTTGATATGAATTTGATGCAACTTTGGGGAATTCACTTGCATCTATCAAAGTCATAAAAAGGGCTGCATTAGTATTCCCCTCCCTAGGACACCAAGAAACCTCAGTTACTTTCACCAGCTTTACACCTCCCCCATCCCTGTTAAGCTTTGAGGAATTTTGGGCAGGGCAGTCACATTAAAAAAAAAAAAACCAACAACCAAAAAAAAACCCCAAAACACCAACCAAACAAAAAAGCCCACTACACTGACTGACAGAGCAAGCAAATATGCATGTTAAAACACAATGTAATGACCTTGGAATATTTCTGCGCACAAAACCAGAAAGTTTATGCCAGAATTTCTATATTCCTAACCTTAAAAATATCACAGCAACAATGAAGCACCCACTTCAATTAGCACTAAGCAATTACATAATTAAAAAAACAACCAAACAAAAACTCCTGGTTTCATCCCAAATGTTTATAGCTTCAGCAACTGTATCATTATGAGAGGGCAAAGATGAATGCTGTCATCCATGCATCAGCCCTACCTCCTCCACCAGCTGTGATTTACAGAAGCCTCCTTATGTCCTGGATTTTTTCTCAGCCTTAGTCCCACAGTGCCCCAAGCGTAGGAGGCTCAGGCTAAGACAGAATAAAGCAGACAGGTGTTGAGAATCCCTGATCCACACAGCAACTTACCCTGTTGTCTACAGGACCACCGCCACCCTGTATCTTGCAAAGACACTCAGACAGTTAAGGATCTGCACCTTCTGGCTGACATCTCCAAACAGTCTTAAGAAATGAGAAACAAAGAGCTGAGGAGGAGGATAGCATGAAGAGAAAGTAAGTATGGACTAAGGTCCTGACCTTGGAAGCCCTAGAGCAAGAGAGGGCAGCAAATCACTGACAATTTTTTCAGGCAGCTGACAGGCTCAGGAGCTCAGACCCAGGACATCTCAGCCTCAAGAGCCACATAGCATCCCTAGGGAATGTCTCGCCATCTGAAGAGGAGATGGAATATGCACAGCCCATTCAGTCTGTGGCCATGTTCACGCTTGGACTGGTGCTGGTGTCTTGATGCTTCTGGTTCTAAGTTTTATGTGGATGAGAACTTCCCACATCATCTAACAGAATTACCAAGACCTCAAGAAGGATATCACATCATACAAGTATAAATAAATGCACACAGCACGGCCAAAGCAGCTGTTCTCAGTTCTGATATTGTTTGAACGGACAGGAAGGTCAGCTTTCCATGATCCAGCTCAGCCAAAGTCATGGCGCGTGGCTGGTTTATATTGCCACATACAATTTAAAAGCCAGGAGTGGTACCCCCCCCCCCCAGGTTCTCAGTGCTGCAGGCAGGGAGGAGAGAGCTGCTGCTGTCTGCTCTTTCCTCAAAGAAAGCTGCAGGAGGACCAAACCCGCTTGCTGGCTTTCAGGTACCAAGGTGATGGAGCAGAGTCAACTCTTCACTCTGAATAACAGCAGGTAAGGAAGAGACTACCAGCTTTACATCACTGTTACACCATATGGCTAGAAGTTTACCATCCCTATCCAAAACTAATGAAAGGAACTTATAATAGCCATATAAATAATGTAAACATAGAAATTAATATAATTTGATGCTCACAAAAAATATAAGCATGCTAAGGAAACTTCCCAGACTGACCATTCACAAGACTCACTGGCAGTCACATCCCAAGACCAGAGACTGCCACTGCTGGGACCTAAGGCCCTTCACAATGGGCGGCTCCAGTGACACGTTCCCCTTGGCTCCCCATACACCCCACTCACACAGCCAGACCAGGTTTCCTCACCACTTCGACCTCAGATTTCCCATGGCAGAGTCTCAGATGTCTCATTCCATAAAGCCATTTATTCACAGCACAGTAACACAGGAACAGCCCAAGCTGGTGCCCCCAAGGATGATCCCAACCAAGGAACCCCTGGGTTTTTACAGCTTCACTATAAAGTGAGGCAAGTCTCTCTCTTCCTTTCTGTGTCCATCGACCTCACTGCCGCTGCTGTCACCTGCCTTCTCCTTTCTTATCCAAAGGATCAGCAATTCCTGGCTCCTACTGTCTTTCTCACTGTTCCTTGCCTGCCTGGCCCAGGTGCCACCTTGGTGCCCTTTTTTATCCCAAAGGTTGGCAGTTCACAGCCTCTTGTCTCTGTCTCCCCCCAAGAGCTTAATTTGCATCTCGCTCTGCAGCTTGCCGGCAGAGCTACCCGGACCAGATGTACTCCTCTACAAGCAGCAGCAGTATCTTTCTATCCACAAACACAGAATGGCAAAATTAAGTTTCTTAACCACTCCAATGCTCTTGCCAACACCCTTCAAGCATCTTCAGAGAAGATGACTTCACAAAGTGGTTTAAGACAAGTTAATATTTCCCCGTTGCTGAAAAAAACAAGGGTTGTAGTTTTTCCTCCCATCTCTGCCCCTGGTTCACAATCCAAACTTCTGTCACTTAACACATACCAGGCTTCATGCTTTATTGATCACACAGTGAGACAACTGAGATTTATAAAATGTCTGAAAAGGTTTTGGTTGTATTGCTGGGTAAGCAAGCTGAATTGCAAGAACTCAAGAGCTAACAAACAAGGTGTGGGGTACCTCCCAGAATAAGTGGAGGACCACGTCTTTGTCCTTTTAACAGCAAGATGCTCATTCACATCCCTCAACATGAGACAGTGCTCAAAGATATCCAACTCAGCTACCAAAGGCAAGCGGGTGTCTCTTATTTTAGCTTTTCTGTAATGTTGCAGAATGGTATTCCAATCACTGGCTGTTATGATACAGTCCCAGATTTAAGAAGAACTGGGATGAAACGGCTTCTTTTTTACACTTTGTCAAAGTCAGACCTGAAAAAATGGGGCAGGGTGTCATTTCTGAGAAGTATCAGGTTTCAAATGTTATCTGAAAAAGGCAGAAACTTTTTTTTAAAAAAGGAAAAAAGGGGGAAGGGGGAGAAAAAATGGGAGGAAGAAAATGAAAAAGGGAAAAAGAGGCAAGGAAGAAAAAAATGGGTAAGAAAAAAGGAAAAAAGGGAGAAGAGAAAGGGGAAAAAAAGAGGGGAGGGGGAAAACCACACCTAAAAATATCTTCCCAGTTTTTCCCAGGGTACAAGTCTTTGTTTATCTGAGCAAGCCACAAACATAAGCCTCTGTATCTGCATGCCAATTTCTGCCCAGTTACTGCAAATCCAGGTTCCCCATGAATCAGCATTAGCACAAGGCTTGCCCAAACACAGCCTTCTGCTCTGAAATTATGCCTCATGTTGGAAGTTACCCACCTCAGTTCAAAGTCCTGTTTTCCCTCTTCCTGTCTAGTGTCTTTTTTGAAATTTTTACACCACTCTGGGCAATCCTGTCCCACCCCCATTGCTTCTCTGGTGGCTGGCAGCTCTGCAGAGTGGACAACGCGAGTCCTTGTCCAGCCTGAGATAAAGGCTGTGCTAGTCACAGCTGTGTTTAAGTTCACTGCTGGTTTTACTAGAGACAAAAGCAGGGACTGCAGAGCCTCAAAATAATGTCAGAAGAAACCTAAAGTTGCTAAAAGAATAAAGAGATCCATTAGACATGGACAGACCCCCCCCCCCCCCCTTTTGCAGAATAGCTGTCTGTTAAATTTAAGCACATACTTTTTAGTATCCACTCTGAGCTGATTGTTATCTTACACTGGAAAACTGAGTTTAAAAACACAGGTATTTCAGGAGACCTGCAAATCACAATTTTCTTTTTTAAATAAGGCTTTACAATTTGTAAAGAAAATTGAGGTGGTATATAAAAAAAACCCTCTCTGGTTTTAACCACAGCTACAGGCAGCCGTGAATAATTTCTTTACAAAGTAACTGAAACCAAAACCCATTTTTTTACAACTGGCATCTCAGCAACTCACAGTCCTCACAGATTAACACTATGAAGTTCAGTTTCCACCTAACTACTCCTTCGGATTTCTTTGTAACATCAGAAATGACCACCAAAGACACTGGGTTTGTGCAGGACTGCTAGAGCTTCACAAAATGTACTAAGCAAACACTACCAAACTTCAAAATGTTGCAAAATAACTTCTGAACTGGTTATTAAGTACCATTATCGATCTATGAAAACACACACTTCCATGCTCCCTATTCAGACTAGGGCACAGGACATCTAAATGCAAATTTTCTATCCCTGCTCTCTCATCCTCCCCCACAAGCTGTCTCAGTGCAGCCACTTCCCTGATCCCATGAAAACACTGCCAGAACACGTGAACCACAGAATGGCAGACTTTGATTAACTGTGGTTTTTAATAACTTAAACTCAGCAGACCTGACAAAGTTAAAAAAAAAATTATAACAAGAATAAATGTTTTCAGGAATAATCCAATTAGTTCCTCCGTCTTGTGCACCTTATATCCATAACTAGCCACATTAATAAGATATACAAAGTGTAGCAAACTGTACCATCTGACAAGTTGGCCTAGAATTCCTCTGCACAAAACATTATCCCTTGTATTTTTCAGAGAAAAAAAATTTCAGTATTCCCTTTAGAGATAAAACTTCATTCAAAGCCAAATGCTCTAATTACTTTTGTTAATCACCCTTCACTACATGATAGTTAATAATTTAAAATCCCATAAGACTGGCAACAAACTGACCATGAAATTGCCATGGCAGTTCTTCCAGGGAAAAGTGCTTCTAAAGAGGAGGGTGATAAGGCACGTCTGCCTATTCATTACAAAAAAATTACAGCGTGAGCATTAACATAGCTAAAAAGCCGATTGCTGGCCATGTCTCAGCAGGGTTTCATGTGCAACACATGCTGTTCTTATAATTTAGTTTTCTGCAGGTTATAATTTATATGACAGGTAAGTAATCACCAATGTGTGATAGCTGTGCTTTTGAAGGGCTGAAGCTACATCCTACAGTTGGAAAAACCTATCAGCATCCACTATTCTGCAGAAAGATCCCTAAAAACTAATTGCTTCAGTTTCATGAGGTTTACTGCTAATTTCTGTTAATCTAGGAGAAAAGAGAAGCCCAGTGGATGACAGCTGTAAAATAGTACTGAAAAACGAGTAACTTTAAAAAACTTAAATCCTTCACATTAAGCAGTCATCACTCAGTAATGTTTAGTCATAAATTATGGTGGTTCCAGTTTTGTTTTGCTGTGAACGTCAGCCTTATAAATATTTTAATGTGGAATTAGTACAGTCTTTATGATGTCTGATCCTCTCTCAAAGGCATAAAGTGGAAGTGACTGAAAAGACTGGTACTAACTTCAAAGAGCAAAACAACACATTTCACTGTTGAGAGCAAACACGCCCATGAATAAAATCAAGAAGGAAACTTCAAAGAAGGGAGTAAAGAAAAAAAGCAGCTGAAAAATAGAGTAGGTGGGAAAATTCAGCTATGATTAGCCCCATTTCAGAGGCAGCCTATAGCAAGCTATACTTCAACTGGGTCTCTTGCACACAGCAGTCTTGCAGCTCAAGTGGGCAGCTGTGGCCACAGCCGATGCTTGTCCGCAGTGGGCAGGGAGATAACAGGGGCCTCCCTCCCCCATGTCCTCTCCTCCTGGGGGGTGGCTTCACACCCCTGGGCCCCAAATTCTGCCCCACTAGAGTCAGGCTGGATAGCTTCCTGCCAGAGACCAGGGGCTGAGCTACCAGTGTTGCCTGCCTTGTCCTGAGCAGGAGCTTTCCAACCACAGTGCTGGTCCCGGCTCGGCCTGCATTCATCCCCTCTCCCTGCTAAGGAAATCCACAGCATGCACAGGATGGAGACTGAAACAGATAATTAGTTAGCATCTCCTCCACAACAATCATCTCTGCAAAGTGGCAGTTCTTGATTTCTAAGGACTTCACCTTTAAAGAAAAACAGATTTCTTGAACTACAATGGATGATGGGAACAATACCATATTTGTCTGCCTCCAAAGTATCCCAGAAACCCTTGGACACCATCAGTTACAAGGATTAAATATTTTCAGTTTCTGGCAGCAATTTGCAAACCCTTCTCATGTGACCAGCAACAAAAAAAAAAAAAAAAGAAGATTAACAAGGGCATTCGCAAAACTGGAGTTTCACAATTACTCAAACATGTAAAAATTCACACACAATATATTACAGTGAATATGGATTCACAAAAATGATCTGCTATGAAATTTACACGGATGCATTAAGTGGTGCTTAAGTAACACACTGGGGAAATGCCAGTTGTAGTGTGAATAATTAATATGAACAGCAAGTTGGCAAGAGGTCTCAATTTGAAATACAGTTTGAGTATGTAAAACCTTCTTGAATAATAACCTAACTTATTTGTATGGTCACAGTCTGTTCACAGATAATTCACTACTATGAAAAAAAATGAGCTATTTTCATCAGATAAAACCATTTACTGAGAACAGCTCATATCAATTTACTCTGTAAACTGCTCCTCATATCAAGTTATGTTGAGTTCTTGTTTTGCTTTTGGTAGTAAAAGATTGTATCAGAGCATGTCTTTGGAAATAATGTCAAAAGCATGAGTGAAACCAGCAAGATGTCTCCATCCCTGGAGACAGTCCAGGTGTGGAGCCTAGTGACTGAAAGAAAATTTCTCTCTGTAAAGTATCTACCCTTCTTTTGAGACTTTTTCTGCAAAAGTGCTTCAAATACATGTATTCAGTGAGAGGTTGTGTTTAAAAAAATGTGACATATCTTTGTGCTTTCCTCTTGAGAATTGTTTTTTCTTTGGGGCTACCTTTTCTAACAGAATTTACAAAAAACATCTGTATTTTAGGTGTTAATCCTTATTAGAGAGCCAAAATTAATACTATGCTGAGCATACTTACACCAGTAAGCCATGCTAGCATGCACATTTTAATTTACAATTCTATACCCTCAGGAAGTTACAGCAGTACATCTACTCAAGATGCATATTCCTGCTTTTTGGTATATATGTTTACTTAGGAATGTACCACCTATTAAGTAAAAGCAAACAAAACCTATGAAGAACAAAGAAAACCTTGTTGGTACTCTGAGCAGGACTCTGCCTTAATCACTGTTGATGGATGAAACTCTTCACCATTATCAGCTGTGTAACTGGAATTGCAAGCCACCTGCTCACAGTATTCATGTCATTTTCTCTGTCTTGTACAGAATTAACAGCATTCAGTACCACTCTTCATTTTGCTCCCTGTTGTTTTTTTGTCCTTAACCTTTCTTCCACCATTAGTCACAGCCATCTTGGCACAAAGACATGGCACGGAAATGGTTTCATTGCCAACCTGTGAGGGTGATATCATCATCTTCTATGATTTGCTCTTCTGCGACATCCAGAGAGTTCTCAGTGATCATGTCACTAGGTTCATCCACGCAGGTTAAGCCAGAGTAGTTATGTAGGAGTTCTGCACTAGGAACATGCTCCACGATGACAGCAGGGAAAATAGATGGATCACCAAGCTGGGGGGGTGTAGAAAAAAAGAAACAACAAAATATTTGTTAGATTGTATCCAATCTAACCATTTAATGAGTAATACTCCAATAGACCTATACAACACCACCTGGATATTAAACTGTCAGGAGGGAGTACTAAAGGACAAGATGATTTTTAGCACACAAAAGCAAATAGCAGCAGTGTCCCACCAGCAGCCAGAGGCTGAATATTGCTGTAGTATCTGCTGTACTGACTGTGCTTCAGTACATAACACCAGACCTGCACAACATGGTTTTGAAGCATTAAAGCTGACAATACAGAGGAGTGGCACAGCACAGTAAGTGCTAGACTTTGCTGGCAATAATACTGAGTGAGGAACTTGCTGCTAACACCTTCACCTTTTGCTCTTCCCATCAAGCTGAGGGTGAAAGAGTCCTGTGGCTGTGAGGACTGGACAAAGCTCTCACAGGCACCAAACTTCCTATTTAACATTTAATAACACTATTTAATATCACTATTTTAGGGGCCGCTTGCTACAGAAGGAAGGGGTGTAATGGGTTGATGTAAGTGCTGTAATACATTCCCTCTCTAATTCTTATGGCTTTAGTCATTTGACCTTACTCACACCACACCCCCCTCAGCACTTTCCTTCCTAAGTCTGCTTTTAGACATCACCCTTCAGTCTTGACAGTTATTTTGCATCAGATACAGAAGAAAAGAGGCAGCTGGAAAACAGAAATCAAACTGACCAGCAATAATAATAAGATGCACACTCTCTGAAAAGGCAACCACTCAACAGGAAAAGGTTTGCAGCAAATAACATCTACTACAGCCACTGTATTTTCCAAAGTCAGTCTTTTAAAATGTCATTTGCAGGAAGAAAGTCATAGCAGACTGACAGCAGAACAGGTTCAAAGAAAGTCTAGTGTAACTCTAAGGTTCCCCCACTACAAAAATAAAACGCATTATGAGTGTCTCAAGCTTAAAAACAAGAAAAAAAAAAAAAGTTGCTAAAACATATTTCTGAGAAAACCAGTATATCGATGTTGGGGTCTCCTCCCCCTGCCGTGTAGCCCTGGGAGAGGGGCCCTGAGGGGAGACACGAGGTTTCCCTGCCCCTGCTCAGCCTCGTTCCCATTGGTTGGTTTGTGTTCCCCTGCGCGGGCAGGGACCCTCGGGTCCCGTGATTGAGCAGTTCCTGGGCAGAGCCCCGGCCATGCGGCTGGAGAAATAAACATCTCTCCGAAACATCTATCATGAATCTGTCCACATATATATATTTCTTTTTCACGGGCCTCCTGGTTTGACATATGCGTGTTACAGTAATCCCCACTGTAACATATCTACATTTGGTCCCACCCTCCACAGAAGAGCACAGATATGTACAATCATAGAATCATGGAATGGCCTGGGTTGGAAGCAACCTTAAAGATCATTGAGTTCCAATCCCCCTGCCATGGACAGGGACACCTTCCACTACATCAGGTTGCTCAGAGTTCCAGCCAGCCGGGCCTTAAACACTTCCAGGGAGGGGGAATCCACAGTTTTCCTGGGCAACCTGCTCCAGTACTCTTCCACTCTCACAGTAAAGAACCTTTTCCTAATATCTAATCTAAACCTACCATCTTTTAAGTATGAAGTCATTCCCACCTGTACTGTCACCACATGCTCTCGTAAATAGCCTCAATCTTTCTTGTAGGTTCCCTTCACGTATTGGAAGGAAGGTCAAGTAGTTTTTTTAACCACACAAGTTAAAAAACCAAGGGAAAAAAAACAACTGTATCATTGTGCCCTCGTTTAGGAATTACTCATCTCTCACTCTTGCCACTACGCACACCGTCACAGACGGCAAATGGTATCAGAGCTATCTGCTCAACACAGACAACAGCTATGGGAGTAAGCCTCCCCTAGGGAAGAGTCTGGACCGTAAGTACTGAAAGTAGAAAGTGCAATTAGAAGTTTTAAAAGGCAGTAATTACCACTTTAAATTGCTCTGTGTTTTGTAAAACATGTCTCAGAAAAAACTGTGGTAAAGGGCAACCAGGAAAAAAAGAAGAACTGAAATATAAGTACTTTAAAGGGCTTCTATCATGGACAGTCTCCTAAAAAAAAAAAAATAACCAACAAAACTAAAATTAAAAAAAAGACCCAACAAATGATGACCTATTTTATCAAACATTTCAAAAGAGAGCAATATGGTAGAAGATCAATAAAAATGAACAAAGTGCAAACCAGTTAAAGCCCTCTTGTGCAATCATATCGCCAGATGACAGGGGTATATCAAGTCAAGCAGTGGGACAGCTGCCACGCTACACCTTTGTGGGCAGCTCTAACCAATGCTGCATCATGCTGGAGCTGAGAAACCATAAATCATTGATGGCCAAGAGGTCCCTACTGTTCCTCAGAAAAAGTGATGCTCACATTTTGCATCCTATTTGTTTACTGACCCTAACATCCTTGATCCTATTTGCTTCCAGGCAAGAATAAACAAATAGATTTGATTAAATAAAAGCCAATTCAATAAAAAAAGTTAAAGCACTGTAAAGAGAGAGGAAAAATTAAAAACTACATGCATTAAAAAGAAGTTCTATTTTCAACAATACGTTCCATAAGCTACAAGGTAGATGGTCCATTATAGCCTCATTCCTGAGATACAATTATGTTCTAAAAATAGTTCAAATACCTCAGTTTCAGTAATATGCCACAATACATAACTTTTGGGATTTAAGTTACAGACAGCTGTGGTCCAGGCACTTGGACATGAGCTAGGAACCCCAAGGTTCCTTCCCAGCCAACAGACAGAAATGTTATTTCTAGGGCACAATTTTCCTGCCCAGTTTTAGGCTCCTGTGCTATGCTAGAATGAGTCATGGCTTAAAAACACCTATTTCTCTACACTGACTATGAAATGGTGGAGGCGTTGGGGTGCTTATTTCTGGTGTAGGCGTCTGTCCCCTGCACACTCGTCAGCAAGTGGCCAGCTTCCTCCCCGCCACATCTGCGCAGCGAGGTGCGCTCCTCTCGCCCGCTTCCACCCCTGCACCAGCTCAGTAGCTGCAGTGTCTGCAGCGACAGATCGAGTTGCCTGTGCTCAAGATAAGCTATACATTAGCTTCTTCTGGAGAAGAAAATTACTCTGGCTCAGCACTGTCCTTCTCTAATGACCAATGCTCACGCCACTGGCTTGGCCTCTGAGAGGACAAGTTGTAGAAAAATGTTGCAGAATAATAAACAAAACACAGATAAAATCAACTGATTGTCACATGCTTTCAGACCAGTTTCTCAAAGCCCTATTTATATTACACCCTATTCACTTTGCTATGAAACCTAGTTACAAAAGCCCAAACACCCATGTGTTTCTAAAATACACTTCACTACTGACCAAAATGTTTCCTATGGTACTGATCTGTGCTGCTTCAGACAGCTCAGCAGTACTTGGTTTGATTCGTATGATCAGATCTGAACTGCTCTGCAAGATTAAACTGTATTTTGACCATGTCTAGAAACAATCATCATACACGTAACTCTGATATGGTCACTGAATATGTCTGCAGGCAGAGAAACCCCCATGGTAGGGCAATATCTCTTCACCTGAACTCGGTGCCAGACCATCCAAGGAAGCTGCTGACACACTATGCTTCCAAAAGACTGGAGACAAACAGAAAAGCATTCACTCACGGTAAGACATTTTAAACGTGCTTTTCTTTAACTTAATCACAGTTTTGAACTGGAAGAATCCCAGTAAACATCATTTCTTGTGGCCTTTTATTTTAAAACTGTTGTTACACCTGCTTCCAACTCATACCCTACAGTGGTACAATGTATGGACTTTCCTTCCTGCCATGGTTGTGAAAAGGAAAGGAGGGAACAAATTCTAATACGCTCCTATTGAGAAAAACATTCACACAACGGCAAACAAATTTAAGTTGAAACGCATTTTTGTGGAAGTGGTCATTGCTTTTTTGCACAATATTTGCAATTGGTTATGACTGCATTAACAAGCCTTTCACTCAGTTTTCAAAGCTAATACTAATGTACACAGATGTACATATGGCTGTTGTGAGGTAATCTCACCTCGGTACTTTACTATAAAGTTCTTGATTTCACTGAGAGCGCCTGAATCCCAGTTGAGAGCCAAGCTAAACCTTCCTCTAGTTCTGTTGTTTTGTAAGACCCAAAAATACCTTTGTGCACATTTGGAACTGCAAAAGAGCCCTTTTTTACTATGGCTCCCTTTGAAGCTAGTGTGTAATGAGAATTACACACAGGGAAAACATTAAATTAAGAACTACAAGGTAGTGATTCAATTAACACAAATTAAATTACCTCTCTATTAGCAAGATCACAAAATAATTTATTTCTAATACAAACATGCTTCTATAGGCCCTGGCAAAAAGGAAGAGTGCAAACTATCCCACCAAAGTTTAAAAAAAATTCCCCAAGTGTCAGCAATAATTTTCAAGAAATTGATACAGAGATCCACAGAAGAACAATTTGCATATCTTTAAATTTCTCCTACTTCTGCTGCTTCATCTTTCTCATACAAAATATAGGTACAATATGATACCCTAGCTCCAGCAAAGCTTTGACTTGGCTTCAACCCATCTCCCATGTCGGTGGGACACATAAAGCCATTGAGCTACTGCTGAAACCTTCCCAAACCTTAGACACCAAATCCCTGTAGACTGACCTTTACCAATTCAGAGGAGTGCAAACTTCATACAGATGCTGAAGTCCATGGAAAGCCCCATCAGCAGCATGAAAGCATTGGTTATACTCCATAATTCCCTGAAAACTGAACCCTGTCCTGCTCCAGCGGCTGAAGGCAGCAATCTTCCTTCCTGCTCTCTAATTCTTCTACTGTGTTTGACATGCTGACAAGGTGTTTCTTTTTTTCTCCGAAAATTGTCTCATGAACTGTCACCAACTGACAGAAGATCAAAACACCATCCTGGCCATGGAAATGGAATATAAGGAAGCGGATTTCTTCTGCTTTGGAGGTACTGTCTTCTCATACTACAAGTCTTTAAGGATGACAACTTGTCCCAGGACTATGGTGACTAGCTTCTAACTGGTGTGGAATAAATTTTGTGCAAGTGAATGATGGGTGGGAAGAAATGTATGCAATAGATAGTAGAAGGAAAAGCTATATGAGAAAAAAAAGGAGAAAGCAACCTCTGGGAAAGACCAACTGTCTTTTTAACCAAACAACAGAATCCAGACTCACAATACAGATGGCCATCTATAGTAAAAAAAACAAACATAAGGAAAAAAAAAACAAAAAACAAATAAAACACCCCAGAAAACTAAACAGAATGAGACAAAGTGACCTTAGTGACTAGAAAACAGCCTTTGGTTTTCCCCTGCTGAAGGTGTCTGTGCAGAGGCAGCCTCTTGACTTTAAAGGTGTTCCCATTGCCAGCATCTGAGAAGTGACCAAATTGCACAAAGGGATGCTGAAGGCAGACATACGATGCTTGCTTTTCTGGGAAGACAGCCTCATTACAGATTTCATATTTTCCTTAAAGTCTTCATAAAACTGAAAGTGGATAAGGGGGGAGGAACCTTCTGCAGGAGCTGGAAATACCAAAAAAATGTAGACTTCCATCTTGACCAGCTGGCTTAATCTTTCTGAAAGCCCATGGCAATATCAGGGAATGTGGAAGAGCAAACCTAGGCATAAGATAATGGTGCAGAAGTCATGACTCAACCTAAGGTCTTGGACCCCTCTTTATCAGAAGGGAAGAGAGAAACATCCCTCAGAGATATAGAAGGGGTCTTCAGGCACAGGTTACTACACGCATCAGAGCCACCTGAGAGAGCACAGCCCGACACAGAGCAGTCATGCTGGGAACCATGTTAGCAATTTAATTGTTGTAATGATTCAACTTGTCCCTGGCACCATTTAAAACTTCCTACTAGGGATCTAGACACTGCGGCTGCTTTTATTCAGCTTTTTAAATTAAGAATGTCCTTATCAAATATCACATTAGCTGTAAGTCCACAAAGGATTAAATGAAAAGGCATTGAAAGAAGAAGCTGCAGATAGGAAGAGAAGCAGGTTTAGACAGCGGCATTGACTCAGCCAAAGCCTGTAGGAACTCCTGCCAGTTTTATGTGTGCAGTCTCTCCTTGTCTCCCAACAACAACAAAAAAACCCAAACAAACAAAACAA
This sequence comes from Corvus hawaiiensis, assembly GCF_020740725.1. Classification (NCBI taxonomy): domain Eukaryota; kingdom Metazoa; phylum Chordata; class Aves; order Passeriformes; family Corvidae; genus Corvus; species Corvus hawaiiensis. Next base: position 62,016,863 of record NC_063214.1, on the reverse strand, counting down.
AAACACAGAAAGGAAGAAAAAGCAAACTCTCTATTTTAACCAGATTCCTGACATGTAGCAGGAGCCAGACAGGTTATCAGTAGCCTTAGCCCAAGACACTTGTTCCCTTCTGAAAATTACCAAGGTATTTTCATTTCATCTCTTCCTCACCACAGATCTACTGTGTGGTAAGCGAACCCTCCAAGAAAAACAAAAAATTTAAAAATCTTTTCTAAACTGCAAAAGATAAAGCTGATAAGAGCAAGCCTTTCCCGTTCACACGGGTCCATGTGACTGAGCCCCTCCCATTGGCATCTGCTGCTGAATGCTTACATTTGCAAATGGACTGTTCATAATTTATGGTTGTTTAACCAAGACTTAAAAAAAAAAATTAAACAAAATAGCCATGAATTATGACTTCCCTGAAATAGTGAGCATAGCTGCCACTTAGACCCTGAACCTCTCCCCACAGCTGTTCATGTCCCAACAGCTCTTGGCACAAGAGAGCTACAGGCAAAGCTTTGACAAGAAAAGCACCAAAGTTCTTACAATGCCAGCTTGTGGGGGCATTGCAAAAATAATTATCCAAAGATGAGTTAAATGACACCTTTTGTATAGGATGAAGATCCAAAAAAAATGCTTTTGCCCAACATAGACCACTTAGAGAGCTAAAATTTTTGTGAAGTACACAAATTGCGTTATCCATCCCTAAATACAACTAATCTAAGAATTTAAAAACTTTAGGAGTAGCAATAGCTCCTATGTGGTAAGAAGCAGGTCAATCAAGTATAAGCAAGAAGCAGTCTTTTTGGGCTAATGTACTATGAACCCTAGGCCAAACTAAACCTTGCACCAGCTTCCCAGGAGGGAAGCTTCCCTGTGCAGGGCTTCTCTTCTACAACTGAGTATTTAAGATTTTACTTCGGGTAGCCAACTAGCTGGCTACCTGCATCTTTGATATCTGAACTAAGTGAACTCAGTGATTTAAAAGGAGCTTGCATCTGACTGCAGCAATGGCCTTCCTGCTATGCACCCTCTATCTCTGGCCTTTCGCATCTTTGATTTCATCACCTTTTCGGTATGCTGCAGGGCATCTTCTTTTCTTGGACTTCATCTAGAGCAGAATTTAGTGGGGTTATGAGATAAACATCGAGGTTGAGTTTGTTCTGAAGCTGGAGAAAGCTCTGTTTAGAAAGGTTTTACTGTCCTGTTCAGCTCTCTTTAGTATTTTTAAGGTTTTTCAGGTAAGCATCTGAAGAAATTGCAAGAAGCAGAATGCACGGCTAAACAGAACAAAACCACGTGTGCTCTCACTACCCCTCCCAGGAACCACATTGAAGTAGCCCTCCCTACCTCAATTCTCCCCTCTCCTATTGGCTTGTAAAGTAAGGCCAGCAATTAACAACCAGCAGAGATAATAAGTAAGGCTTGTTCTCAACTACACTTGTGCAATTCCCATATCTAAATCCCCAGGCTACCACAAGCTCTGGAAAAATACAGGGAAGGAAGTTACATTACTAATTCCACTCAAAACTGAGTTAGCACTTTAGACAGACAACACTCAGTTCATTGAAATGATCGCATGACTCTGACAGCAGAAACAGGGCAGTGACCCAGCCAGATATTAGGCCATACAGAAAACCAGAGACAAGATAATAAAGCCGAAAGTGGGGCTTTTTTTTAAAGAGAGGAGAGTAAATGCTTTTCACTCTAACAAAAGAAGAACAGTTTGTCATGGCACTTAGCCTTTTAAGAACTGTTTCTCCACAGCACTCAGACACCTAATTTCTTGTTAATAAATGCAAGCTCTAATATTAACCAAGCTGTAATATTAGCTGCATGATTTTTACAATAGGAATCCTACACTGAAGCTTCAGAACTCAAAGGATGTGGTTTAAATAATCCACACCTAAATGAAAGTCTGCTCATGTAGAAACAGACGTATTTTCCCTGCAGTGTAAAAGAAACCAATTGAAATTACCTTCAAGCTTATTTCTGAATAACCAGCATACAGTAACACAATTTAGAAACCAATCTGTAAATAACAGTGAACAGGTACATACTGCACCTTCCAGTCATCTGCAGTGTGACCATTACTTCTACTCAGAATTTTATCCTAGCGCACTAGAGAAGTTGAAACTACTATAAAATACCGTAATTTTGGGAATTCTACATCACATATGCATGGATTCTACTGGCACAAATCAGAAAAACAGGAAAAACATTTTGGGAGGAGGATATCTCTGCAATACTGCAGAGGTTATAACATTTCAACCAATTTCTGTTCTGTGCATGCAAGTTACAGGAAGCAACAGGAAGCTTTTGAAACAGCACAAAGATCTGCTGCAACAATAATGACCTCAATGTTTCCTTTTTGTGTTTTACACCACATTTTTTCCTCGTGTTTCATAATACTCTTAGAAACCATATTTGTACAAGTTGGTGCTTACACCGTCCCATACCTGCTGCTCATCCTCCATGACGTTGCTGGCAAATTCAAACACAAGCTCATTCTGCTGTACAACTGCTGCCATAATAACGCATTCCCAGGTCTCAGCTCCACATACAAAGAAAAATGTTCTTGAATGTGAAAGAACAGAGAGCTTCACTGAGGTCCAGCTGGGCAGAAAGGCAGGATCACAAAATGAATCGAGTAACAGTGTTCGTATTTCTTAGATCATCAGTGTTCCTGGGTTCTTCTCTTCTCAAAGCAAAACAAACCAAGGCAAATCCTTTCCTGAATTGTTCTTCCCACCTCAATAGCCTTTAACACTGTGAAGGGAAAAATTAAAAAATTATCATTAAAAAATGATTACTTTAGCAATGTGAAATAGTAGCAGTGGTAATAAAGCTTTCCGCATATTATAACTGTTCTATCTACGTCCAAGGAAGTCAGACACCTTTTTGTCTCCAAAGGTCTCTTTTACTGATTAATGTATGTGAACTTTCATTCCCAGAAACAGAACTGTTTCAGGAAATAAGACATCAAAGTGTTTCATATTAAAAGCATGAGACTAAGGAAAAGTTAAAAAAGTTAACAAGAAGAAAATCCATATTTTCATTTGATTTGGATATGCAGTTTTCACATTCATTAGTACCTCTCATCCTCACAGTTTCTTCAAAGTAAAAATACAAAACTTAGACTGACCTACTCAGCTGTAGGATATCCCAAGTATATCACATTTCTTCTTCACACACAGTTCAAATTCAGCAAAGTTGTTGTTTTGCAAGTCAAATGCTCTGGATCTTGAATCCCCATGTCAAAATGACAAAACCAATAAATAAATTCTTTGTACAATCCACAGAGTCCCCACGTTCCTGCATGAAGCAGATCTTCAGCTTCATGTTAAAAATGCGCTGTAAATGTACCCTTATCTCTACCAGAGTCTCGCAAGCAGCCGGAAGGAAACAGCACTGACCACGTCATGGCAAATTAGAACCGGCAAAAAAACTGCACAGTACAAAGAAAAAAAAAAAAAATCCCCAACTACAGAATGTAAACAGCTTCAGTGAAGGGCTGAGCGCCCACAGCTCCCATGCTGTTACTTACTCATCGGGCCAAAGGTAAACGCGGTTAAGGTGAGCTGACCAAGAGGTTGCTGCACCACCTCTGGGGAAAGAGGCGAGCGCAAAAGAACTCTTTGTGTACAACTCAAGTGACCCATACATTAATTAAAAAATCTACCATTTCTAAAGAATAACAGAAACAGGTGTCTAAAATCAGAAACCTAAGGAGTATGTTGGTGCCTAGGAATTTAAATCCATATATTTTAAAGCAAGCAAAATGTGTGGTTCCTAGCTTTTTGAGCAAAATTCTTTAAACTGCCTTTGATTAGGAGATGCTGTGACAAAAGAATAAGGGGCAGAGGTCTAACACGTACCCATCCAGAGTGAGACCCCCAGGAAAACCAACTTCAGTGCCACTGGTGAGGATTAGCAGCTGCCTTTGTACAGGAGGTTTAACTTTGCCTTGTTTTTACAGTAGGCTGAAACTCAAAAAAATGAAGAGCATCTTCCTCTCCCCAGTGCCAAGCAATTTAATTAGGGAGGATCATGTCAGAGACTTGTACTCCCCTTCACTCTAGGAAATGTAACAGCTGTTTTTCCTATATAGATTGTGGTATTCCCAAATTCCTAAGTAGTGATGGCAGAGCATTTAGGCATTTAAGTCACTAGATCCTGCTCTTCTAAGAAATCAGGAAACCCAAACCCAAGATTATGCAAACAGGAGAACCTCCCCAACTTCCAAAGCATGCTCTAATTAGCTGTTAAAAGCTTTGTAAGAGTAGCCACAACTTTAACTATATAATATTTGCTTTAATGAGAGTTGTATGCACGAACAGAGAAGGAAGTACTGTAGGAACCATGACTGTTCAACCTCAGCACTTGCCATTTTACTGGTTGATTTGAATAGTCAACAAGGCTTTCTCCATACTTCAGCAGGGTTACGGCACTGAAAGCATTACATGCAATCATATAATCCTGGGTGACTTCCTTAAATCTAGTTAATTGGCCTTGCCTTTTAGAAGATGTGGATGCCATTAGGAAGTAGACACACATTGCCAGTATAGTGCCAGTATAGTGGCCCAACTTGGCCCATCCTAGACTCCTACCACCCTGTATACCAGCCTGAAAATAAAGTACATAACTATATAATATATAGTTTAATATTTCCTACAGACAGCGATTCAAGTGGGTCAATCTATGCCAACAGGGATATACCAACTTTTTCAGAAGAGAAGACAGGTTTGGAAATTTACTGAAGTACAACTTCTATTCTGGTTCCTGTTTAGGAATAAATTTTAACTGTCCAACAAGATTAAATAATATTTTAAGCCACACCCTCTACTCAGTGAAGAGCAACTTCACTGTAAAGGATCACACGGCAAACAGGGAAATACAAGAACCTCCTCAGTTGTCCAAATGGAGGCTTCTGTTTAAATGGGGGTTAAGCTAATTGTCCAGAGCCAGAATACTGCAAAGGCTTATAATCATGGCTATTACACTGACTGAAGTCACATGTATGAACAAGGACTACAAGTCCTTAAGACCCAGTAACTTTCTAAGGTCAATAACAACTAACAGACTCAATGTAAAAATAGGGATAAAGGATGTCTTAGAGACCCAGGCTACCCAGTAAGCTCACATATAAGGAAAACTGGAGGCGAAGCTACCCTAAAAAATTTTAGAAGTTCTCCATGTGCATTGGGAACTGACACTTTCTTCCATTAGTGCCAGGTTATTCATTATTCTGTAAAATATTAATGTTTTTCAGTAGATACTACAATACCAAAATATACACAAAATGCCTAAGACCCAAAAGCTGTGGCAGTAAACTTATTAAAAGCCATAAATAAATATCTCCTTATTTTTTATTTTAAAAAAGAAACAACAGAACTCTCAATGCAAAACTAATTATCATGATTCAATATGATTTAAGAGACTGCAGCAGCATAATGCATTTGATCCACACAAACACTACTTAAACCAGTCACACTTTATGCTAACATGAAACTCCTAATCATCTGATAGAACTGCAGGAACAGTCAGTCAAAAGCTGTTTTATGAATTCTGCACTGCGGTGATGCAGTGATGTGAGACTGTTCCTTCTCCCCTATACCCTGGCCCCAAAACCACCAAGGGCTCTATAAATAAAGTCAAATGATACATTCTTCTTACAAAAGAAACATCTAATGACAACATTAGTACCAAAGCCAGAGACAAGTGGGTGAACAGGCTTTAGTGAGCTTTTATATCTAACCTTGCAGTGGTTAGGGACTCAGACTATTATTGTTTGCAGGATATTTTTCATTACTTCTGTAGCAGTATATAGAAATAGCAAATTATCTACTGGGCAACAACAGCACAGCAAAATAATGCAAAAGTACTTTCCTTTAACCCATATTACTTTCTCTGCCATATAGAAAACAAGAGCAGCTTTTCACAGAAGCCAGCAGAATTCTAAACCAGCTGTATTTTCCTCCAAATCTATTTTTATAAACTGTGCTTTCATTATTCCAACTATCACAGGGTCCTGCTGTCTATAGGCTAACACAAACACGAGTATTGTTTTTGCTATATAATGCCACTTATCCCTTGCCTGATTTTACGTACATCTGCGAGTAGAAAATAAGTTATTTGCAAACAGCATAAAATGCAGAAATTGTATTCATATACACAGTAACCTTGACTACATACAAATAGTCCTAAGAGAAAGGGAACCCAATATACATTATCATAAAATTTACATCAAGTTTTCAGAACTATGGAGGAAGTAAGGTTTTGCTTTCATTTTTACTAACTGTTGTACAAATTTATTATAAAAAACAGCACAGCAATATAAACAAGCATCTTAATTTTGCTTAATCCTTGAAGCTGAACTCAAAAAAAATTATTTCAATCCCCCTGGAAACTCCCCTCACCCACTGATTTCAACACCTAGAAACAAGCTCTTCAATCAGCCTGTCAAAAAATGCATTCAGTCATAGTACATGCTACTCTGGCATCCCAGAAGATGCACTGTAGGATTCTGTCCTAGACATTAGCTAGACAGCAACATTTTCCCTACCACTCTTCACCATTTATACCCTCCAGTTAGTCCTAGCTCTGCTGAGCCATTTCAACAAAGCTTGCAAGAAATACCTCCAGAGCCAACATTTTTGGTCCCAACAGTGAAGCTGCAATACTGCAACTAGGCTCCATGTTGGAATCCACAAATTCTCCTTCAAATCCTGATAAAATGAGCCAGTACAGGCCATCCTACCTCAGCATTCAAGCACTGTAATGCAGAACACCAAAATAAGATAATGGCACCACACTGGAGCAGGTGTAGCAGGCATCAAAGTACCAGACAGAAATCCAAAAATTTGCTAAAGGTCAGCTATGAGCTTGGGAGACTCAAGTCTTGGTAATGAGAGCATCCCAGATGAGCAGGAAGATGCTTCCAGGAAGCTACTGAATCAAGTCCCATTTAGGTTTACTAAAGATGACTGTAATCATCCTGCAATGCCTTTCTCATGAAATTAGTAAGATTATTCGTACATCTAAAATAAGAACCAGCTTAGCTGCTTTAAAACTCAAGTGCAGATCTGAATTCTGGCTTACTGATTAAACAATTCCACTCATTCAACACAAAGACAAATCACTTGAGATTGGGATTTCCCACTGATTTCCTAAGACAGTCTGCAGCATTAGCTCTAGCCTAAAAATGTCAAAGTTGTGACTTAACAGAAACAAAGTTGAACCCCTCCTCTACACCATCTTGGATACAGGAAAAAGAGAGGAGTGAATGAGAGGAAAGGGAAGATTAAAGACATTACCTGGAAATCTTGAACGGAAGGACTGAAAACTATCTCAGGTGAGGTCAAACACATGGATGGTAACCACAGCATTTCACTCAAATTTCTAACTCCATTCTACCAGTGGAGGTCAAGGACAGTTCAACCCAGAGTCAGTTCACTTTCTGAAGAGTCACCTCCCTTTAAGATAATGAACAAGTATCATCATAGAGTCAGGTTTTCTTAAAAAGGAGGGCAAAGCTGAATGATATCACCGTTCTCTTAATCCAGAAATCCCAGACCAACAATGATCTTTACATATAGTCCACACTAAGGATAAATGTTAAGACCTTAGTATTCTGTGTCATTCTTCATGGATTAATTTTTCCTATTCAGTAATATTACAAATTTGCACAGATCAAGGGCTTTGAACCATGCCCTTAGACCCAGGGCATCTGCAGTTGATGAAATGACAAGAACAAATTTACATATGTCATTTGGCACAAAAAGTTTTTGAAGGCTCAGTATTTCAACTGCTCACACAAATTAAAGGAGAGAGAAAAGCAACATGGTAAGAGGGTAGCACTGCGGAAGGAAAGAAACACCATAAGGAACAGACTCAAATCTTCTGAGAGCATCCACGTTGCCTAGGGCAAACTGTGCAAAGGGCAGCTGACATAATAAAAGCCAACAGCTTTGCTGAGCTTTTATTAAGGACAAAGAAATCATCAGTATCAATAAATCCCTGTTTTGTAGCCCGTCTGGAAATCAGCCTGTGTCACCACAGGCTCTCAGTGCATATGCAGCAAGGAGGACAGAGAGTAAGAGGGTTCATCTCTTAAATATAAACAAGCATAAAACCCCAAAACTGACACACAATTCAGTCAATATTAAAGTAGTGAAATGAATCCACTCAACATTAAAAGATGTTTACTCCAAAGAGAGCAAAAAGCACAAACGCAAGCAACAAGCTCTTTGCCGTCACAAAAAAAAAAAACAACCCAAACAAAAATCTCATTTTCATCCTTTTTTTTGCAACTACCTCTTTTAGCCTGAATATTTAATTTGAGGCAAGATTCTTTTCCAGACTATTAACAGTAATGGCTCCAGCACTGTTTACAGACTCCCCCACCCCTGAAAACCCTTTTCTTCCAATCTCCCATGTTCCCTCATATTTTTTAAAGTTCCTTTTATTCAGCACATTTATGTAACACAGCTGTTATACCCAAACCCAGCAACCTGGCAGAGCACTGCTGGGAAAGCTGAAAAAAATTACAGCATGGTTGAGGCTTTTTTATCTCTGCATCCTCTCCTGCCAGCATGCTCAGTGTGTCAAGGTAGCCCCAAATCAGTGTAGGTGTATAGATACAGAGCACTGTAAGTAATTGATTTATGCTGCAGCAACAAAAGATCAGCCTACCACCAACAGGCCAGGCCTAAAGAGTGACCTTAAAGATACAGAGGCGAGATAGGCTCTCCCCAGCTTTACCCAGCTCCTGAGCTCCAAAGTATTTGAACATCTGCTAAGAGCAAGCCTCCCTAATTTGATAGGGCAAGAGAAAGGGCAGGCTGGGTTTTAGTCACCTCTTCACTAAGTGTTTGCTCTAGCAAAGTAGAGTCAACTCAACAGGAAAAGTTAGCTGACCTAAAGCAAGAGAGCAAGGATGCTCCAGGGGGAATAGAGAGTCCAAATCCCCTCTCCTGCTTCCCCACTCCCCAGGCATGAAAATAACTGGATTTTGCATTTCCACAGATTGGCTGCATAGCATAAGAAGAGGTTAAGGAGATGGGACATGACAACTCCATCCCACCTCTCCTCCCCAAATCATGTGAGAGATTGGACCTCTCTTCCTCCTTGCCGGCCAGCCCCCAGCTCTCCTTCCATCACTAGCCCCCAGTCAAAACTGTTCAGTGGATTCAAACATCATTCTGCAGCTGCCCAACTTTTGGCACATTAGATACCTAAAAGAGAAGATAGGGGGAAATTTTTAGAAGTGGTTATGTCACCACCTGGCTACCTGTATGGTTTTGAGACTTTTCAGATTGAATTTGGGTTACTGAAGCCTCAGGTCACAGATAAACCACTTACTTCAACTACAGTTAGATAAAAGCCACGTAACATTGCTGCACTGCACAGCCCCCACTCTACCTGCCTGCATGGACACACGCTCACACACATCGGCTGCAGTTGCATGACCCCGCTTTACAGCCATGTGCACATGCATCACATATACACCAAAGCACATGTATGAAATGTGTGTCCTTCTACTGACTTGACTTTTAACTTTTGGTGCAGCTGTTTTGCCTACCGAAGATAAAAAACCCCCACAACCTCCCACATCTCTATATAATGAGAGGATACACAAGAGTCCTCCTTCTCTGCTTCCAGTTCAGTCAGCTCCACCCACTGCTGCTTATCAACATCCCAGTGCTGCTGGGAAAATATCTAGCTTGATCTTCCCCATACCCACTAAAATCCAAACAAACAAGATTAACTGGTGTCATCCCTCCCCCCCCCCCCCCCCCATCCCCCCAAAGGACAGTGTCCCCTAGGCAGTACATGGGGAGATCATACAGTCTGCCAAGCCTGCAAGAATTCCACGGTCATTCTACTGGCCAGGGGAATGGAGCAGCACCAACATCTCAGGGCAGCATGAACATCTTGGTCTCAGAAAGCTAACATCTGTGCATAGGTACTGTCAAAAAGGAGAGAGGGGTTAAAGTCAGGCCTTCACCACCTGAAAAATGCTGGCCACAAGCACAGCATTACACCAAGCTCCCTGGCAACTGACAGCATGACTGCCTGTCTTTCTAAGAACTTCTCTGTAGGGTTATCTGAAGGTCCCTTATCCTAATAACCTAATTATGCGGAATATTTATGGAAGCATGGCCTTGTTTAGCAATGTAATATGGATACAAGGACCAGCTGAAAACAACATTCATAGCAAAGGCCTGCTTCTCCTCTTGCTACTGCATAATGGCACACGTGCATGCCAATGCCCAATAAATGCAGAGGCTAGGAACTGTGGTTTGCTGGTCCAAGACTCGTGGCAGTCACTAACTTGGTCTGCCTCTTGATTCTGCCTTTTGTAGTTAATTCATCACTATTGGTAAAGAAAGGAAAAATCAGGTGATCATATTTCCCAGCTGACAAAATGAGATAAAATGAGAACAAGGAGACATTCAATTAAGTCAAGAAGCAACTAGTTTTGGAAGGATGAAAGGAAAGCAATTAAAAATGCATTGGCCTAGATGTACTTGCTCAAACTCCTTGCTACAGACATGACAGAAGTCAAAAGCTTAGGAAAATTGTAGAATGTTTTAAAAACAGCTCAATGTAATAAGACCAAACCAGCCCCATTACATAAGGATTTCTTTTTAAACAATGGAAAAGAGCTGTCTTAACACATGACAAACCTTCAGTAATGCAGATTGCAATCACACATCTCTAAATGCAGGATTTTGCTGTCATTTTATTCCTGTTACCTGTTCACTTCTGGGTTCACATATTCTCCACCACAAAAACAGTAATATACTAAACACTGCAAAACCAGAATAAACGGACTACAAGTCGGATATGACACTGCAAGTGCCCACTTAGTCTAGTTCATCAAGAGGTAAGTGATACTAAGTACGGCAAGAAAGGAAAACAAAAGATCTCTCATTACCTCCTCTCCTACAACAATTAGTATATGCTATTTTATCCAATAGTAAATTTGCAGAGACAGGATGGGTTTTATGTCTTGTAATAGGATAACCACATTACCAGCATTAATAAGTAACATTAGTATCAAATATATCTTACTATTTTTTACACTGCACAAAATCTCAAAAAGCTGTTTTTAAAAAAAAGTACGGAGAAAACAGTAAATTGATGAAATCCCAAATCCGGTTCAGAAATTTCTGCAAACCAAATTAACTATTCCAGTGACACAAAATAAATGTTTTAAAAGGCACCTTTAAGTGGTTTCTGGCATTTAATAGCACCTTTTGTGGAGCATTAAGACCACAAGCCTATAAGCATCTATAACAACACAGCTGCAGATAAGTCAAATTTCACTGATTTCCAAGAGAAAGATCTCAATACAGAAAGAGTTGAGGGTTGAAAGAAAGGGCTGAGCTCCAAGACAGCTAAAACAGGATATGAGGAAACTTGTAAAAGAGGGGTGGAGGGGGGAAGAACTGTCTGACTCTGAAAGATTTTGCTCTTTTGATTAACACATACACACAGGAGAATGAAGTAGTGGCAGTGGGAGGAAGAAAGATCAGAGAAACTAAATATAATTGCTTTGGTAGGGTGCCAAACTTCACAAATTACCAGTTGCTAGTCTGTACCCAATATTGACTTAAAACTGTAAATTGTTCTTTAAAAACTATTTCGCCAATAAATTAGTAACACAGTCATTATTTTTAAAGCACCTGCAGGTAAAAGTTAAGTTTACCAAAGAAAAATGAATGGCCAAAAACAAAACTTTTTTTTTTAGCTGCACTATAAATGAACACACCATTTATATACGTTAAAGAGGAAAACAAAAAAAAAGAGGCCAGCAGAGATCAAGTTCAAGTCAAAAGTTTCTTATTCCAGGCAACCTCTTCCAGCCAAGCGTCAGTAATTCTAGATCAGGGAGTTAAGCTCCCACAGGACTTTTTCCGCATTCTGCAGAGGTTACTACAGGACCCAACTCAGTACAAACCCCATTACAAGTTCTGCAACACAGATTTTTAGCATTCTGTGGATTTCCTTTTGCACTTAATTCTTAAAAAAACTTTTATAACTGGACCATCAAGCACAACAAACTTGTGCAAAAAGAAATTCTAATAAGTTCAAAATTACTCTCTGACATAGCCATAGAAATGCTGTGTGATTTGCATTTCTATGTTTGAGTACTTGAGTAGTTTCAGAAATCTAAATTTAACTGATGTGCACCAACTAGAACAGGGCACAAACTAACCCACACAGAACCTGCTGAAGCCTCCCCTTTCCCAAACTCACAGATCTGAACTTCAAGCCTCAGTTTGGTACTTTGCCCTTCTCGGCGATGTGTATGTTCAAGGTTGCATTCGGCAAGTGCCAGGTTGAGAAACATGAAAGTGTCTTACCTTTGCAGTGTCTTTAAAAAATCTGTATGAATACAGAGCAGATTAGTCTATATTTCTGTTGTTTGCCGCTCATTTGCTGTCAGCTGTCAGCAAAATGAACAGTCAAAAGCCTCTGGAGCAGGCTGGTATTAGTCAGCTAGACTTGAATTTCCAGTTCTTTTACATTGCTGTCTATTTTCCTCCATTAGGTTAGCCTGTCCTACCCCGGTATCAGATTACAGGGAGCCAACATTTATAGCACCTTGCAAAACAGTCGAACGTATCACATACCTAAGTCTGCCTATACCTGTTGCCCTCAATGCTTAACCCTTTCTACCAACAGGACAAACATTTATTCTAGAATGTATCACCTACAAAACATTTGCAGCAGAGGAGTCGTTTTTCCTTCTTACTTCACAGCTACAGGATGGCATGAGATTTCATTTTAGGAACTGCAGAACATAGGCAGGCCACGCCAAGAACAGAGGCTCCCAGATGCCCACAAGAACAAACCTGCAGATCCTACCTCCAGCGAGAACCCTGGTCTGGAAGCACTCGCCACTTATTTCAGCGGGTCTGAGAAACCCCAATCCCCATTCTGGATTCAAGATCATGTAATTACACTAATCCTTGTCTCTCTCAGACCTTGCTGCGAGAGAAGGAGGCAGGCAGGCGTGTTCTCAGCACGTGACCGGCATGGTGCAAGGAGATGGTGTTTCCAGCCCACGGCTCCACAGCACCACTGGCTTCCTTCTGCCCAGCCAGGATGTGCTGCTGCCCTGGGCTTGGCTCTTCCACCACCTCCCTGATGGCTTTTAGCCCAACTTCCCTTCCTGGAAGGTGTCCTGCAAACCCTATTTCCACAGACTAGGGCCTACAATTTAGACAGTGGCAAGTCAAACACTGCAATGCTGAAAGAAAAGGAGCAGCAATCTCCCTCTTGACACGAGATGCATGGCCATCCCATGGCCATCAGCAAAAAACATACTGCTTCAGAGGACTACACAAGGTACTTCATGTGTTATGACAGGTACCTTAGCTTTCCTACATGCTCATCATGCATCTTGGACTTTATACATATTTATTTGTTAAAGCTCTGTTTTTCTTACGACTCACCCAGGGTTGTTCAGGCATCCTCCTTCTTGGGACCATTTTGGTCCCAAGTGGTCCATTTTGGACCAGTGGTCCATTTTGCTAAAGCTGAGAATATAAGGCAATACACCATTACACTCTTACAAGCAAGCTAACTCAAGAGAGCAGAGATGAAACACACAAGAAGAACATTAATTACATGCTGCTTTAACCTAAATCTTTACTTAAGTAACTTTTACTCCTTTAGATAAGAATCACAGACCCCATCAAGGCAAAGCAAAAAATGAATGGCTAAAAGGGCTTGTAATGAGAAACAGTAGGCCCATACCACAAAGCACTGCAACTAACACTTACCTATAAGCTACTCTAACTCAGCACTGAACAACCATTTTGGTCTTTGAGAGATTATACTCATTTATAAGAACACTTTTATTTATATTAAAGTTAGCACTGTGGTTAACAATGACATGTGGGTAAAATATATAGCTACATATATCAGATTTTCAGTCTTATGTATAAAACTTATCAGTTAAAACATGTTTCTGCAAACCATGCCTGAAGCTTTTTAATCTGTTTGTCACAAAGATCCTCATTTAACTCTACCCATAAATATAAGAAATTAAGTACTCAGTCACACATTTCCAATGGTTATACCGCAGGAGTTAATCAGTGAGAACTTTTGCACCAGGCAAGAAGTCTGTTTTCTCCACTCTGTAACCAGGCAGAGTACCCATACAATGCCCCAACATACACCTTCCCTAAACATCCCCAAAGGTCCATTCAGTCACAAAAATTGAGATTACTTCTTTTCAGAAGTTTTTCTGAAACAGTTTGATGAGTGAACTAAGGCAAGTACTACAGTGAATTTTTTGGTTTTAAGGGCTTAGAGAGTCCAACGCTATTCCTAACACAGGCAGGGATTTATTCATGAGGTTGAGACACGAGAGACAAATCTCCATCAGCAAATCTCTTGGAAAAATTAAGGCACATCTCCTACTGTCAAAATCACAAAGCTGAAACTTGCACTAAGCTTTCATAGAGATTCAAAAAACCCCAAAAAGCAACAAAAATACCCAACCCAAGAAAGAGTGCCAACACCTCCTAACATCTCACAAGCAGAATTACTTAATTCAAAAGTCTATAGAAACAGGAATGAAAGGTAATTTAAGAAAAGGTGCAAAGTACCAAACCATACCTACAATCAGGCAGACTGATAAGGAACTGCTGCACACAGGAAAGTCAGAGCTGTCAGTCAGACTTCTGGACTCCCTCCCACTAACCTCCAAGTCTGACGAGTCTGGGGTAGTTTTTTTTCTGTGCTTGTCTTTTCTAATATAACTGTCTGGAGTTTTTTAGCACGAGAGCATTCAACCTAATTTTTAGCTTAAACGGGTTTTTTAGGGTAGCTCAGACAGAATTTATATAGGCCAGGATCTGGTCTCTTAAACAAGACACCGAAACAAACTCAACATCTTTAAGACAGTCTCCCAAGACGTTTGTTAGTCCTTTCTGAGGTGAAATCTTCTGTCTGATTTCCAGTGTACTGTAATTTACAGATCAGTCTAGCTGCAACTCACATATCATCTAAAGCCTAACAAAAAAAAAAAATTGAAATTTATTGAAAATTATAGACTGAGGGACATAAGCTTTTAAACTTGCAGGCAGAAGGGCGAAGGCTAATTTGGGTTGGAAGGCTGTAACCGTATATTTTCCCTCAGCACGAGTCACAGCTCTGGCTGGCATGTGCTTTCTGCATGGGCAATTTGTACCAGCGTCACAGCTCACCAAAGAGAAAGACAAGAAGGAACAAAATACTCCAGATATTCTCAAATAAAAACAATAAGGAAGATGTCCTGCACCATGCAGAAAAGGGAGCAAAGTCACCTGCTGACCCGTTTGCTCTGAACTCAAGGAATACTTTCATAACATTCGCTTAAAACTGAACTTGAGATTGGATACAACTTTAAGAAAGTACCAACACACACACAGCACTGAGACATGGAAGGAGGGACACGGTCTTGGTTAGAAAATGTGAGTTATTACATAGCCAGAGGGACTTCAAAAAACAAAACAAAGAAAAAAAAAAAAAAAAAAAAAAAAACAAACCAAACCAACAAAACCCAGACCTTAGGCTCTCGCTGTAACTTGTTTGGTACACAAACCAACTTGTTACTAGACAGCCAACTACTTAAGGGTGTGGAGCATATAGCACAAAGAATTCTACGTGCAGGTTATACCAATAATCTCATCCAGTGAAGACACACTATCTCCCCATTGTACACGGAAAAAGGGAACGCAATTAACTTATCTCTAAACCTTCCAGAGATAACTCTTTCATCCCTTCACAGAAACTGCAGGTTTGAGCTTCTTATCTCCAGTCTTCGTCATCATCTTTCCTTCCTTCTCCCTACTACCATCAGCACTGCTCACTTGAAATGCTTTAAGAATAACATTTTGAGAGGGAAATGCTTCTACACGGTTCTTATTTCCCTCTTGCATATGTTTGTCTCATTTCAGCCAGCTTTTCAAAAGGTAATCATTACCTTTGAGGTTCCAAGTCAGAAATTCACTGATCTGTGCTGTTTTCACACAGTCACAGAACTGTGAGCTCCCAGGAAAGCAGAGCAGAGGGGCAGAATCACACTCCTCACCCTGCTGGCCACAGTGGTTTTGATGCAGCCCAGCATGCAGTTGGTTTTCAGGGCTGCAAATGGACATTGCTGGGTCACGTCCAGCTTTTCATCCACCAGTCCATAGACTTGGAGTATTATGGTGCCTTTGCTTCTTCATCCTGCACAGTAAGAGTCCTGAACCAAATGTCTTTTTTAAAATAATGCCCTTCACCTAATTTGGTCAGTATTGCCCTTCCTGAAAAGCTGCTGCTGGGTTAAATCAATGAGGTGCTGAAGGCTGCCTGAATTGGAGAAGCAGCATTAACAGCATGAAGAGTACAGACATTTCTACTGTACTGAACATCTATCCAGGACATAACGTTACAGACCCAAGTCATTTAAATGTCTGCAGAAAAATATCTTTGTTAAAGAACCAAACAGAGAATATGCAAAATCATGCCTTTAAAACCTCCTCAAGGTGAGAGGCTGCTTACACAGTTACAGTGGAGAAGAACATTCACTCAAGACATAATTAAAAGTTAGCTTTTTGGGCTTTTAAGCTCCCAATTTTAATGCACTCTGAAATGCAATGTATTCATTCAGCTTATTCTGAAAATGCATATGCTTCATGATGTTTAGCATAATTACAGTAATAAATACATTAACTTGCAGCTATGCAGAATAAGACAGAAACTAATATTCCCATGCCATTTGTACATTTTTCTTTTTACAGATCAGCGTAGTTTAAATTCATGTTCTAAAGGATTTGCATGGGGTGGGATTAAGAAAAGAGACTATTAGTCTGGGGAATTTCAAACTATTGAACTTGGCTATTAAGAGAACATAAATTATCTTCTGATTTGTTGCTAGACTAACAATTCCCAGCATGGGGTTTCAAATAGTGACAAAGCACAACTTAAGAGACCAACAAGATTAAAATAAAAAAGCAAAAAATTTTTTTCTTAAGAGTGTTATGGAAAAGGAGCAGGGTCTGCAAAGGTCCCTCCAGGGAAGGCAGTGTCTGGACAGGCCAGTATTTCTCATTTCGTAATGTCTGGGGAAGTGTACACTGAAGCCTAAGTCACTCTCATATGAGCACACACCTGCTCCTGGGAGACTCAGAAATTCACTGCTAATGAAATGAACTTGACACAGAATTTATGAGTGTTGCATGAAAACACCTACAGAATCAGGGTATTCTGGGAACTTTCAGAGCTCCCGCAAACCAGATGTAGAGAAATTCAAGCCTCACCTCTTCCTCATTTCGTCATGCAAGCTCCCATGTCTTTTGCAGAACTAAATAAGGCATCAGAGGTGGCTGCTACACATATGCCTGTGCCATAGAGCTACAGCCCCTACCACAGGGCTCTGTGAGCCAGCCTGACTCCCCAGCTGTGGGGGCAAGGAAGGCAGCAGGCAGGGCTGGAGGGGAAACCGAATCACCTGGGGAAAACACAAAATCTCCCCACTACCTTGTGCTGAGTTGTGTGCCCAACTTGGTTTCATTCTGCAAAAGGAACCAGCACAACCTCACCGCAGCCAGTGGCTCACAAACCCGGAAACCTCTTTCTACCGCCCCTCGGCTTTGCAGAGTGAGTAATACAGATATTTCAGCATGCACTTGCCCCCTCTCAGGCACTGTCTGAACGGGACTGTTGCACACGTCCACTCATGCTTCCCAAAAGAGAAACCCTGACGCTGTCATACACAGAAGGGCCATTGAGGAGACATGCACCCACACAGCTTCTATCACCAGGAAAAATTTTCTCCTACAGCAGCTTTTCCCCACTTTGACCCACAAGAATAAGATTGTTTCTACCTTTCCTTCATTCTAAGAACCTCTAACACTTCCATAAGAAAGGACTGAGATTGCTGTAAGTTTTCCATATAATGAATGGGAGCAAAAGTAGGCTGCATCTCCTGAAGAAGAAAGGTCCTTCCTTAGGTCACATTTGACTTCGCTAAATTATCAGGATTTGATGCAGGCCCCAGTGCAGAGAATCAGAAAATGGTTCAGAGGGGAAAAGACCTTTAAAGATCATCCAAGTCCAACCCTGCTGCCGTCAACGGGGACATGTGTCACTTGATCACACTGCTCATGGCACCATCCAACCTGAGCTTGAACACTTCCAGGGATAGGGCATCCACAACTTCTCAGAGCAACCTGTGCCAGTGCCTCTTGACCCTCATTGTCAAAAATGTCTTCCTGATGTCCAATCTAAATCTATGTTCTTTCAGTCAAAAACCATTGTCCCTTTTCCTGGCACTACAGGACTTGGTAACGTCTCTATCCTTCCTGTAAGTCCCATCTATATACTGAAAGGCTGGAACAAGGTCTCCCTGGAGCCTTCTCTTTTCTGGGCTGAATAACTCTCTTAGACTTTCCTCACAGGATAGCTGTTCCAGCCCTCTGACGATTTTCACAGAGGTCTCTGGGAAACAAACATTCCAGCTTTTCTTGCAGCACCACAGCCTCATCACGCAAGAAGCTCCTCCGCAGACATCATCTCTGTTATGAAAACCCACAAATTATCATAGGAACCAGAGGCAGAATGTTTTTTATCTATCACTTCTAACCTACCCCTTCCTCTCCCAGCACAACATTCAACCCATACAAAGTCAGGAGGGAAAAAAAAAGAAAAAAAAATAACCCACTGCACACCACAAAACAAACAAAACCCAAACAAAAAAGCAAAAACAAAAAAAAACCCCAACCAACCAACAAAATTTTGAAAAAAACCCCACAATAAAGAAATTTTAAAAAACAAACAAACAAACAAAAACACCAAAAAAAAAAAGCAAAAGAAGAAAACTCAAGGGAAAGCTGAGTGGTAAGTGGAAGATTAACTAGCACAATAAACAAGGTAATGCAGAGACAGGCTGCTTTACATAGTTTCTAATCAATCCTTTAATTTATCCTCCACCCTCATCTCTTTTTTTCATTTCTGTTGTCTAACATTTCGTCTGCTTCTGTGAAGTCTCAGTGGTTTACTATGACCACAGATACAATAAATTAATATCAGAATTGTGGGTGGGTGGGTAAAAACCCCCAAATCTATGCCTTTTTTTTTTAAGATGCCATAAACTTCAAGAGGTTTTGCGGAGGTTTTACTATGTGTTCCCCTCAGGGTTGTACCCTGTTTGTATCTTTCCTTTCTCAAACAAGACAGTACTGAGAACAACAGTGCTCAAAAACTGAAAGGGAAAAAGGCCAGCAGAATCATCCTGTCCCTGTGAAAGGCTTCCAGTGCAGCTATGTTAGAAATGTGAGAGCTGGTGCCTTTCATGGAGCCAAAATGCTGAGTTTTGCCCTTGTGGTGCCGGCTCCTGGCCCTGCAGAAACCCAGGGGACCAGGAGCTCAGAGTGGTGCCTGCCTCTGAGAGCAGCTCTTCTGCACATGCAAAACCTCTCATGAAGGCTGCAATGCACAGTGCCTCATAGCCCAACACAAGGCAGGAGAAAAAAAACCAAACCAATAGCAACAAAAAAACCCCAAACCCCTTACCCATTCAATCTCACTTCCCTATAACCTTACTCTTCCCTACCCTGAGGAATGTGCCCCTCAGGCTGAGACCCTCTATTTTAAAGAGCATATAGTACATAAACATTTTATCCCGCAGCAAAGACATCCCTGCTCCATGCTGGCGAGTCAACAAATATACAGTTTAAGAGATAGAAACAATATTCTGGGAGCTATGCTGTCACATGAGGAAGAAAAGATCACTAAATGAGATAAAAAGGCTGAAATGTATGCAGAGTTTCAGTTCTAAAACAACTGTGATGTGGAGAGTACTCAGTTCTCTAAAATCTGATGCTGGGGAAGATACTACTAGAGTTCTAGTTTCAATAAATTAATTATGTTGCAATAATGTGCATATCTTCAGAAATCATGCAACCCACATTAAAAAATTACATCGTTTATAATCGAAGGTTTTATGTGATTTTTCTGTGCGCTTCTAAAAAGCTGTTTAACTGAAAGCCAGAGTTGTCTCCAAACCACAAGTGTATTGAGATGAAAAAAATTAATAATTAAAAAGAAAAAAATCATTCTAAAGATCACAGATTTTACAATAAAAACTGGTCAGGTAATGTGGCAATTACGTGCCCAGAAAGATATTAGTGAAATTGCACGACTTGTGGCCCAACCTGCCCATTTCTCACATGCATTTAAAAACTCCCACAGTGGTAGCTGTGGAAAACGAAACACCGGACCTCATCTCTCACTGTGTTAGGATAACTTCCATGGTTACTCTCTTACAATTCACGCTTCAGGAGCTCAAGTCCTGCTTTCTGTTGAACTAATTAAACCCCGATCTTTCCTCTCAGGCGTCTCAAGAAGGGGCTCGAAGGGACAACAAGGCCCCGAGCACACGGGCCCAGAGCACGCCGCCGAGAAGCCAGCTGGTTACACAGTGGCTGCCTGGGGCGGGCGGCAGCGGTGCCATCTCTGGCGCATCTGCTCCCCTGCTCGTGGTTTAACCGACAGGAAGCGCAGCCCAAGATCCCCAGGCCCAGCCGCGAGTGTTTCCTGCTGCACAGCCAGGTCTGCCCCCACGCACCACGTCCCCCTGCACGGGCCGTGGCCGCCCCTGAGGAGCGCAGAGGTTCTGTGACACCTTCTGAAGAAAAAGAAATGAAAGAAATTAGGCCCACACGCAGAAAGCCAGCCAGATGGATGGATAAAGAAGTAAACAGGTCGAGCGTATTAAAATGTGGCCCCAGAAGGCCACCAAAGCAGGGTACAAAACACTGGTGGCGCATTCTCATCTAATAGGGCCCAGGACAACAGGCAGGCCAGCTCTGGAGGTTTTAGAGTCTGGTCTTCCTCAAACAGGCATGTACACCACCAAGAAACCCAGTTACTTTACTTAACAGATGAAATATTTTTAAGATTTCTTTCTGAAATCTTCAGACAAGAACCACAACGAGCGGCAAAAAACACCAGATACAGTACCAGCCTTTTCTACAACCACCTCGTCCTAGAAATGGGGACAGGTTAGCAATCTACAGGGCTTTTCCAACACTAATACCTGGAGTAACACACCTATTAGTCTACCGCAAAATTGAAACCTTGAAGAAGCATTTGGTACCCTCAAGCTAGCACAAAAACCAACTGCTAGACAAAGCAGAACTTCAGTGAAAAGCAGAAAATCCAGCACAGCTGTAATTTCTATGGTAGCTCTATGTGAAGCAATATGCTATACTCAGCCCCTATGTAAGTTGTCTTCTGCTCAGTCTTAGATTTCCCCCTAATATCATCTGTCAGAAAACACCATCTCCTTAGTCAGCCTAAAACTGTATTTTCAGGTAGGATGAGAAATTATTAAGATGGCCTCATATCCTTCCTCTACCAATGGGCAACTGGTAGTATAAAACTGAGGAAAACCACTTTTGAGCTGTTATCTGCAGGGTTGCCAATTAAAGCAACAGAAGACATGTCAGCCAAGAAATTATGTTGAGAAATATATCAACCAGTACATATTTAGTTGATTTAACACTAACATGTACTGCTATAGTCTAAGAGATTTTTCTGCATAAACTTAAAAGCAGTACAAATCTTCTTTGGATTTCAAGGAGCTTCTGACACATTTTACCCTTCAGAGAACCAAGGTGCTCCATCCTAACATGGTCTTCCCATCCTCATCCCGAAACAGTTCAGAATAAAAATGCCTTCATTTGGTGACTGGCACTGTTAGTAGAACAACCATCTCCAAATCAGAAGTCTGCAATTCCCTGAAAAAGAACAGGGTCCAAATTCTCCTCATTTCTAACCTAGAAACATATTCCTCAGTTAGGTTCCTCTGATAGAGCATGTTTTGTCCCTGGCTTTCATGCACTCCCATGTGAGCTCTATGACCACCTGGGTTATTCCACAGAACTACAGCTGTCCCCTGCCTCAAAAGACAAGACTACATTCCTCCATGTCACCAAACACTTGACCGCTTCATGCCTTGGAAATCAGAATGAAAGCTCTAAACTAGGACCCATCAGACACTAAGAGAAAGTTTGCTTCGGCATCACTTCTGACATCCACTTAAGACACAGGTCCCACCCTTGACAAATATTCAAGTAACCCCCAAGCAGCCAACAAATTTAAAAAAAAAAAAAAAAGATACAAAAAGTAATGGTTGCTCAAAAGCATTTCTGAACAAAAAAGCCTTGCAGCATGAATTGAACCTTACTAAATTTTGCTGGATTGGCAAAAGGAGAACTGAAAAAAAAAAAAAAAGTATTTTCCATCTCAGATTCCAACAATACTATGTAGCCAACAGCATTTTGCAGATTTACTTCTTAGTTCGTAAGTCACATTGGTCATATCTTGCAACATGTACTGGCAGGATTCAACGTTTTCCTAAGAGAACTGGGGTGGCAGATGCTGACACTGGTCCAGAAATCATCTGCTCTCAAGCTGGATATTCTTTTTAACCCTGAAAGTTCATCTGTGTCCTGCTAAAGAACAACAGATTTTAGGTCCTAATGGAACTCCTACTGATTTTTTGAATAGGTTAAGAGAAGCTGCTACCAAACACACAGACATAAATCCTGATACAACGGAAGGGGGAAAGCATCTCGTTTATTTGTTTGTAGGTCAGGCTTCAAATGATATAAGAAGAAAGTTGCAAAAGTTAGAAGGGGTTCAAGACATGAGTAAGTTGTTAGAAGTAGCCTGGACAGTGTTTTGAGATAGAGACTCCAGTGACAAAGGGAAACCCTGTCCCAGGAAGAAGGGTAGTCAGGAAAAGTCATCTAAGAAAGCCTCTCCCCCTAGGGACAAAGACACGTGCTTATTGCAAGAAGAAAGGGCATTGGAAGGCTGACTGTCCAATGCTGAAGAAGACACCCCCAGTTCCCCAGCTCCCATTGGAACAAAACTCAAACTCAGAATGATGGGGACCAGAGGCTTCTACCCCAGCAGAGCCTTCAGTTATAGCCAGGCTGGGGAAAGTTGATATAGAATTTCTGGTAGACACCGGCGCGGCATAGTGTGTGTTAAATACTTTAGAAGGGAAACTGAGTCATTAAACTGTTCATGTCGTTGGGGCAACAGGGGTAACTTTTTAGGATTTTAACATTTCAAAATTCTCATACATATTTATTTTCATGGTGTATTACTACAGTACTGGCTCAAAAAGTAATATTTACATGCAAATTCATATATATTACATGAATTATAGATTATTAACTTAGAAATTTAATGTAAGAAGCATAGGGCTAATACAAGTGGGGGAGAGGAATGTTCCTTTATAAATTATTTTTGAGGCACCTTAAAATCATCTAAGTTTCCACACGCTGCATAGTTTAAGCAAAAATGCAAAGGTAAATACTGTAGTACTTATATTTATAAAAGCAAAACAAAAATCAGGATTACTTAATTCTTAAAAAATTGAAAATCTATTCATCAAGACTGCACGGCATCAGCAAGGTACCCACATGCTCCAAACAGCTTGCCCCTGCATTGTTCGTCTGACTCAGTTACAGCTAACACGGGAGGAGTGGTCTCCACAGAACTGCTTTTCCAGCAGAACGGCTATGAGTCAACTTGCCTCATGTCTCTGCACCTAAGAGCCCAACTGCCTCACTCTGGTGTGCTTTTTGGGGAGGGAGGAGGGACCACACCTCACCAAAGTACTGTGAAAAGAGAGGAGCAAAAGTGAAACCAAGCTGACCGACAACCGCTGACCAGGTCCCCAGACAGAAAGAAAGAAATTGCCTCCATGTATTTCTACTGGTTTTAACCACCTTCAACAGAGGGGAATATGATTTTTAATTCTACCGTATCCCTTTAATAAACACCCCAAAGAAGACATTTTCCAGATAACTGAGGAATTTTTTACAGTGTTGACTTACCAAGCAGAGCACAATAACCAGCTATTCTGTTTGTACTATGAGGGAGTACAGTGCAAGGAGTTAATAATTTATCACGGCATTGCTCTTGGCAACTGACCATAACCAACTTCTAAAATTCTTCCTCATTCTTACATTTTTAGTCTCAGCAAGAATATGGCACCCTTAGAATCTCAACCCTACCAGAACACTTCCTAGCTGAGGTAAGAGGTTTAATCTTCGCAAACACCTGCTTTCCTTCTGGATTGTTTCAGGCTCAGAGCAGAGGTCATCATTTCATTTCAATAACCTGATTTAGCAGACAGGAATAACTAGAATATTTTTAAACAAAGCAAGAAGTTAACATTCTTTCAAAACTGCAGCAATGCATTTCTCATCCCTGCATTTCCTTCCCCTTCTTCTCACAGAAGTAAAAAGAACAAAAAAAGCCCCAAGTTTCTGCCTTCACCAAAAGCTTTTATTTGCATGTGATCCCAAAATAACAAGCAAACACCTTTTCCTCCCATTTTATATTATTGAGACTTATGCCCCTACATAACTTTGGGCAATACTAAATTTATTAGTTAACACATTCTTCTTCTCAATCAGAAGCATCTAGCTGTGGTGTTCAGATAATTCACTGGAGACCAAGTTTTGATGTGACATGTACAAGAGAGTTAGTCAACCATCCTAAGTATTGCTTTGTTAAAGCACTGGCCATGAAAAATTGTCCTTTTCCAAGGACAACTGTGCTACTTCATCCTTCCCCTTATTGCTCAATCCCAGCTCTTACAAACTCCACACCTCCACCACTCTGAAATCAATCCCTAACCTGGTTCAGTCAACCAGCCCAGCAACTTCTGTGGCATCGACATCTGACTTGTGAACTTGGCTCATCTTGGCTGAACCAGATAAGGAAAGGGTTGCTCTCACTAACAGCTTGGACTGCGGATAGGAGGGGAAGGCAATAAAGCACTAGGAAACAACCTATGCTGTCAGCTAGAAAAAATGAGGATGGCAGTCCTCAAGCAGCTGGATGAGTGCTCCTGCCAAGGAAACATTCAGGAATGACCATACCCACCTCTGACTGTTTCACTAAAGGCACATTTTAAATTAGACTGGTGCAAGTTTACATGCTCACAAAAATGTATGTCTGGAGTTTAAACTGCAACTTTACCTCAACTAATACAGCTTTACTGTTGAATCTTACCTAAGGGCAAGCTAAGGGCCTGGGCAGATGCTAAATAAGCTGTTTTAAGATTTACAACCCATCACCTCCAGAACAGTTCACTATCCAGAGTAAAACTTGCTTAGCCCAAACCTCCCTCCCATGCTCCAGGGCACATCCACGCAAACCACTGCTGTGTGGGTTTAATGGGATGTACCACCAAGCCACCAGGGAGGTTACACATGCTGCCTTCACTTATGAGTGAAAAAGCAGCTGGTGTGAGGCTGAAGCACCTTCAGTGTGCACCTAAGCTCTGTAAGCACATGGTGTGTGAAAATACCACAGACAGCATCAAGGCGCTAGCATTATTCTCCCATCTAGTTAATAAATATCGGGCTTGTTCATGACAGACAGTGTAACAGGTTCTCCCAAGGCAGCCTCTGTCAGAAAGAAACTGCTTTCTCCACACAATAGAAGTTTCACCCCACCTAGAGATCCTCATTTAAGGCAGCAAAAATGAACCCACAAAACTTCCCACTGATTTTTTTATATTTCCTTTTTTTTACTGCCATGTTGCATCTATGCAGCATGCATGCATCAGTGGTTCTGTGTTTCCTCTCTCAGGGCAATGGGTTTTTTACCCAGCTATTTGCAAGTAATAACTGCTACCGTCTCTCCCCTCAAATGCACAGATTTTACATCATCGTATATCAATAAATGTCATCACAGTTTTTCTGTTTATGAAGTCTTGAAGTAAAAATTAACAAAATGCTTCTGAAGCCCACCTGAACAGAGGGCACCTGTAAGAGAAGCTTTAAACATTACAAACACCAGAATCTAAACACAAAATATACCTTTCTAGCTACATCACTTCAAAAGCATTAAGCCTTTTCTGCATATACTGCTGTTATAATTAAAAAACATTTGCAAGTCCAAGCTCTTGTAGTCTGGCAAAAGTTTTCCAACATTTCTTACTGTTGAGAATTATTTCTAGTCCAGTACCACTGAAACAACATTTAATACATGCCATTTTAAGGACCATACTAAAAGACAATTAGCTTTTTATAAAAACAATGGTAGAATGTTGCATTACATGAAGCATTCATAATCAGATATATGTATTTCAGAAGGGCACAAACAGGAAAATATTCTGCCAAAAGTAACTTTCTTGCTGCTTTTTTTTTCTCTGGAAATCCCTTCACAGTCAATTTTTAAATGGTCTAAATAAATGGTTTCTGTGTAAGAATCATGGAATAGTTTTTGTGAGAAGGGACATTTAAAGGTCATCTAGTCCACTCCCCTACAGTGAGCAGGGACATCCTCGGCTAGATCAGGTCGCTCAGATTACAGCCCCTTCAGACAAATTAAAAGTGTGTTTCACTTAGTTGTTTCAAAAAGCACTTATTTCATTGTTGCTTTTAACTGATACTAAAAGAAATACACTTTTTTCACCGAAAAGGACCAGCACTTTCAAAAATGCTGCAAGCCATCCGCAGCAAACTTTAGACTGTTTTTCAACACAAAGTTTCATTTTCATTCATGTGTCTAAACCACCTCTTTTCTGTAAAGAAAAAAGGTCCCCAAATAGCCACTTCCTCTCTACAGTTCCTTCTTTTCCCTTTTTGAAATAAACATAAGTTGGTCTTTTTAAAAAAACCCAAACCAACAGGATGGCCTCTCAATAGCTCACCACCAAGAGTACCTGGAGCTCTTTGCTGGGCTCTCATAGCTCTTAACAAGCTGGTTCGGAGGCACCGCAAGACAGGGAAGTGAATTCTTGCAATGTGTGCAGTTTGCCACCCTTTGCCCTCCACGGCCCATAAGCTTCACAATTATTTTCTTGATAGCTAATACTCTCGTTTGCATGCTTAATTTACAGGCATCAGGACAAAGCTTGAATAGTTACAGAGAGTAAATAGTTTACAGAGGCTCTGGAGACGTGGAATGACAGCACAAAACAGAAAATGCATCAAGAGGATGCGAGTGGATACTGTAACCACCACCGCCGAGGACAATGCCAGGCAAATTCTGTCATCAGCAGACAATGTGCTAGCCCTGGTGCCTTCAAGACACAGTTTTCATGAAAGCTCTTCCTAAGAGGGTCACCTTCTGGTTGGAAAGACAGCCTCCACTAAAAACAAACCATGCCACCACAGCCTTTGGAAACTATTCTTGTTAGCTCCAAAATTATGTAAGGCAGCACACGTAGCAGGCACATAGAGGGGAAAACTGACAGTATCCTTGAAAACTTGCTTTTAACTTGAAATTGAGTCTGGTTGGAAGGGCAAGTTAAATATTAATTTTCTGACAGTGGTCAGCACTGGGTATCACAAATTGTAACTGTAGTTTCACAATCATATTTTGCTGCTTCTTTCCCTAATGGCAACTTAAAACTGAATAAACACCAAGACAGCTGAAAACTGGAGAACAGCAGAAGCAACAAAGTTCAGAAGAGCAAGGTAGTTTTCTTCTAACCTGTCAGCTCTACTCACTCTGTCAAAGGATCTCAAGAAAAACACAAGTAAACTCTAGAGGAACATACAGCATGACAAAACTGTATACGCAGCCACAATATGTAAAAATATTTCTCTCAAGAGCAGACAACAATTTGAATCGCCCAAGCTCACCCCTTTCTTCCAGCATGGAAACTCAAGTGTTGTGTGGGACGACATTTTTACCGAGCCCACTTCAGAAGTCAAACCACTACCATGCAAGAAGGTGAAAGAAATGCGGAAGGAGCTCACAAGTGGAGCGATGGGACCGTTAGAGCACTAACGGCAACATTCGAGAAGTGCAGAACATTCCCCTCAAAACAAAAAATGTATTTGGTATATCCACACAGAAATGCTTATGATGAGTTAAATATAGGGTGTTCTAGAAATAGGCTAAAATGTCTAATTATAGAAGAAGTGACATTCAATCCATCCCAAAGCAACTCTTTCCCACAGTTTCCAAACTATGTATTAGCATTCCTATTCCTAGCAGATTATCCTAACCATAATATCTTTTCCCCCAATACAAAGAGAAATACTTTTTACATGCAAATTTAGGAATTGGAGGTTCTTTCCAGGCTAACAAAACTACTATCATTTTCACATTGAGGCCTGCTTGAACCTAGTACAGACTCACACATGACACAAGAGGAGTGATCTCTTTTAAGGACAAATAAATGACCTGAGCTCCAGCCCTCTGATTCAACACTGGAGATGGCTAGCAGGTAAGGCCTAAAGCACATCAAGGTAAGAAAGCATAAACTTTGGTCCCTATCCAACGGGATCCTCTCAGCACAAACACTGACACAGTGGGAAGCTTTGCCACAGGACAGGCTCATATTGAAGAATAAATAATTTTTACCTCTACATGGGTTAGCCAGGTCGGGTCAGGAAAGTGAAAATGTCTAGAGCCTTTCACATGGCTGCTGCAATTTTGATAAGCAAAAGACTTAAAATTCCAGTATGTACAGTCTCTGTCAACTACTTTATCTGTGAAGAAACACTTAGGTAAGATTTAAGAAAGCAGCGTTTAAGTAAGATTTAAGAAAGCAAATAATCTCTAAAACACGTCAGTGGCACTAAAATTGTAAGCACCATAAATCACTGGCATAGGGTAGTGAAGTTTCAGAGCTTATGGTGCAGATTGTAACCAAGGCTGGAAAGGTGAACTCCACCTCCTGCCACTCCTGTGCTGAATCACCATGGTGGGGGAAAGTCCTTGCTCCTTCTCGCACACCTAACAAAACTCCATCGCATTACCAAAACTGTCAGTGAAAACAACAAAATCTTCAAGCAAAAGCTGAGATATTTTTGCTAACACCTGCAAGAAGAGAAAGCTGTTTTGGAGATCAAAGCTTCTCCTCTGACTCAGAGGGAAATCCTCCATTTTTCTTTCTCTTCTATCAGCTCACTGAGCACAGTCCTGCCATAGTTCCCTTCATTGAATATGGCTGTGCTGAAAAACACCTCATTTATTTGGCTTTTTTCATACATAAAGTGACCAAAAAGTAACACACACAACTGAAGTATAAGTTTGCAGCAATCCTGAAACATCAGGCTATACCAGACCAACAACATTCTTCAAATCTGGACATCTACCTCTTTTCTTCTTCTCATTTGAGGACCAAGACCATGGACTTGATATTTCTGATCTCCAACAGATAAGAAAAGAGCACATTAGAAAACCAACACTTCTGTAAAAGCATGGATCTGGAAATAATGTTCAAGCTAACTGGCATCTAACGATGCCACTCCCATGGCTCATCTCTCAAGAATCACAAACTCAATCCAAATTGAAAGATCCCTGTCTTGGGGGTGAGGGGGGAAATTTTTTTTTTTTTTTTGAGACAAACATGGGTTTCAGCTATACAAAAACTAACACCACTTCTCTGTACCTTCTAATCCACTTCTCTGCCTTCTAGATCTGTCCAAGCTGTCATCTGTAAGTCTTTCAAATAACTTTTTTCTAGCTCCACCACTGTACCGCAGATGCATCTGTAGCCCTGGCAAAGTTCTTGTACAGCAGCAAGAGAGACCGAACATGGCAGCTCTTGCCTTCAAAGAGGAACTGCTCTTCCCTGAAGCCCTGATCAAGAGAAAGTAGCAGCAGCCACTTACCCTTTAGCACACAAAAAGCCTTCTGCCCATGATAAGCAGCTGCAGCTTGGGAGATGACTTAAAAAGAAAAACTTGAGGTTTTAAGTTTTTAAGGCTGGATGTCTCAACAGGGTCTGGTGCAAAAGAAAGAAGGGCAGAAAAGAGATAAGGAAAGGGAGGGTCATGTTCTATGAGTTGCAAGCAGAGCCCTAGGATCTGAAAATAAAAGTCATGATGATAAAAAGAAAGATGCAAATACATTTAAGATTTTTTCAGAAAAAAAATTCTATTACTAACTCAAATCATTTTTTCCAAGTAGTTCCTCTGTAATTTTATCTGTCATTTTTCAACATGTAACAATGCATCAAATAAATCTCCCAAATCCTTGCAAAACTTGTTGCTTTTAGGAAGAAAAAAAAGCAAAACGTAAATTGAAAAGATAGTGACAACACATTGTACTGTAAGATGTAGAAGTAAAATATGTGTGAACACCGGCAAGGCTGAAGACAAGAGACAGCCTCGCCTAAAACATGACCATTTACTTAATGGTTGCCTCCCTCTCTCCCTCCCCTGCAACTGATCACAGCACTGAAAGCAAGACTCCATTATATTTCTCAGATACAGGCTCCATACGGTAAATGAACCTGTGAAGTATTCCCCGGTGAACAACAGTTCAAGTGCCCTGTCATTTAATTTTCAGTAAGAAGATACAGAATTTGATTTCTCAAGTGAAAGATTGAAATATAGGGTCCAAAGTTATATACTCAGACAAAACTTCTAAAGAAGAACACTTTCGTTCAGCAAAGGTTTGGAAACAGTGATTCTTTTTCAATATACTGTGCTGGAGTTCAGAAGTACATAATTAGGAGAATCAAGGCAATTTTCATCCACTGAAAGTTTAAGAAGCAATTTAAAGCACCACAATTACCTCCAAGATTTTCCTCTCCCATTACAGCTACCACTAAGCCCACTTTGTAATTGCTCTGCCATGTACACCATCGCCATAACTTCAATTTCTTAATCATTTTGAGGAAAAGGTGAGTACCTGCGCGCGTAACAACTTAACTCCTTCTATTGTGAAACGACACCGTAGGGGCTGCCTTTGAATAGCTTTGTTTCGGCAGAAAGAGAACTTCAATTTAAGGTCGCGGGCGCAGAGAATGATCTATCTTTGAAATTATATTTTAAATCTGCCATTTTAAAGTCGCCACGGACCACATAGGGCAAAGAGCAATGGAGCGAAAGTGCTCAAAGCGGCAGCGCTGATAGCCAACACTTTGCCCGAATCGCCCTG
Organism: Corvus hawaiiensis; assembly: GCF_020740725.1. NCBI lineage: Eukaryota > Metazoa > Chordata > Aves > Passeriformes > Corvidae > Corvus > Corvus hawaiiensis. The sequence goes on along the minus strand of NC_063214.1, from coordinate 61,985,948 downwards.
GACCGTGCTCTTCTCCATGCTAGCCGAGTCCAGGTACACGCATCTTCAGATTAATAAAATTTCGTGTATTTTACAGTCCGCTGAGCGGCAGCTGGAGGGCTCAGACCGGCAGCCTGCCTGGCACCCCCTCACGCTTAAAAAAGCAACAAAAGTGTAAAACGCAGCAGAATTGCAAACCAGCTGTCACACTTGTGCAGCGCGCCGCTCAGAGAAGCACAGCCGCGGTGCCCTTTGCCCGCAGCAACAGGCTCAGCTTCAGGCAGCTCACGGCGCTGCTGCCCCGAAACGTCCCTTTACTCACGGCCCAATTTATATTTCGCTTTTCCCTGGTGCTGCGCTTTTCCTGAAGTTCCCTCTTCCCCGCAGTTTCTCCCGACGGCTGCGGAGCGCTGCCCCGGGTGCGGCCGCACGTCGAGGCAGCGGCAGCCGCCGCCCGCAGCCCGGGGCGCCGCGTCACCCCCCGCCCGCCCGGCTCTCGCTCCCCGGGCAGCACGTACCGCCCGGCCGCGGGGCCCGCGGCGCCGCCCCGGCCTCCCCGCAGCGTCGTGCAGCTAAAATGGCTCCTGTCGAGAGGGGGAAGTGGTGCCCGGGCCCCGGACGGTGACTCACCGCGGGGCCGGGCGGCTCGGCTCGGAACGGCACGACACGCCCCGGGGCGGCGGCCGGCGCTCCGCCGGGCCCGGCCCGCAGGTGGCGGCGGGGTGCGGGGGGGACGGGCTGGCGGCGGCCGCGCGACCCGCCCGGGCTCGGCTCGGCCCGGCTCCCCCGTGTGCGGAGCGCGCCCGACCGGCTCCCCGCCGCTGCCTCCGATCCTTACGAAACATCCCACCCCGCTCCCCTCCATGACTAATAATTCACAGAGTCAATTAGGTTGGAAAACACCTGTGAGATCATCGTGTCTAACCCACGACCAAACACGCCCTGTCAACTAGGCCATGGCACCAAGTGCCACCTCCAGGGACGGGTGACTCCGCCACCTCCCTAGGCAGCCCATTCCAATGTCTAACCACCCCTTCTATGATGAAATTCTTCCTAACGTCCAACCAAAACCTGCCCCGGCACAGTTTAAGACTATATTCTCTCGTCCTAAATTAAATGAACGAACACATTTCTGTGGAACATCTCATCTTTTCAACCGATATCATCTTGCTCACACCAAACTGTTTAACCCCTGAAGAAGAGCAAAACTTTGGAGAGCCCAAAATGCTTGGGGAAATTTAGTTAAAGTGCAGCATCCAATGGAGCACAGACAGCAAGCCAGTGCCAGAGCGAATCCAGTTCCCTGGATTCCCAGTAAATTTCTGATATGCTCTTCATGTTCTTTAAACAAACCCTTGTGCCTAAAAAACAACACCATGAAAGCCAACTAGCCCACAGCAGTGTAGACACTTGGGATGGGCTCTACAATTGCATAGGGCGTCCTGAAAGGCCTGACAGAAGTGCAATCTTAAAAACGTGGTGCAGAGGGTGAGAACAGAGTTAATTCTACCTTGTTTCAGTAGGAAGGGTAAGCACATGCTCTGTTTGCAGGCTGGCATGTGCACTGGTTTTCCACAAATTCCCAGAAAGGCAGAGTCCAAAGCAGTGCACTGGCCATAAGGGAAGGCATGGCACAAGAACCCAAGCCATGCGGCCAACTGAGAGGGCATAATGGCAGGGCAAGGAGTTGGGAGGTGAGCAGGAGGCAG